>NC_092564.1:20390983-20715983 GCF_037975245.1 Apostichopus japonicus | reverse complement strand
GACCTATAGACTACCCCAATCAATTAACAGATCGCTCAAGGAACAGTTGAGAGCTTATCTGGCCTGTCAAACTCCCTAATGTACTAAATATGAGCTGGCTATAACCAGTTATCAAGAAATGGAACAAGATTTGGGCTTTATCAGGGAATATTGTGATGTTTACATTTTGTGCAGCAGCTTTGAAATTTGTTGATGTGATTTCTCAGAAAATACTGATAATGCTGGGGTTCTTTGTACAAAATCCCTGCTACACATCTTTGCACTCGTGCGTCAGTCTTCATAGAGGTTTTATATATGATTCCAAGTGATCAGTTCTGAGCCTAGGAGACGTGTGGTATGTCTTGTCTATCACGCGAGAGACCCCTTCTCTGCCATCAGAGAAATGTTTGCAATTCTATCACTTTTTATTATTCTTTGTTTCTATGGCAACAATACTGTTGTAGTGCTTTATGTGTACTTGTCTATGTAGAAGATATTGTGAATATTTTGTGATTTTAACAGTACTTTTACAAACTACCAATCGTATTCATTTTTGTCCATTTTCAATTGCCAGATTTATTTTATGTTACCATAGAGATTATTAACATCAGTTCTGCTATTGGACCTGTATATTTATTTTACAAATGAGGCAGTCAGTTAGATTACCACATCAATTAACTGATGCCATAAAGTTAAAGTCAAACTTCCAAATGAGTAGGACTATCAAACTTACTTTGGTCTATTTTTCAGAATCAATACTATAAGCTTCAGTCTTTGTACAGGGTTGTACGGGTATTATAGGTAAATTAAAATTATATATTCTATCGGTAACACTATGTAGAAAATTGAATGTAACTCTCAGAAGAATCCTAAGCATATGTTTCTCTGTTACCAGTCAAGTATCCAATGAAAAAAAACATTAAATAGTTAACCTTTCACTATTCTTTTAAAGCTTCTCCTAAGCAGCATTACAAAATTAAATAGAGAAAACACCAGACGTTTGATGGCCTCAAAATAACATGTTTACAGTGCATCACAAATTTTGTCCAAGAACAAAATGATGTTGGGTGTCATCTATGGGTGTTCTGTTGTTTGTATGTAAGTCAAAAGAGCATTTGTTGGGTTATTCATTGGAATTTACAAAACAATGGAAGAACCAAATTATATTTTATTTTGGTCCTGTATGAAGGACTGGAGTCAGTTTAGCCAATAATGTAAATTTATAGATATTAAGCATATTTGAAAGGTGAATGTCTGGATAACCAGAACATCTAAAAGAAATATTATAACAATTCAATTTTTTTTTTTTTTTTTTTTTTTTTTTTTTTTTGTGACTATGAATACATCAACAAGAAAATTCTGCTTCAATTCATCTTTTTATAGCATCTGCATTATGATGTCATTAAACTTTACTCAGTATGTTCTGCATGAAGAAAACTTTAAGTGACTGATTTTGAACTGCTAGATGTATCTACATATTTTAATTTAAAAAATAAAATAAAGGCTTCTGAAAATAGCTGTCTTTATTTGATAGGTATAGTTAGGTTGTTATTCATCTCTCTTCTCGAAACTGAGAGATTGAAGTTCACAGCCTGTTGTTCTTTCATACAAAACCAAAAAGTTTCACTGCCAGGAATAAAGTAAGATCGAAAGGGCGTTCAGGTATTTATTTGATGTTTAGACCAAAGCTAAACTTGGTCACGTGGAATCAATTGATTGTGTAATACTAGCTGGTCATAGTGTTTACTAATTACTGGAGTGGATTTACCAATTTTATTTAGCTACTTTGACATTTTTGCATCTGGCATTCCACCTTGTTTAATATGCTACAACTTAAGAGTTTGTATGACTTAGCCATGCTAATAACATGCTATAAAAGTTATCACCATTTTGCTTTGCAAAAATGTTGTTGGCTTCATAGCTATTTATATAAAGAAGAATTGTCAGTTGTATTCTAATGTCTAAATAGTTTTGTTTAATATTTTTCACTATTACACCTCTTTCATGCACTTCAAAAACCACTGTTCCAATGTTTAATATCAATACATAGTGATCATAACATCCATCCTAAATGTTGAAATAGTATTGGCATTGCTTGAGTTTTGTTTGTTTGGATTGAATGGTGTAATTAAATTGTGTGTTAAAACTTACGATCTGTAGAAAAAGGTTTCATGAGCCAAATGTATTTGAAACTTAGTCAGTAAATGTATTCATTGTTGTGGGGGGCATTTTTAGTTGTCTGGTCTGGACCAATTGTAATCCTGCAATTTTTTAGCAAAGCTTGGTTGGTCAGAGGTTATATTCAAACTGGTTTGTACCAATATTCCAATGTTTTCAGATTTTCCAATTTTTTTCCAATTTTCCAGACAAGCTCCTATTTAACAACATTGAAAATGATCACCTATCGCATGTACACTGCAAAAACCTAGAGTTTATTTCTCCTTAAATGTACCATATTTTCTAAGGAATAGCAAAGTCTGAGATTTCCAAAATATACAAACAGAGCTTGTGTATCGGCGAGCTACATTGAGTCACCTCCCAGCATCAAAGCGCTCATGTTCTGTTGTTCACATAGAAATGAGTTTTTGCTGTTTTATCACTTTATTTAGATGAGCACACCCACAGGACAATAATATGTGATGGCATAAATGAATAATTAGCTTGATTTATATTTATCAGTCACATGAAATAGGAAAGAATTGAAAGGAAAAACTATTAAACTATTCAAGGAATGAATTATGTTATAGGAATTCAGTATAAAATCATGTCAAATATTTTATCCAAAAATTGACATGAATCATAGGAGCCCATAATTATAAACTTAATTTCAAGGAACTTATTATAAGTAGCTGAGAGGAACTCACTTCAACCTTCCCAAGTTTTGTGTTTCTTCGTTGGTAATCTGTGTATATAAAACTTGTTGTATCTCAGTATGTTTCTCTTGCCAGTTTATTCAATAATAATTTATTATCCCTAGGTGTTAACCATTGTGCAATAACTTGCTTTTTTTTCCTTCTTCGTAGTTTGTTTAATATCTATCTATGCATTTACAATTCCAATCTCATTTTGCCATTATTATTTTAATGCTTGCTTCATCATATTTGCCTGGTGCACTTTCAGCAGGAATTAGTAGGAGCATTTCAATCATTTTCATTTTATTCAAATAATGTGTATTACATTCTTTTTTATTCTGGACAAAATTCTGAAAGTAAATACATACTTTTTGCCAGTTTCTGTTGGCTATAAAAAGATGTAAAATGTGCAGTTAGCTGTCTTATGGCATTTCAGTTTATTTTTCTTTTACTTTAATTGCTCTGGCCTCTATAAATTGTGCAATATTACATTTCAATTTGTCAGGCTGGTAAATTTACTTGCCATATTTTTATCATGAACATGAACATAGGCTGAATGTTTTGATTTTTGTTTTTTCCCTCTTCGTCATGTTATATATCACACATGTTGCCTGATGGTGAATATGTACATAATACAAATTTGGTGATCGTAAATGTTAGAGGGGGGGGGGGGGGAGGGGAGGTTCATTTTGTGTTGTCCACCTGATACCTTTATTATATCATACCAAATGGTACAACAAGTGAGACTGATTCTGACAGCATTGATAAACGCTTAATTTATTTGTAAAACAGTAACGATAGAAAGACAATGTTAATGAACAAGGACATCTGAAACAGTAAGCTATGATCTGAAGACTCCAGGATTACAACTAGACTCACTAGCTTATTGGCCGAATTTCATAGTAGTTTATATGTTTAAGTTATCAGACACTACAGGGAGCAACCTAAATACAAGTACAATAGTACAAGTAAAGCAGGGTTTCAATTTACCAAGAAGCATCATATTTGAAAAGTGTTTTTTTTATGTAAGGTCTTGTCATGTGATGTTTGTAATGTAAAATGATCTTTAAGGAAATTAAAGCATGGAGGTATGGTTAAAGGGTGAGGGGTGGGGTGAGGGAGGGGATTGCACATCTGTTATGTTGAAAATATCCTAACACAAGTAGGACCTGTATACTAACTCATTAACATTAAAAGAAAGAAATTAACTTGTCATTGTCTTTCCCCGCAGTAAAGTTTGGGAATGTCACCGCATTAATGAGGCTTTGTTGATATAATTTTGATTTCATATTAAGTGTTAATATACCGTGTGTATATGAAAATATCGCAATGGTCCTAACTGTCCTTTTAAACTTATTATATACAGATGTTAGTAATCCTCGGTATTAAAAAACAGTATTTCAGTGATTTGGTGTAATGGTGTGCTTGCGTTGGTGGTATCTGATTTTTCATAGTAAACATTGCCAATTCAATTAATAAATAAAACAAAAGAGAATATATATATATATTTGTCTTCTGATTTATTCTGACTTGCTATGCTATGGAAGTAACATAATGTATTCTCACAGCTAAAAATTGAAATTTGAAATAGTGTCAAGAAACTTTGAATGGAAGAATATATGTATACATGATATTAATTATTAATTAGAACACTTAAAATATTTACAACTTAACCGTATTTCTCACTCCCCCCACCCCCACTCTCCATCCAGATATGTAAGAAGATCCTGAACGGTCAGCTAATGATAATAGTTTTCCCTTCTTTATGCATTTAATCCTCCAAGAGAGGCTTCCTTTAAAAGACAAAAGTTAATATTCGAAATAGGAATGATCTGGAAAGCTGAATATAAATTCCAGGGGTGTTTTTAACGACCATATACTTCCGCTAAAAGTTTGACCACGATGAGACTAGCTAATTGTCTTTATAAAGTTTTAAAGGGAGATAGAATTGTTCAGAACCACATATCTACTTCCAAAAGCCTTTGTAGGTATATAATAAAAGTAAGAGGGGCTCGGCCTTGCGATTTAAGCTGGATATTCATCAGAGGCAGGATCCTGCTATGGGATGAAAACGCCAGGTCCTCCAACTTTTATGTAAATTTAAAAGGGCAGCGGGAAAGTCCTACACCTCCTTCACATTCAGAGGCAAAGACAAAAATTTAATATCAGCAATCTACTTTTACCTCGAATCTATACTGTCTTTATATTATAAAATGCAACGCTCTTATGCAACTTGAAATCAGTCTTTTGGGGCATAACTAATAAGGAAGACAATTTAATATTTTGTCTACATAATTAACCGTTTCTGGATTTATGGCTGACGTCATCAACAATTAGTGGTTTATTTGGTTTATCTTAAATATATCATATCTCGCCTAGAAGGCTGGTACAGCTGAGAAAATCCCGTATAAGCTACCTTACATGACACAAACATGTATCCATATTAAAATATTTAAGATATAGAGGAGGGATAGAGTCAAATCTTTGAAGGAAAATATTGCAAATAATCCTTAAAATTTCCCTTCCAATTAATCACAAATCCTACTCCTCAAGGAAATCATCGGTAAGACATGGGATCATGCTGAGAGTGATCAATAGATGACATTAATAAATTATACACTGAACATGTGATCTCTGTGTTGCTTCATTTTCTCTCCTTGAATAAAGTAGTCAAAGAGAAAAAGAACACTTGACCTGAAAAATTATATTCTCGAAACGTTTGGTTTGATTGCTAATGTCAGTATATACTTACTAATTTATTATAACAAAAACTTTACTGTTGCAACATCTGATGCTTATGCACGAGGCAAAACTTCTGCATAATTCTTAGTACTGCTGGCCTTGTATGGTTACTTGCATAAAGTGGATATTTATGCAACTGTGAGTCAGATTCAAATATCATTTTGGATCTTTCAGTAAAGGCGATATGATAACACTGATATATGCAATCATAATGGCATGGTGGTATGTGTTAAATGAAGAGATATATTACGGCACTCAAGAAGCTAGATACCTGACATTTGGTTCACCTGAATGAAACTACCAGCAGTCATATAGCTGACTCTGATGGTGTTAAACCGAACTTTCATTTACACAATTACACTACCTCTGAACCCCCCCCCCCCACACCACAACTCATACCAAACCAATAGTATATTACAAGTCTACTGTTAAACGAACCACTGATAATAAAATACTTTACGAGATGTTTCTTATCACATACCTGCTTCCCCATTTGTCTTGTGATAATTCATCTTTATTAATGTGACTACGGAAATATCTCGAGATAATTGAGAAAATGGCTACAATGCTGTAACCCTACAACACACTTTAAGTATTCTTTGATGTTCAAACTGTAGTTGTAGTTACCATTAATTAATTAAGTTAGATAAATTGTTTCAATGCAGTTTGCTCACAATCAAGTAGAGTTTTGGTTAAAATTTGCTTACAATACTGATAGCAATATCCAGGCTATTCAGTGCTTTTAAACTTTCACAGTGGCCAAAACTAAAGATGTGTAAAAAGAAAAATTCAATTCCTGGTATAACATATCATGCCTTTAAGACCTACAAAACGTTTTTTGGATCTGTTTGCCATCTCATAATTAAGATATAATCAATCTCTCTTTGTTTCCTATAACTAATCCTCAAATATAATTTGGGCTCATTTTTTTTACATTAAGAGGACACATGTATTGCCCCTGATATTTTAGACAGCTAAACTTGTTCAAACTTTTAAAAAAAATTCTCCCCTACATGATTTAAGGTGAGGGCAATTATAGACAAATACAGGTATCTGGGTAACACAAATCACCTTGAAGTTGCCTGTTAAGGAGATGTTAAAATCTAAACAACAAAACACTTTTGTTTCTCTTGCACTGACATTTTGAGGGCAATGCAGATGATGACATTTTTAGATGTTATTAAGTTATTTTTTCAACATTCCCTACTCTCCTGTTGCATTTGGTTAATGTTGCCTCTTACCTGAGAGAAATATGGAAGTTTAGACGATCATACACTAACAAGTATACGTTCAATATTACTGGTCACATGCTAACTGCCAGTTTAAAAGAAATTATGCCTAATGTAAGGGTGACCGTGGGTCAACTCCGAAGGGAGATGGCATGTTGCGGAGCCATGGTGTGTTTCTGCGATAGCCAAACTGACCGTGGTAACCAAAATTAGGTTTAGCATCTGACATAAACTGCCCGTGTCCATCGACTTGATCTTGCGAATGACCGGCTGCAAAATAAAATGTAGATATACAAAAAGTGTAGGAAGAAAAGGCAAAACCTTAAAAGGTGGATCCTAATATTTTGACATTTCCATTGTACACAAGGATTCTACAACCTGGACAGCGGAAGTAGTTATTATAATATTACCGATGGGGTCAAACAGTGGATGTACACAATGAACACACAAAACGGCTTAGCTTCAAGTTCAACTATGAGATCTGATGTTTACTGAGTATCGTTGGGATGATGAGATGGAAAGAGAGCAAGTGTAGACGAGGTTCTTAGTTATCTTACTTTTATTATACATGGAAAACTACTGCTTGGAGAATACATATATTAGCAGAGGGTGGTAAATGGTCCTAGGGAGCTAGGGTAACGTTGAGCTATTAAGGTAGATCTCACAACAGCTCTATGTGAAGCTATGTTGGATGTACAACTAATTAAACTTGGACCAACCCCAGATCGGATCATTGATCAGCTTGATTAATCCATGCATTCTCATAGATAATTTGTTATTTTAGGAAAGAGACATTCAACATTCAAAATTCAGTACTTAAAGAGGGCTTCGCTAAATTAAAGTCTGCCTATTGGAAGAAACATTCAGTAGACTGGATTTTAATTTTGTTTTGCTGAGAGCTGGAGAAAAAGGAGAATGGAAATGGACTGCCGTCATATTTTTGCAGTTTGTTTTTATTAAAAGTTCGCAAATAATCAAGAGTATAGGGAATCAACAGGTTACACTACACCATTGTTACATTGTGACTCCTGTCTGTGGCAAAATTAGCAATTGCACTTTTCGTGTTTGGTACCTGCTACGTACCTCCTTCACTTTGGAAAGTCTACCAACACCATTATCAACTACCAAGTCACGTTATTAAACCAAGATTGGAGACAAACATAGATCAGCTAGTTTACATCATGAATTTCATCAAACCACAAACCTTTAGCTGCTCGGGGAGCTTCATTCCTTGCATGTAGGTATCTGTAACCAGAACCAGACTCAATGAATCTATCAATCACTGGACCATCAATGGAAGTCCCACCTTTATCCTGAAAGATATAAAACATAGCAAAGTTGCACTACAGTTTCTGATATGTTATATAAAGTACATGTCAAGGTACCGTACGTGAAATTCTTCATTCTCCCCGAAAAGCTGTCTAAGCAAACCTTCATTTTTGGGGGGGGGAGGGGGTGGGGGGAGGGATTGATAATATTCGTCATTGCAGATGTACAACACCTATCATAAACAAAGAGGTAAATGTGATGTGATGCACTAATTGCCATTGAATAGTTGAAGGATGACAGAAGTACAAAATGAATATTTCATAATGTTTCATAAACTTGCATCACTTCTATGAAATGAAGTCCAAATTCATCAATGTACCAGTAAGGTTAACATGACATGTTCAGCTATGTTTGTATCGATCAGCAATTCCATGCATGTTTGCAACATTCCCATGATATGAATGCATAACATGTAAATTTATTTATAAGTTAACAGTACAAAGATAAGGAAATACTGGCCCAAATTAAATTATTCACAGAGAAGAGGAAATGGGTCAATTTAGATTTATCAAATAGACCAAACTTCGGTCTTTATCGAACAGGCCATTTCTACGTGAACTGGGTAGCACTTATCTATTCCACCAATTTTAATGCTAGCTTTTTCAATCCAGTGAATTAATTAACCCACAGGTGGCCTACAATTGATTTCCTGCTTAGGCTAGTTTAAGAATAAGAGGCAACCTCTACACTACAGTAACCTGTATGAATTTGGAATTTTAATTAATTCACTAAATTACTGAAGGAGACATGTTGAACATTGGCTAAGCCATTAACAGGCTAGCGATGGAATAAGAGAAGCAAACAAAATTTTAATTTCAGCTCATACTTGCTCTGTTTTTCTGAGAGTAACATCAACACCCTCTCGCTGAAAATAAACTTTCACATGCTTGTCTTTTTGTGAATTATACGCTGGTATTGCAGGGCCAAGTTTTGGTTGTGAATGTGAAAAGTCTTTACAAATTGTATCCACAGCTATGCAGTCTAAAAGGAAATGTTTTTCTTTATCTGCTAATTCTTCGGGAGTCGGTGATGGTGGACCTCTGTGTGGTTTCTGCTTCTTTTTCTTTCCTGTTTGTGATACTCGCGATGAAGGTCTGCTCACTTCGTCTTTTGCTTCTTTCTCTACTTCCTCGCTGCCAGTGTTTTCAACTTCGCCGTCTACATTTCCCTCCTGGTTGATACTTTCCACTTCTGCATTTTCAGCCATTTTTAGTTTCTCGACAATACGTCTACGGTGCTTTCTCCAACATGAAACCTAACTTAGGCTAGGCTCGCAACCAACAAGGCCTAACGTGTGTTTATTTCCGTAGCTCAGAAAAACTTCGTAGGCCGACAATATACAAACACTGTATTTGTTGCAACAGGTGGTTTTCCGGCAAAGCTGCTCGTTGCCTAGTAACGCCAATATTGATCTACTTCCGGGTTGTTAGACGTTCTCACAGAGCCGTTCACAAAATCAATCAAATGTAACACTTTCGAGGAACGCCAACAAATATGGCATTACAACTTAACTCAAATAAATCACCGATGTGGCCAAAAAATTGACGATCTTATACAATATGATTCTTAGAGCATAATTTGAGTTTCGTTAACTGGCTTCCGACGTGGACAGAATGTTCACTTGTTTGTCGGCGGTATAGCCCTGACCAGAGAAGGAACTCGCAGAACGATCGATTAAATTGATGATCCTTTGCCCTGGCAAGTCTTAGCAACGCATTATTCATTGTTACCTTGAACTTAAACAGAATATCGATTGGTATATAATCAATATCTTGCACTTGTTGTACTGTGTGCGATAGATTTGAAGGCTACTACAATAAAACAACAATTGAGTTTTTCTCCAATTGCAAACTTTCCTCAACTCATTGCCATAAAAAAAGAAGACTAAATTGATGTCTGGATTATCAACTAAACTTAACAAATTGTAAATAACGTGTAATTTAAAACCCCAGTCCTGAGACAAAATATCATAAAACTCTAGCCATGTAATTTATTCAGTGCATGAGGCCTATAATTTTTAAAGAGAAGGAGCAGTTTCAACATAACGTGTACTCGGATTTAAGGACACATAGTCGGCATTTGGTCGACATTTGGCACGCGCGAAGCCCTTCTCATCAGCCGCCCCCCCCCCCCTTGAGCATATTTAAAAAAAAATTGTTTTAATGTTTTTATGATATCGCTAGTAATTTCAAAACAGAAAATGCTAAGATGCAACTTACAAGGCATGGGAAGTGCCATTTCCAGCGATCTGGGAGGCATTGTAAGCCATAATTTTCTTATCCCGCCATATGTCAATAACCAATAACTCTTTTATGCGTGCAAGATTACATGCCCATATAATGACATTGTGCCAAGGGTGTATCACTCAATGAAATTATAACAATATTACACGCCTTGATGGAACTTTTCTCAGATTAGAATTCCCTAAATGAAACTTTATAGTAGGATTGAGTACCCAGATGAAATTTTCACATTGCAAGATTTTATACTTTGTTGACAAACTTTACCAATATTTTATCGAATGTACCTCGATGAAACTTTACCAAGTTTACATACCCGCAATCAAACTTTACCCAAGATTTCACACCTCAATGAAACTTTGAGAAGACTGTATAATTCAACTTGCATGGTTACCGTTTGTTTACTAGTACAGAAAGTTTGTAGAGCTTTGGGGATCCAAGTATAATCCCAATGCCTCCACCCATTATACCCCCTCCCCCTCACCCACACACACCAAGTTATCAACCCAAATGTTACAGGATTTCCTCCTTCAAAACCCTTCGTTCGTAAATTCAAGTTGTTGTTGATGTCGACTTCGTTGTTATTGTTGTTTCGTAGTTGTTGTTGTTGTTGTTGAGAAAGTTATTATTGTTTTTAATTAACCCCATCGATTTGATCCCTTACTTTCCCAAAGCAATTATTGAAGTGAATTCCTATTGGATCGATCTGCAAGCAACTGTTTGAATCAATTTTGATGAATTTTATGCTTTTTGAAACTAAAACCTCATAAGATCGATGTATAGGTCTGTATAGTGCAGCTCAATGTCAAGGAATGAGGTTAACAGTCGAAATCTTCTACTCTGATTTTACTTGTAGTAAAACTATTTATGGAAAAATGTCTAGGCGACGAAATGTTGATTTTTGAATGGAATGCATTCTTGACTCACGAATTAGCGGGCATTTGATGCACTAATCTAGGAGTTTGTTTGATTTTCACAATTTCGCCGATTTTTTTTTGTCTTCTTCTTTTTTTATAAGAAATGTTCTTTGGGTTGCTAAAATTGTTGACCAAACGCACAATGGTACTTCACGTTGACAATCAATAACAAATCTCAAACTTACCTTACAAACCATAGGATGTATACCCCTAGGTCTTGGAAATGTCACGGTCTGGGTTAACAACTTCTTAACTGCTGATTTTCGGAAATACTTTTCGCTGTGTTTATCGTAGAGTGCGTCGTATGGTTCAATGAGTGGCTTTCGTTTGGTGACCTGATGAAATATAATAAAAAATATTTGTATACGGTTATAGGGTTAAGTTGAAACATATTTTTCATCCTTATCCCCACACCCGAAGAAATCTTGGTACAAACAAACCACATTTTATATCTTCGAATTTCTTTCTGCCCTTTTCAACAGTCGATGAAAAATTGGAAAATGTTTATATACATCTCGATCTATAACGACATCATAGTATGGCAAGCCAAAATGGATAAAATGGCTGTCTTCTACGTGTGCTCGAAACAAGCAATCAGTGCAGCGTTTTCACTCATGTAACACGTTTGTCATTGCCTAACAGAATTCGAAAGCCTTGGTGTGTAATGCAAGAGTAGAAGTTGCGTGCACCGTGTCCACGCATTGTGTAAACGTAGGCTATGTATACTAGAAGACTAATTTTTATCTATTTGTAAATTCGCGCCCAAACTAAGGGCCAACAACTTCGAATCATCCAGTGTGATATCCAATTCAATATAAGGTTGTTGTATTTATCATATTTAGGAAAATGCTGCTGCGGATTGCTTGTTTCGAGCAAGATGTTAGGCAACCGTTATTGGCCATGTTGGCTCGCCATAGAGGTCGGACTTTCCAATGTGTCTGGCTATGCACATACCTGGTTGGTTATGAAAACACTGTTATTAATAAAGCTCCCTCTTCTTTCTGCCAACTCTTCTCGCGTTTTCTCTGGAGGGAGTCGTTTTCTGCCAGACAGTGTCAAAGTTTGGAGTTTAGGACGATGGAATGGATAGGGTTTTATCGGAGTAGATGTGCAGTGTCTTGGTTTCATATCCTGAGAGGAGGAGAAGAAAAATGGTAATGATTATTTGGAATACAATCTCAATTGTTACCATACAGGTTGTTCATAACGGGGTGTACCGTTGCAAAGAGGATGCTAACCATATACAATTCTAGGGGGACTTCAGCCCTCTCCAAGAAAAGTACTCAAGGGGACTCACCCCCCCCCTCCAAAAGGGCAGATAACATAATTATTACAAGAATCAAAACCTAGCACACAATATCCATATAACTATAACAAATGTATGAACAGTCTGCACAGTATACATAACTATAACACATGTATGTACAGTCTGCACAGTATCTATAACTATAACACATGTATGTACAGTCTGCACAGTATACATTACTATAACACATGTATGTACAGTCTGCACAGTATACCGCATAACTATAACACATATATGTTCAGTCTGCGCAGTATACATAACTATAACATATATATGTGCAGTCTGCACAGCGTACGTAACTATAACACATGTATGTTCAGTCTGCGCAGTATACATAACTATAACATATATATGTGCAGTCTGCACAGCGTACGTAACTATAACACATGTATATTCAGTCTGCGCAGTATACATAACTATAACACATGTATGTACAGTCGTAATCCTCCCAATATAAAATTCTTCAACAATGTCTCAAAAGTTGCAAACTGTAGCACCATCTTGAAGCCGAACACCCTTTATATAACCAAAGTTTTCTTTCAAAGGATGAAGTATCCCCCTAGATCCTTTCTGGGGGGGGAGGCACATAACATCCACCCCGACAAAATATGGCGTTTGTGCATCTGGTTGTAGGCGGTTGGCTGAAAATTGTGATGCTTTAACTGTCTTCAGTTTTCAGCAGTTTGCAACCAACATACTATAAATTTTGAACATAAGGAACTCGCAATATGATCAATAGTCTACCTTAAAAGTATTGCCAATTTGATATTTAATTTACTTCACTTTTGTGACATCAATTAACTTTCTAGTATCATTAATATGTGTTTCCATAACCTGAATCACTTACAAGGTTTCTTGCAAAAATTTATTCAGGACAAAACCAAAGCCAATAACCGAAATCTCGATACGATGTAAGACCTAAAATTATATTCCTTTTAACAAATACCCCCTCTCCCCCTCCACCTCTTACCCAGCTCCCCAAGTGCACGCCACGAATTCGGAAAGTACAAATTCGCGGAAGAGAGAGAGACCAAAAATAACATACAGGCTTATACACACATTATTAGTAAGATGTGGTTAGTCACCGGCTATCCCCTCCCCCTTCCTCTCTACCACAATCTCCAATCCACCTTGCATTATGAACAATGCAAGGTAAAGTTTACTGTAATATGTATATATAGGCTGTTAGTCATTTGGAAGTAGACCTAAGAGCATTAATTGTTGTCATTACACAGAACGTTTAAACAGTAATATATCTTATAAAACTTAAATTTCGCAATTAATGATCCTTCGGTATCACGTGACACCGACATAAAATAATTAATATTCATGCACAAATACACACCGACTTGGACTTAAATATTGAGTGTTCTAATCCATAAATGCGCCATCTACCTCGTGACATTCGTAAAAAAAAAAAGAACAAACAGCCATCTTTCCAGAAAAGAAAAAAATGGTTTGACACTTTGGTGAGAAAGTCTAGAAATCTGTAACAACGGCCCGATGACAAATAGACACGTTGTAAGGACAAGGAGATGATATTTTGTGTCTACGTGTTTTATTGACCAATGGATTACTTGTACAATGGAAACGACTCAATTTGGTTTGCAGATGCATTAGTTAAGTAAACTTATTATCTACTTCAAGTGCTACAGAAACAGTCAACAATTCTTAAACAAAGAAAGCTATCTTGAAAGTTGTTGCTGATACCTTCCATTGCTTCCTCTTTACCTTGAAATATATTACATGCATAGAAAAGTATGAAAACCATTATAATAACTTAAATTAATGAAGATTGAAAATTAATATCACTAGTCAATATTTTTAGATTAAACTGGTCAATCTATAATTCTACATGTCATCACCAGACATGCTCTAACGCGTCTGGTGCTATTGATTATACATAACTTTTAATCGAAATTAAACCAACCTGACCTGTTTTTGTGTGTATACCCAACATTGTTATAGCATATATGTTGTACCTGTGCTCCAACTGGTCACCCCCCCCCCCACCATCATGACGTAAATTTACTCTCACTCTGGGGTATTTTGGAGATCTATATAGTGTAGCCAATAATGCAAGACTAAGGTTGGTACTCATCATATACCCACGTACATAGATCATTGTATTAGTACGGTACCTGATGGTACAATTGCACTTATTCATTGTACTCTTAGCCATGTGGTTGTACTAGTAATTTGGGTCCATTGGAAATAATGATAGTACAGATATATTATGTACCATAATATCACTTTAGCCTTATATACTCGTACTCATACAAAGGTGTATTCTATGTGTACTCCTACTCATTCTGTACACGAACTCGTGCTGTTGTACCCGTATTCATGCTGTTGTACTCGTATTCATGCTTTTGTACTCGTACTCATACTGTTGTTTTCGTACTCATGATATTGTAGTCGTATATGTTGTACTCGTACTCATGCTGTTGTACTCGTACCCGTGCTGTTGTACTTGTATATACTGTTGTACTCATACTCATACTGTTGTATTCGTACTCATGCTGTTCCACCCGCACCCGTGCTATTGTACTCTTACTACAAGTCTGCCTGGGATATGTCTGTGGGTTTCAATCCCTCCCTAGTATCTGATGTGACGTTAGAAATATTCAGAATTTCAATCGAACCTTTAAATGTAACAATTGGAATGAAAGAGAAAATTTAATTTAATTTTCATTTAAAATTCGAACCCACCACTCTCAAATGTTGTCCTATATATAGTAAAACATAAACCTCGGCAGTGTCTTCCACTGCTCTGAATTCTCTTCTTCTTATTTTCTTTTTTAAAAGAATGCTTCTTGCCTCGGTGTTTTTTCCTTCTTAATTTAAATCCAGGAGAAATATAAATATATATATACTTTTAATGGGGAAAAAGTTATCTGTCGAATGATATGAACCATTCACTCGATTCATATCCAAAACAAGAGAAATATGGAAACCAACTGAATATATTAAGTGTACCATTAATATTTTAACCGCATTTTAATATTCAAGTGTGAAACGTATAAAAATGTCAGTTAAAAATCTCTCAAATTAGATGAATTATACCACGTCAGACTCTTAAAAAAAGATTAAAAACATATAGTCTTATGAAAAAAAGTCATAAATAATATAGAACGGCTATATCACTTGAAATATTTATACTCGTTAATTTGCGTATCAATGATGTCTTATTATTGTACAAATAATTCCATCAGCCAATTTTTTTTATGAGGAAACGTAAAAAAGGTTTTGTAAATGACACTTTTCTTCTTCCTCTTAATGATCAGCCATCAACCGATAAAATAATCATAACAGAAGGGGGGGGGATGAGAGAACTTGAATCCAATAAATCTCAGAAATAAGGAAACTTGATAAATTCCACTCGGTTTTCTTTTCAACTTACACACATATATATACATACATATATATACAACTGATACAACGTCCGTAAATTATCCTTAAAATGCCGTGTTTATATAATTTATCAATATTTGAAAATGTTGTTTGTCGTTTTCTTGATAAGTAAATTGATCGTTACGTCTGAGTTATCTTCTGTTTGGGTTTTGGCTCGTGGTTCGTTATCAGTTACTGATGGTTGCGTACGGTATAGAAGGGCTTGATTTAGCGAATCTTCCCAGACAGGACTTTAAGATAACTTTAAACGGTGTATAACAAGCATAAATAACCATAAAGACATTCTGAACGAGAGGGGAAAAAGGTACCTTTCTTTGGCCTCTAGAGCACGGAAAGTTATTACTGTCTGTAATAAACAAATTTTATTCGCTATTAATTCATTTCTGTATCTGTGTTATATTTGTGCATGCATTCACGGTTACGTGTAAAGACATACATACAAAATCGAACGTGTTTTGTTTTTACTTGCATATGCTTTTAAGGTTTAAAGCAAAGTTACCGTACCTTATTCCTTCCATGTGACAATCTATCGCACTCACACCCCCCCCCCCCGTCCCACTCTCTCGTCGCCCCAACAAGTACCACCATCACTTTAGTGAATTTAAGGGCCGCAAAAAGAAATAAGCAAGTTTGAGGTTTCCCACCGATTCAACTTTAAATAAAATTCTAGAATACTGTATATGTCTAGTAGTCGAGAGTTTCCTCCCTATTACACCCGTCCGATGGACCCTAGTGACCCTTTATCCCCTGCTCCTCCCGAATCAGCCACAGAGAACTAATGAACCATTATTATGTGAATAAACTTTTTAAACGTTGTAGATCTTTCGTTATACTGTTTTATGGTTTTCCCTTTTCTCATACAGAAGAAAATATTAAAGTTCGATGTTTAAATCATTCTCACCGCATGGGTTACGGTTAACTGCCTCCCCCCGCCCGCTCCTCCCCATCCCTCCTCCCCATCCCTCCAATTCCCTTCATCAAAATACCGCCACCTCTGTGTGTCATCGAAAGGAAAATATCAACTTACGTTTATTATCGTTTTCCGTAAAAGTAGATTAACAGCCGGTGATTTAAAATAATGAGCTGCGTACGGGTCGAACCTAGCGTCGTATTTCGGTATGATGTCAGCCGACCATTTATATCGGAGTTTATCGGTGATGATACAGTCGAGGATAAAACCATCTTCCATTTCCCTCAATCTGTCTGGTGACGGGGCTGGTCTAACAGTGTCGTACACCCTGTCGATTCTCGCCAAAGGATTTCCGAAGAGGATGTGTGGGTGGGTCATTTTCGTGGAACTGTCGTGATAAATTGACGAAGAAATTGTTAATAAAAAGTGATACCTTGATTTAATCCAACATGATGTTGAAAACAGCAGGAAACGGCATATCATGCAGCAGGGGGTCGAGAGCTATAGGTTGGGGAAGATTATGTGAATTCACCCGTAGTCATTTTTATTATTAAGTATATTATGATATCAGAATCCATTATTATTTATATGTTTCACATGGCCTTGAGCTGCCCACCCTCACCCACCCGACCCTCCCCTTCCCAGTCGTAAGGACTGATCGAGGGAGACAAGAATGAACCACTTTGACTTAACTTCTCGTACAGAACACGCTACGATATGATGATGGTAACCCTGTTTGATCCCAGGAGGGGATCCTTCAGAGAGAAGAGAAGTTTGAAAGAGGAGAGTAAACATCTCACATTTTGAAACTACTATAAGTGCATTTATTAGGGGGGGGGGGGGTAACAGTAGGTTAGGAGATTACTTTTGAGAAGTAGAGTAATCGGAGTAGTAAGAGCAATGTTCATCTTGTCGATAAATGGGATAAATATGAAGAAAATAGTCAGAACAAATTACAAGAGTGTGGGATGAGAGAGGCAGACACATTGTTTGCCGGAAGAATGATTCAATATCGGAATGACACGGGCATGACTTAAAGTAGCCCACCTCAACAAGGGCCCACGTACATGTCAAATGTCTGTTTATGCGTTGATTTGTTAAAAATACAAGCACGCGCGGGCCTAATGTTAAAGTACGAATTGCCATTCTCTTTTGTTCTTTCCAATGTTGCTTACAATTCCCTTCCCTTCCTTTCCCGTTTAGTCTATTGTTTATACCATTCTATTAACCGTCTCTATCTGTCTTCGCCACCCCTATCCCCACCCCCTATCCCCACCCCTATCCCCACCCCTATCCCCACCACCTGTCCCCACCCTATCCCCACCCCTATCCCCACCCCTTCATCGTCTTTCTCAAGATATTCCAGTGAACATATTCACAAGAGGCCATTGGATTCCCAGGTCATGTGACAGGGGAGGAAGACAAGCACATCTCATGTAGGATGGCGGATATATAAAGCAGAAAAATAGGTGGAACCTAGAGAATGATGCAAAGTAGATTAGCAAATTATTCAGAATGGAAGCAACAACAACAATAATAGACAACAAAACAGCCAGAGGAAGTGGAAGCTGACTTCATTGGTGGTGGCGGTATGGGGTGCGGTGGATTCCCCAATCACATATACCTGTTGACTTGTCCAATGTATCAATGTCATACACCAAAGTCACTACGTTATACAAACTAACAACAAACGATGGGTTACCATTCACCACCCGACTGATTCAATCAAAGTCATAACAATAACACTTTTGTCATAAAGATCATTTCATTAAGTGGTTTAGCAAAACACCAGTCTATTTCTATTGTATCGGTTCGTTAATCCACTGATTTACTTACTTTACAATTAAATCCCGTCGGCACATGTGTTTCTGATCTCATCTTTAAACTGTTACCTTAATCTGATATGATTAAGTCACAAACTCCTCAGATCTTCCCGTCCATGAGGTGCTATCATGCCCCTTTCATTCATTCACTCTGGTCGCTTGTGGTTTATTTTCTAATTAGACAGTTCTATTATGCTTATATAAACCAAAGCAAACCCTGTTAATGAACCCAACAGTCATTGAAAGCAGGAATCGACAAACGAAATAGAACATAAACAATAAAACAATTGTAAAAGGCTGCTGCTAGATGTCAAACTGGATTCGAACAACTTGCTTCATCCTGGATTCTCTTTAAATATCTACAAAACCAAACATGTTCTTTGTCATCTAAATTTTGCTTACGTTCAAACGCACAGTATTACAGCCAAAAGCAAAATGTTCATATATTAACAGTTTGGTAGCGTAACTGAACAGAGAAGGAGGTTAGATACATGTATAGCGACTGTATTGCAGTGAAATTGTTTTTTTTTATATAACCTAACCTTAGTCCTAACAAGATCAGTTGGTATATACAAGGAGCCCAACGAGTCACACCTTTTCATGAGCGTTTCTAACAATTTCTTGACTCGAGTAATTCTATAGTCACACTTTACATTATCATCTCCAAGGTGCCGAACGACTTCGGTACAAACTTAGTTGGAGTTGTCTCTAATTTAAGAGGATTTGAATCGGTAATACAAGTCAAACGTTTCTAAGATATCAATCCGAAATGTTAACTTTCACTCCTAAATTTAACGCACATGACAACAACAATTTACAACAGTCCTCAAAACAAAAATCGACAAACAATTTGAATTGAAACAGAAAACAAATTTATAAAACAAATTAACATTCAATTTCTTTTTTTATTACCTTGGATACCCTTCCGTGGTTAGCACGTCCGATGCCAGCATGTTATCCTTTGTCGAGTGCGCGATTATTTGTAGAAAAGTTGAAGAAAATCAAGCGTGGAGTTAGCGTTCGTTGAAGAAACCTAACACCTCTCCTCTAAACACATGAGTATCTTTCAAAGTTAATGTTACCTCTTCTCCTTTCTTCAATTGATAACAATAAGATAATGTTCTTGAATATCTCTTTCTTCTTCTCTTTCTCTTTATCACCCTCCCTTTCTTTCTTTCAATCTCTTTTGATAAGTCAATCGCTTATTTCTTTTCTCAATCTCAATGTTAACTGAACAAAGCCCGTTTTTTATATAAATATATCGATCAGGTTTCGCTTGGATTACTTTCTTTTGCATCCCGGGGCTGGCTGTTTTTCTACTATGGATTTGTTAATTGAGACACGGTGTATATACATCAATGTATGTGTATATATTGTCTGTAGCGTTACTAAGGAGCCGTGTTCAGATTCTTGGTTCCAGCGTTCATGTTTGCTTAAAGTACAATCATTCTTCGATCGGCACTACGGACACGCAATGTTTTCTGTCTCTCCTTTGTATGAGGGGGGGGGGGGTAGGATCGGGAAGGGGGTTGCAGAGGGAATCATTTGTATCATGAAATAGCCTGAAAATATAATAATATTATTTTTCACTTTCTTATTGTCCCTTTATGAATTGTTAGGAGGTTTTTCTTGTTGGAGAACAAGAATGTCTCTAAAAGAGCGGGGGGTCGGGGGGGGGGTGTTATCAATCGTTGAGTTAAATTCCAAAAGTATATTATTTCACCATTAGGGTACTTGGTGTTTTATTTTGGTTTATAAGAGCCAGGTCGCCCCTGGGAGATTACATCACCGGGCTCCAGAGATTGGCGATTTAAAAAAAAAATACATTGAATTTGTTAATCACTGATTTAAACCAAAGAGTAATTTTTTAACTCTTAACTGAAATACATTTAAAAAGGAAATGTTTTCATCATCATACATTCTACACGGGAGGCTTGAATTAAGAACATTTTCAGAATCAAGCAGGGCTATATCTAACAGAATATAAAAAATGAATACGGGACTCACTTGTTGTGTTTAATAGTACGAATTAGGAACAAAATTCAATGAGCTCAAAGTTTATTCCTTTTTTATTGTTTTTTTGAGAAAATGTATATGTTGAATATATGGTGTTACATAAATTGAATATGTTGATATGATTTTGGTACTGAAATGCAGTACTTAATAATCTGTTCATCAATTGTTTACCACAAGGACCACTTCAAGTTGAAAAAGAAATCGCATGAATTCAAGACAAACATAATGTGAGATAATTTTTTTTTTAATCTTAAAATCGATTTAAATATTAAGTCTAATTTTCGTCAAATAACTGCGATTTTTTTCAATTCTTTCAGGCTTTAATAAGCCGTCACCAACCCAGGTTTCTGTACATTAAACATAACTATATATATCCTCAGTATGCATATCTTTCGTACATCAAAAACCATGTTATGTTAACATAATTACTCATGGATTCAAGGCAAACATAACATTGGCTTCAAAACGTGGAAAAAGCCCCAATTTAAAAAAAAATAACATCAATCAAATAATGTATGGCTTTAAAAAGAGGGAAAATCACCAACTGTGTCGCTCTCCCCCCCCCCCCCACCCTTTGAAGACTGCAGTTTTCATAGGGTACATTATTATTTATCCCATTCTTCCCATGGTCCCCCTTATTGACTCTGCGCCCCGGGGCTGAATCCCTGCAGCTGACACACTATAGTTCCTGTAAGGGCCGTATTATGATCATGTCTATTTCTGCAAGACAACTTACATATAATCATTTATCTTGATTTCATGTGTGTGTTAAGAAAGGCTACTTATGTGCATGCCTACAGGTAGTAACAACTCATGTAGCAAAGTGATGGTTAATTCAAGTGTCACCCAGTAGTTGGGACAACCTTTTTTATATACTGTTTTGTCAAGTCCCGCTTTCAGAGCACTCATCTTGGCAGTATGAGCAGTATGAATATCATGTTTGTATCAGATAAAGGTAAGGAACTGTTTGTACTGCCAATACAAGTGCTTTGAAGCATGATATTGGAGGACAGTTTAGAGAGGTATTAGCATTATGAACTTGTCCCAACTGGCTGTAAATTGTAATGAAAATGATGAATTAACATGAGTCGGTTTAAAATTAAGTAAAATATAATTCCGCTAGGGAGATATACTTAAAAGTCTAAAAGCTGTGATGTCACAGCGCTTCTATAGGATCTGACACATGTTATATTAAGTTGCTTATCTTTTCTTATTTTGAAACCAAATGTCATTATTATGTTATGTTAAGAAGTTAAGTATTTTAGATTCAGCGATTAGGTATAAATAAACATTGTAATACATAAAGGAAAACGTAAAAACTTGCACCACATGTCGATCGATCAAGTCATATTTAGACTAAATCACATTCACCCTTCCCCTATTAAGTCTATGATATCCCAAATTTAGTTAACATTTTCTTAGCTATTGAAATGAAATGAATGAACACGCAAATCAACTTTTACTTAAGTTCATTTGAAAGGAAATTTGAGTATAGTCAAGAACTCAAGATATATACATTAAAGTGTTACGGCATTTTAACTTAATTCGAACAATTTTGTCAATATTAACGCAAAAATCTGCCATTTGAGTACATATATATATATTAAATATATATAAATTTCTATCCCACTTTCTCCCATTATCTTCACAAACTTGTTCACTGTTGCGAAACTTAACCGAGAGAATAAATAAACTGCACTTTTGATTCACACAAGGTCTTTGAGAACAGTTTATGACATTAATGTATGCAGAGTCTGATATTTATTGATTGTCTCACCTTCAACAAATAACTACCAGCTAATCCTATTGTATTCTGTGTTTTGTTTGTTGCAGTGTAATCTTGATATTGATTATGAAATGATCTCATGTGGAGAAGGAATTAAATAATGGAAGGCGCGATGGCTAATGATTGCCAAGTTAGTAATATCTCACCCCCCCCCCCAAAAAAAAACCCACCCAGAATCGGATTGGCCCACCGGTTTATCGGCTCGGAACCGGTGCGACTCTGTTACCAAATGGGCCGATTTCTTCTTGGTTTCGAAAGGTGTCAGACGGACGTGCTAAATTCTCCGCTTGTTTCGTGGCCCCAACTTCGCCGCCGGTGGTATAACTGCACTTGTTGCAATTTGTGGCCTATCCCGCCACATTGTTTTTCTATGTACAATCAGGCATAAGTAACTTTCCGGTTTTTTTTTTTTTCATTTGCAACTAATGTTAATGTACTACTTTTGCTGTATGTGTGAAAAGTGGAGGAGAAAGTGAGCTTTTATTCTTTATTCAAAGAGGAACCATATTCAGGGTTACCGCTGCCTTCATATGTAGAAAAGAACCAGCACTGTTATAAATATATATCAAAGCAAAATATTCAAATTAGTTTGTCTACAACGAGAAAGTGTTTTCAATTTATTAAATAAACAGATGAACGATACTACCTAACAAAATGGAACGCGGCACTTTTAATAAACCGAACGATTTTATTTTAAACTTAACCCAATATATATATATATATATATATATATATATATATATATATATATATATATATATATATATATATATATATATATATATATATATATATATATATATATATATATATATATATAGTCTAACGAAGTTATAATTTGATTTATGTTTAACTCGACCAAGTCTTTGATAGACATGTTTACGTTACGCATCTCGATACCGTCACATGCCATGCGTGAAAGTATACATGTCAAGTCTCCAAACAGTTATCATATTAGTTTGTCAAAACGATTTCTCGATTTAACAGGATTATGCTAAGCTCTGCGTACCAATTAACTTCGTATACCCTCTTGTCATTCATAACCAAATTAGCATGTATATGTTTTGTTGATCACTTAAGCGACATCGATATTAATCGACGTAGAGGGATTCTGATTGGCTAATACAACCTATCATAAACGGCCAAATAAGTGGTTTTACCGAGACTCATTTTGAGAGTTAATGAGACATGTCTGAGTTGCCTTCGTTCATCTGTACAATACGTTAGTGTAAATCAATAGCATGCACCCAGTCAACTTCATTGTAACCCCCCTTATATGATAACTCCCTAGGGTACACTTCTCGGCGGCAACCAGAAAGGTAAGGGCCAAAAAGACTTTAGAGATAACCCAATTTGTGTCTTTAGAGATGATGATTGGTAAGCCCATTCCTCAGATTCACCGACTTCTATTGTATTCTTGAGGTGTTGCTCCTGTGTTCGGAAGCAAACTCTATTCTTTCTATTGTAACGTTTGCATTCATAGCAATTACAACTTTGTATAGTTAGTGTGACGCGAGTAGTCAGGCCTAAGTCTATTGTGACCCAATGACTCCGCTCATTGAAACGCCCAACCGGAGCCCGTAAGTCACTGCTAGGATAGGTAATGATAGTCTCGTCAGTTTTGTTGTGATAGCATTTGGACCAGTTCATTCCCATATTCATGACTGTAGCGCGTAATATCATACTAATTGTTAAAGTTATTTCATAATTTCAACCAGAAAGCTTTGAAAATACTCTTTGCAGTACATAACGTGTTTTTAAGCAACTGAGAAATCTTCACGAACGTTTTCCAGAAGTGTGTCGGCAACTCGAGTCTCTATTAACTGACCTATCAGAGAGTGGACGAATCTTAAATGAATATTTATGAGTGGCATTATCACGATCACGGTCGCATCATAAGGCGCGCCGAATTCTATGCAAACTTTTTTCTTCAAAGGAAAATCCTGAACAGATTAGAGTAATTGATAAAGTATTCAGTTAAGAGTTTTACACAGTACATTACAAGTTGTTCACTTTCGAAGTTACGTCGCATAGTTAAGTATCTGAAGTTACAAAGTATCAGCAGGAAGGCAAAAGAGAAGTCGACTTCAGCGGAGAAACTTGGAAGAGAGTATTAATTTCTAATATTTTACA
Source organism: Apostichopus japonicus (assembly GCF_037975245.1). Classification (NCBI taxonomy): domain Eukaryota; kingdom Metazoa; phylum Echinodermata; class Holothuroidea; order Aspidochirotida; family Stichopodidae; genus Apostichopus; species Apostichopus japonicus. Next base: position 20,691,307 of record NC_092564.1, on the reverse strand, counting down.
GGAACTTTCTTTTGATTTATTTTGCAGAGACAGGCATTAACGTTCTTACTTGGTTTTCTGTCTAGTAATAGTTAACAAATTATTTCCGTCTAAAAGGAATTGCTCAGCATGACAGATATGTTGTTCCGATCGCCAGAACGTTTAGCCATCCCCAGCGTGGCAGCAAATTCTGAGCCAGGATTGCCAAACCAGAATGTCACACGGAACATGAACTATCAATATCCTCATTTACCGGCATATTTGCCTTCGGTTTGGCGGTATCCAGGCTTTCCAGCTCCACCGGTAGACGTGACCAGTCACACCGATCCCAAAGATCGTTCGTCTCCTGACAGCATGCCATCACCGAACTCGGAAGGGTCTGCGACTTCGGCCCGAACTATCTTATCTCCGGAGACGGCGACAGTCAACAGAGAGAAGCGAACCATCGGGATGATTACGGGGGATGACAAATCTACGGACCCTGCAGGCGAACAGGGTCGTACATCTCCAAAACGACCAAAGCTCGACGAGGAGGCGGCGAGAAGAACCAAGCCCGCGGACTCGTCGCTTGCGATGCACAAGTCATCAGGGGATCCTGGAAGCCCGCTCTCAAGTTATGAAAGTCATGCCATACTCGGTAAGTTCGCCCTATCAGAATCAATTATTAAAAACTGTAAAAAAAATATAATTAGAAAGAAATAATAATAATAACAATTGAAATATCAAAGCTTTAGCAAACTTTTATTCACTTCCTTTTGGCATGGTTAAAACATGTACTAAATATTCTGTTCCGTTAGTGAAACCATTTATTAATTTATTTATACAACTTGCTTTCCACAAACTTTCGAGAACGCGAAAGGGGTAACATTCAGGCAGCCCCTCTCTTATACTGCAGCTATATATCTATGAAACAATTATCGATGTAATTATTGAGAATTATATCTTAGTCTTACTTAAGAAATTCACCTCAGAGAGGCTATATATACATAATTTACTACGCAAGACATCAAGAAATGGAGATTTTTTTGCGGGGGGGGGGGGAATTTGCCATCAATTTATTTCTGGAAAATGGAAGTTTCTGTTTAAGAAAATTTCTAAGGTGATAAAAAAAAATTCCATGTTGCAATGTAATATCTTCTTCTGCAAAAATATTCAACTATTAAAATCAGTTTATACATCGGCAAAGTGACGCCTTTATTTACAAAATAAGAGCAGCGATTTGAAAATTCTTACAAATCACATTATACCTATTTTCTTTTTAAGCCAATGAAAACGTCATGTTACTTGATAGTTATATAAATAATATATTTGTTTTCTATGCACAAAAATACAAAAAAATTAATCCTTATTTTATGAATACAATTTTCTTCAGAAAGTATAGAAATAAGAAATTTGCTTCGTGATCAATAAAGTTGGTAATTGAATACGGAAATAAAATTTACTAGGTCTTTAAGAAACATTGGTAATATTTACGTTATACAATTGCAATATATAATTTATAACTAAAAATTGTTTACTAAAAACGTTTATCATTGTAGACTGAAATATTTGTTGAATACTGCTGAGTTTGCTTGACTTTGTGTCTTATCTGCTAATTTTTCGAAAAATGTTTCTCAAGGAAGAAATTTACAAAATGTCATTTTAATTTTTTTTTTTTTTTTGGGGGGGGGGGTGGTCTTAGACAACAACAAAATACACATAATATGCGGTGTAACCGTTAAGTACTTTTTTAATTATAAAATACAAATAGAAATAAGAATGAATGTAATTGACTCACTATCAACCATCTTATTATCATTATATATTTTATGTCTTTATTATCCCTCATGCCTGTTTCCTTCTCTCTTTCCTCTTTCCGATCTATCTTCTTCTTGTATTGTCCTTAATGTATTGATTTTTCTATACATGGTCACTATAGCTTAGATAACACTCCTATCTGTTTATCTAGTGCCCTTCATATAATTACTTTCCAACCGTATTAATTTTGTATTTAACTTGTACAAACATGTGAGAAATAAATTTGAAATAGAAAATTAAAATTAAATTTAGATTTAGATATATATCGAGAAACAGAGGTAATGAATTATCTATTAACAATTATGTCAAAAGAGGTTTTGCTATTACATCTATAATATATTACTATTAATAATTATAATAATAATTATTATTATTATTGTAAAAGATCTTATAATACTGTTTGTTTTAGAAAGGTTAAAACATTTTGTATTGTTTGAGTTTTTATATGTTCAGTACAAAAATTTCTCTTCAAAAATTGTGAAAATCTTATGATCCCCATGCACTTGTCTCACTTTCTTTCTCATTAGTCAAATTTGATCAGATTTAAAAAAAAATTGCAAATTCTGGTGGTTTCTATATATAAGTGGAAATATCATATATGTTTAAACCCATGTCACAGACTCTTCATATTTCTCGCTCTTTGTTGGTTGTAAGGAATATTTCAGATTGTGATATATCTCTTATCTTTTAAGCAATTACTTAGGTTATTACATACTGAGAAAAAAAGTTGAAAAAAAATGAAAAAAAAGGTAAATGCCAACATCATAAAGGCGTCTGGATTATTCCATGCATGAATAAATGATCCAAATTATGAAAGTTATGGTGTCATTGTTATAGCCTGCCAAAGCCCATGCACTGGAAAACAAATAAAGCAAACATAAATGTTTTTGAAATAAACAAAATGTAATACAAAGAAACCTATATCTAATTCTAAACAAAAATACTATTTTCGTTTGAGAGTTCAAATAGCAACATTATCTACATTAAAATGTAAGAAAGATTTTTTTTCCCTTCAAAAATATTTAAGATTTTTCAAAATATGTCATTTTCTACAATTTGTACAACTTTTTAATTCACCACAATGTAAAAGAGACGTATATGTTTTTTACATTTTATATAATTGTATATTATACGCTCCAGTAGCATGAAATAAATACTAATAACGTATCATATATAAAATTATTTAAATAAAATGAATCAATCGAACTATAGTTTAAAGGAATAAATGAACTATGAATTATATAGAGACAAATATTCGATTTTTAATCTCAACCAGCCCGGTTGCAATCAATCAATATAAAAACTGTCACATTTTATAAATATGCATATATATATCAACTTAATTGAGACGGGCTGGTTTCTCTCAACTGGTTATGGAATAGTGAACATGTAATAATTGTCAATATTCGTTTGCGGAGAGGGGAAGGTGTGGACCAGTCGTGATAAGAGAGGAGAGCAATGGGTAATCGCCTATTGAAAATGCTGCTAATATTTCCTCAGGAGCAATGCTATATTGATTATTTCTATATCTCGAAACATTGAGAAAAAGGTGTTTAAATTGTTGATAATGATTCCACTAAGGCCCTCAGATAGCCACGTTTAGCAAAATAATAAATAAAATCATAAAAATTTAAAAACAAGTGATTGATGAAGGTAAGAGTACAAAGACTTGCATAAGCCCATGTATATATGCGTGTCAGTATAAAGGAGCTGCTCAGAGATTAATATTATACATTGATGTGAGAGATTATGGAATTGACCAAATATTGCAACACCCGGTTTTTATACCATATTAGGTAATAATTATATGATTTATAAGAAAATGATTCTAAATTCAGTACTTAGTATGTTTATGTGGTTTTTATCTCATCAGATTCTGGAGATAACAGTCAAATAAGAAGATACCGGACAGCGTTTACAAGAGAACAGATTGGTCGACTAGAGGAGGAATTCTTGAGAGAAAACTACGTCTCCAGGCCAAAAAGATGCGAGCTAGCTGCCTCTCTGAATCTTCCAGAATCTACAATAAAGGTAAATAACCGACATAGGACCAGAATAAGACAACTAGCACATCGCTAGATTATTTAATATTAATTAAATACAATATAATGTCTGAATCATAAAGTTATTTTGAACATTTAATTAAAAAGTGGATTTAGTTAAATTATTCTTGGTAAAATTGTATTCAATACTTTTTATTCTAGGCGCTTGCATGATAACAGTTCATATGCGCGTTGTTATAACGGTGAACTTGTGGCAAACACAAAATGATATGCATAATAAATGTAAATTAGTTAGTGATTACTTAATTATGAGAGCGTTTAATAAGTTTGTGGCTGAAAATTGTTGTAAAAGAGAGTACGTAAATCCGATAAACATAACACTGTCATTGCCTGGCGCAAATGTCCAAATTCAACATTCACTGACAGTTATATAAACAGAAAAGAACAGGTGAAAGAAGTACGCTCCTTACAAATGTCAAGTGAAAAATGTACTGAAAAAGCGCAAGGATCGCTCTCTATAAATAACATCCTTTTAGAAGCAAAAATAAAAAATGTAAATATCATAAATTGGAAGATCATTTTTAAGAGTTTACTTAACCTTACTTTACTTAAATAAAAACGTATATAAAGTTAATTTTAAAATCTCAAAGGTTAGCCAAATCAAACTCAAATCGTTATTATATAGATACTAATATAATAAATAGTTCATATATATAACTGACCGTAAACAAACATGACTATACAAATGAAATCGCTTGCTTTATTAACAATAAAATATATAGGTTTAGGCGCCAAAAGTTATAATTTTTCCTGAAATTGTTCATGTATATAAATATCAACTTGAAATGGTTTCCTCCCTTCACATTGTCTGTTAGACCGAAGAGTGTCCGTTTTAGCCGATTGTAGCGTAAAATAATAAGAGAAACGGGCCATGATTATTGTCGTAACCGCGAGATGTTTAAAGTTTGTCCATCAAAAGAAGTTTTTACTTTTATTTTTCAGAGGGAACAAAATTATTACGTTGCCCCTTCTTAAGTTGATTTTATATATAAATTAGGTCACTTTATACTGTGAAATCAGATCTTGCATCCACCCATATCCGTTCAGGTATAGGTGAAAAAAGGGTTATCCGGGTCTCAAATTATAAACAAGATCTATCTTTTCTTTTCTCATTCAACTAAAACAGTTTCCTCTTTTCCGACTTTCTTTCTTTTATTTTTTTTTATCTGAAAGTTTTTATAGTGTCCAGTTGATGTTCCATACATCCTACTTCTTTTAAGTTTACGATATTTTAATCATTGCTAAGTACATGTATAAAAGAATTAGTGCGTCACAGAAAGGGATTATAATTTGCTACAAAAACAAAAAGAGATCAACAGTCCTGCTTCGAGTTAAAAGCATTTCTTTCTAAATGAGGGTCGACAGGGGTTAGGCTGTTAACGCATCCCTGCTCTTCCTCTCGGTGAGCTCTCCCTCTTCCCTGCGACATTTTATTTCCTTGACGAAATTCACTAGCTTTCTTTCTCTGTCTCTTTAACTCACTTTCCTTCCTCTAGAGTTATTATTAACATTGTCATATACACCCTCAGTCCGTTCGACTCTGTATAGTTTCTTTTTTTTTCTTCTCCCTTGTAACTTTTAACATGTGGTTCAGTATTGCCTTAGATAACGCTAATGGGCCTTTTAATACGAACGGCGGTATTAAAGTCTAGATAACACGCTCTCTTTAGATATATGCGTTTTTAACCCTTGCGTTTGAAATGTCTTTTAATGCCCCCATAATAATTGTAAGATATTCTTTTGTATTTCTATCCGAAGCCATTTATTCGCGAGTTTTGAAGCGGCACTGTTCCATAAAATGATCGTCTTTTGAAGTGTTTATATAGGGATAATAGTAACGAGAGTGGATGGCTCTCTCCTCATTTTTGTCTCCACGTGTATATATAGGTTCTCTCTATTTCTAATTGATATTTTGAAACGTCGGTTCCATATGCTTTTCTCTATATCTCCCTCTGCTATTTAATGTGTTTATCGTAATAGCATATCCTTCTTAGGGTTCCAATAAGTAGCGTCTTGGTTTATGGTAGTTTAAATAGGCAAGATTATGTAAACAATCGCCTGCCACGAAGAAGGTATAAAGTGAGATAGTATGAGCTTTGGTTTGGGGGTTATGGGAGGGGAGTAGAGTAGAGTAAAAAAAAAAAAACAGGAAACAAAAGTAGTGTATTGGATCGTTTAAAAACAATAAAGGTTCTCTCTTCTTATAAGAAACATAATAATGTCAGATTGTTGTCCGACTTTTAGGACCAGATTTTTGCTTGCGAGAGAGAGACAGAGAGAGATTATATTGGTACCAAAAAAGAAACGAAGAAAAAGAAAACGTCAGCTTTTAAATACACACTTGTAGGTACAAATTTACCAATTAGCAATTGTCATTGCAAATTAAATTCGATGATTTTAGCGAAATGTTGTTGTGTATATAGAAGGAATGGTTTATTCGTCTGAGGTGAAAACCCAAGGGAATTAAAACATTGGAGATGTAAAAATAATTGCGTCTGAAAAACTGACTCGGTCGATCATGAAATAAGGACGGATGTCAAACTGTTTTTCTGTTTCTATGTAGAGAATGAGTTAATTTTATTGGGACACTGTTTATATGACCCTTTGAAAGAGGCCGCTACTACTGATTTTTCTATTTTCTTGTTAGTTTGGTAAATATTTTAGCCTGAGTAAACCGAAAAGGGTAAAAGTATAAAACAGAAAAGAAGAGAGAAAAACGAAAGTGCAAGTGAAAGTATAGTCCTCGTTTGGAGAATTTAACGGGATGCAAGTTGAGTTGTTATCTAATATGGAATGGCATGATCATACCATCAGTTTGCGGGGCAAAATGGGAGCGTGCCACTCAACCTGTTTGGATGGGTTTACCTACTGACAGACTCCCGGATGATTCCGAGGTAGTAAAGAGTATTTGTAATAAACAGCGAGTCTTCAATACAGCCAAAATTAGATCGTAAGTCACTTCATCACTGAACAAAGCAAACGCAGTCTGAACTAACAAGATTGGGATGGAGTCGGCGTAGGGTGGGGGGGATAGGGGTGAGGATATGGTGGTTACTCGGGAAAGACACTGAGCTCCTTTTTTTAAGTTTCTGAGGGTTAACTTGACTGTCGTTACAAAAATTCTTTCTCATTTATTTTCAGGTTTGGTTTCAAAATCGTCGGATGAAAGACAAAAGGCAACGGATGTCGTTAGCAGCCTGTCACTGGCCCCACCATTTACCCCCCATCGACCCTCACTTCTACTCTTTGCTCCTCTCTGGTCGGATGCCGTACCCGTGTCATTCGTCTGTATCTCCTCATCTGAATTACTACCCACAACCACTTCCGGGAACCGCAGCACCGAATTACACAGCGATGGACGCCTACGCATTGCAACTGCGAGAGAGGGCCGAGCTAGTCAGGGCGTTATCAGCGCATACGTACCAACATGGCAGTGTTCCCATCGGCAGCGACGTCATCGCTAACCCGACGGCCTACCGGTCTAACGCTGCACTCTCTCTCTCCAGTGGAACCCATACCTGTTCTTGCCACCACACACATCTTACGCATGCGCATTTGACGCCACCTCATTCAACTCACGCTTCATCAACGCAACATTCTTGTCATCCTGTCGTGACGTCATCGGCTGTAAGTGAGAGCCGCCCGTCGATTCCAGCCGTACCACTAGGCTTGCCAACCATTGCTTCTACACCGCATTCATCGGTGATCCCGCTCCATGCCACTTACTGACGTCACCACGTGGTAATTTTGAACTTCAACGTTTAAGCTGTCTTCAATACCGCTGGATATCTCTGATGGGTAATGTTAATGAGGATGTCTTTAGGGGTGACCTTTATACTAGTCACAAACTCTGAACTTCTCCGATAAATCAAACAAACTTGCTGCAATGAAACGTTCGACGATGCACATTTCTTATTAAATAAATGATCTCTGTATTGAAAAAAAAACAATATGATTAACCACATAGAATAATGTTGGTTACCATCCAAAGCCAAACTGTAGGGGCGCGGAAGGGTGAATCATTGAACAATTTTATACTTTCGTTACGCTACAGTGGTGGAGAGTTTCTCGGAGGTTTCGTCCTAATACAGGATGCTCATTTACTGTGCAATTTTATTTTTTAACTACGCTGTTTAAAAGTTAAGAGTTTTCAAAGTATTTTCTTTTTGTAATATCATCGTTATGCATTTCTTAGATCTTAAGAAGAATATATTGGATATAAATATATTCCATTTCATTAGTTGACAATAGTTTTAAAAAATGACATTATTTCCTGATCAGTTATGTTACAATAGAAAATAGAAACCAACTTGCCCAACCAAAAACGAAAGCTTACGGTATAGTCAATTGGAAAATTAACAAACACAACAAGGAAAAGTAGCATACGAGAAAGTTTATTTAGTCTTATGTTAATCATGATATATATATATAGGTATTGGACAATTAAAGAAGAATATTGCGTTAATATTGAGACCAACCATCAGCTTTATCTGTGTGTGATATTATTACGAAAAATGGTTAAATATATATTGCTTTACTAATATTCTAGCTTCTTATTACAGGATGAAATTAGGCTGAAGTTTGGCCTTGATATTCATAGTTCAAGTGTGAGGTTGGGGGGGGGGTGGGGATAAGTGTTAGTAATATTTCATATTTATTCCAGTTTTCAAGATATTCACCTTGAGAATATGTTGAATCTCTGGAAAGCTCTTTTAAGGCTAATGTGATGATGACATAGATGTTCCTCAGTGCAAGATTAAATGTAATAACGCAATTGAAATATATTCATTTCATATACAACTGAACACCGTTTGTCATTGGCAAATTTGTAATGCTTTGTAAGTATGTCATTTGAGGCCGGCCATTCAATTCTTATGTGTTCATATTGAGCTTTGCCTTGTATCGGAGGAACTGTGTTAAGTTAATGGTCTGTACATTAGACTACATAATCCAGTCGTTTTAATTGATGAACCTCACTTGTTTAAAGGGTAATTTCTCAAAAATAAATACAAATGTTGTATAAATACAACCTTAAACGGATGGTATAGTGCTTTTTAAACGATCTACAAACTAATCGCAATTTTTTTTTTTTTTCTGGGAGTCCTTTACCTTGTTAAGCCTGAATTGGCTTTTTAGAGGACTTCCCTCCACATGTATATATCCAGTGGAAAATCAAATAAATCAAATCAAATCAAATTAATATTGTGCTTTTAAAAAGTCATCCCTCAAAGTTTGGTTGCTCTGAATTCCGCAATCCGAGTCCGTTCTGAGTTGAGCTATTATCAATTATTTCTTTTTTCAATATATTGCGGTAAAAAAAAAACAATCGTACTGTTTTGCGCATATGCTGAAATGCAAATGCGAAAAAAAGGGTTCCCGGACGACGAAAAGGTTCAGATTTGGATGAATTCCATATTAAACGAAATCAATAATCATTTTGTGAAATTTGTTAGAAAGATATCCTAGTTTGTTTAATTGGGGAGGGGTGGGGGAGAGGGGCAAACACCGGACCGTTTGCTGTAAACTTGATGGAAGTCGTTGAGTGAACTCAACAAACCGGTATAGGTAACATTTAATGGGTGACGTATAGACTGGGAAAGTGATGCCGATTTCCAAACTAATTAGAATTAAAGAATTAAAGTTAAAACAAATGGTACAAAGCACTAAGAAGTTGTTCTTTGTTCTATTGTTGATGATTATTGTTAAAAGATTCGTCTAAAATGTTTTTTTTTTGTAAATATTTGTTTGTACATAACAGGTCGAAGAAGAAATAAGTATTATTGCACATCTTGAAAATATTTTCATTTTCATCATTCTTATATTTTCTTTCTCTCTCGTTCATATTTTTTTTTGTCCATACATAGAAACGCCTGTTTCTTGGCAATGTCTTATAGCTACCGGTGGATGATAAATTAATTAGTTAATTAGTCCTCTTTACCCACTCCAATTGCGCATACTACAGACGTATACTACCCATGTAGTAACAATATCCCCCTCCCACCCCTCACCACCACATTCTCCGTTTTCGCCTAAGTTAATTGTTTACTTGGTTATTTTATTTCTTAAATTAATGGAGACTTTTGTGTTGAATAGATTTCTTCCATCGTATTATTTTATTTACGATATATATATTAGCTGAAAGCAGGAGACCCAACCATCACCATTGCTAAATCTGATTGAGACAATTGTTATGACCGCCCACCCCCTCATCCTACCCTACACTACCGTACATTTTACATGCCCTACCCCCTCATCCTACCCTACCGTACATTTTACATACCCCACCCCCTCATCCCCTCTACCGTACATTTTACATACCCCACCCCCTCATCCGACCCCACTGTACATTTTACATACCCACCTCCTCATCCTTCCCCACCGTTCACTTTACATACCCCACCCCTCATCCTTCCCCACCGTACATTTTACATACCCCCTCGTCCAACCCCACCGTACATTTTACATACCCACCCCCTCATCCTACCCTACCGTACATTTTACATACCCCCTCATCCTACCCTACCGTACATTTTACATTCAGGAGAAAGAAATCGATTTAAGGCAAATATTTTAAATGGTGGGTGTGGGGGGGGTAGATAATACTGTTGAGGCCCGGGGTATTCAGCAGAATAGAATTAAGTAATTATACACATGCTGCAGTTGCCCAGATTGGACATTACTTGATGATGTAAAACTTCCAAATTTGTACTTTTTGGAATGAGATGAATAAGATAAGTGTTTCATAGCAATTTGGACTTTAACGTCAAATGGTAATTTTTTTCTTTGGCGTAAAATTTTCTACTTTTTTTCTTCACGTCAAATTTATGTCAAATCTTTGTGATACAATATCAATAATTATACATAATTTGGTGAATATATGAAACGAAAGATCTTTGATTTGATTTCCTTGCACTCACTTTTACTAAGACGAAGGTTCCCGGTGAATAATGAAGTAAAAAGTGAGAGCGCAGAGACAAATTCCTGCCCCCACCTACAAAGTGTGGGGGAGGGGGGCATGTTTATACAGGCCAATATGTAAACGCTGAATGTGATGTCTTCTTCACCGGTCAAATTCGCTCCAACTGAGCGACTGTCAGTCACAAAAGATGGTCTCAATGTTGACAACTCCAGTCTTGTTCATACGAAACTCGGCCGCGGTGCATTGGTAAAAATATATATAGCAATCCGACAGATGAGCAATCCTGTACTGTAACGTACATCGTACAATTCCTGTTGTATAAGAATAAAAGCTCAAACTTCTTCAATTAAATACGATCGACCCTGACAAAACGAGGTGTAAACAGGTTTTTGTAATTAGATTGTGATTTTTTTTAGATCGGAAGGTTACTTTACAAGGGGGAGGGGAGGGGTGGTTGGGGGAGCACTGTTAAACGCGAGATGAGAATTCGAATTTTACGCATCACGCATCTTCAAAAAAAACTCTTTCACAGCCAAATTTAAGATCATCTTTTAATGAGATTAGATCTTAATTTTTTTCATCACAACAAAACTTTCAAAGTTACATCATATGTTATATGTTACTCTTGGGCCAATATTTTGGAAGGTTAACATTTCAAGATATGCTTTACCGTCGGTTACCATGCACGTTCCATCTTATTTCCAGATATTTGAGGGCTGCATAAAGTTACACTATTAAAATGAAATAATTGAAGGAACAGACGTTGGCGAATGCCAGTTAGGATGATTGTTAAACTGTCCCACCAGTTCACTTTCTAACATATTTAAGGGCAATGGGAGTTATAATTTTATTGCAAATAAATAACATTGAAAAAGACTATAAAAAAAACCTGTTTTACAAATCTTGTTATTATATATATATATATATATATATATATATATATATATATATATATATATATATATATATATATATATATATATTCTGTATATATTCTTAACATAAAGTCTGTTCAAAGTATCTCTTACGAGATCCGGCTTTAGGAATCACAAATGATTTCGAGTTGGTTAGCATCATGTTTGATCTCTAGAGTACGGCAAAATATGTCACCAAAAACAGAACTAGTATTGTTCGATACAGGTGACAAACGCCTACAGTGGAATTACGACCTTCCTTACCGGTTTCGAACCTCTGGACATACAATCAGCGTCCATAGCCTAGTGGTTAGGGTGTCCGCGTACAGAGCGGAAGGCCCGTGGTTCGAATCCCGGTGGAGGCTGAAAGTTTTTTCACTGTTCTTGATTTTCCAACTCATTACGATTTTCATTTATATATATATATATATATATATACATACATATATATATATACATATTTATTAATATATATAGTTTCGTTTTTGCCTCATTGTAATAAATATAGTTCTATGTTCGGTACGTCTTCTTAGTTTCTACTCTATGTGCAGATGGTTTATGGTTCGATAACATTATATCGTCGATCACTATAGACATTAAGAAAATGACACGTCACAAACTTTAAAGGGCTAGTGTTATTCGAAAGGTGACGGGAGATCTACACAGTTAAACATACGACCTCCTTGGTTAGAAATAACTGGTTCAAATTCCGAAGGAGGTTGGATATTTTTTCCTTTTCACACTTCTATCATATTTGCTACTTCACTGCTGTTCTAAAATTTACAGATAATATTTGTTATATCGTATACGTTCTATTTCCTTTACTTTCTTTCTTTGTTTACTCTCTCCACCTTTTTCTCTCTTTCTCATGGGCCGTCTTTAATTATCTCGCCGTCCGGCACCGTTCAATCAATTCATCACCTTTGCCGCCCCCTCGACTTCTAGGGACGTCGATCTCGCCCACAAGCACCTGAATTATTCGCATCATCTTTAACGTCTCCCGTAAATCATTGCAAAGAATGACTTTTCCTATACGCTAAACAAAAGCTTGTCGAATTAACCTAAGCTGATAAGTCGTTTGTATCATTTACTGTCAAGATGCTATAGGTTTAACCGAAATCTCGTCAAGCTATTAAGGCTCGTGAGATATTGTTTGTCCCTGTACCCAGAAAGCTTTTATTTACTTAACTTTAACGCAGAGTGGATTTCTGACGGGGATTAGCAGATAATCCCATAGTTCCTTAAATTTGCTGTTAATGATATCATTTTTCAACAGATTCAAATCCCAACCACCACCAATTTATCATTTAGAGCTCAGTGTAGCATCTAAGTGATCTGCTTTCAAATGCACCCGACTCCACTATACTTTTTCTGTCGCTTTTGATGAATCTTAATTCGGTACGATTTGTACGATAAATTTAGTAGATATATATATATATATATATATATATATATATATATATTTAAATGTGACCTCTGATAACGTTATCTGTAATTTGAGAACTGAAGACGTATTAACAATTGCTCTCATTTTAAGACACTGTTAAATATAAATGCAACTTCGATATACAATATAATTGAATGTATAACTTTTGACTTCGTTAATTCTCTCTTTTCTCTCTCTTTTTTGTTTTTTGTTTTGTTTCTTTAAGTGATGGTAAATGAATTTCTTTAGCCAAATGTAGCACCTTGCCACTTTATTTCTGTGTTAAACCTACACGAGTCATAGATGAATACCCTTCTAACTATAATGGTACGAATAATAGCTGTAATAGTGGCTACAATGTACGGAATCATTAGCTTTTATGAAATCCGCGAGCGAGGCGCGAGTTTCCGCCGACTATTGCCGTTGAGTCTATGGGGAGATCTGCTAGTCGCTCTAGGGATTTCCTGTGAATGCACCGAGCTATTATCTCACCCTGTTTCTGCGATGAGACAAGAAAAAAGAAAGTCGTACCATATTATACCAATATGTTTTAGAACTGTGTCGCGTAGATAGAATTTGTCTTTTTTTGTTACAAATAGATTTAATAGATTGGTATTCCCATGTGGGACACTTTTTTTCTTTTTTAATATTTTCAACCGAAAAGAGATGACATCGATAAAATAAGAAAAAGCGAGAACTTATTGCTCCGCATTTCACGAAAACTTTTTCATTTTTTAACAGTTAATTTATCATTTCTTAACTGCGATCAAATAATGTTGAATGTTTTTGTAGTCACCAAAAAGGAAACAGTATCATACATTTAAAACGGATATATGTATATATTTGGCAGGAAATTTGCTTGACTCGCCTTTAAGAGTGACCAGTGAACTGTGTTAATATTTCCCCGTGGGGACGTTAAATTAAAAGTCGAGATGTTTCATGAATTCCTGCCTGCGCATACTTTATAAATGTGCTGAGATAAGAGCAAATAAATTAATAGATGGGTCAAAAGAAACATAGAGTGACGTCAGAATTTTGATGAAGTGAGAATCGAGATTAATATTTTCACATATTTTGGCAATTATTTCATCATGTCCGGTTATGTATTTAAAATATGTAAACGTATATATAGATGAACACATGGACCGTAGGTGGAAGTGCAGGCGTCCAATGTCACGATATAGTGGTTCATGGTTTCTGTGTTACTTTTCTTTTAAAAAAAAACTTGAAAAAACTAACCACTCCATATATCAATAAAGCTAATAACTGACCGTTTTCTCATTAAATGTGCTTTGTTATATTTTAACTAAACCTCATATAAGAGTTGGGTTGACTCTGACAACTTATAACGTTCGATGTCGCTCAATGTAATATTGTAAATGCATGAATAAAACAAAGAGAAGAGCATAACTGCTTAATTTTTATTGAAACATAGTTAATATAGTCGCCCAGATTATATTGATAGATTTTTGTTAATCTCTGGAAAATCGAAAATCAGAAATGTATAACTTCTTGGTATAATTCTTCATTCTTGGTAATGCCAGTCAAATCACTGACTCTATAATGTTAGTATAGAAGAATCGTGTAGAAAATGTACAAACAAACACAAAATAATATCTAAAGGAAAGGAAAAGAAAAGAAACCAATGAGCAAAAAAAAATGGTCAGAATAAGTTAAAGGGTCAGTTGTCAGGAAGGAACAAAAAACAATTGATTGCGGTTGTGAAATCGTTACAAATTTCATAATGACGTCATCAGATAAACTAAAGAATCTGTGCGTTATACTCAGAATACCATATTAAAACCATTGTAACGGGGAAAACAAGACACCATTATTTACGCTGTGCATTAAATTTAGATAATGTTATTATAGGGTAACCTAAAAACCTGTTCGACCCGCTGAAGAGGGAGTCCCCCGGGGAGAATGGCCGATGTTTATTAGCAATAGTGTATAAAAACGGTTAATGTATCAACAATATTGTTCTCTTAAAGGAGAGATGCAGCATAAAAATATGTTTTTATTTTAAATTCGCTGGGAGGATGAAGGTCCTAGTCGTATGTCCCCATACACTTGCCCATCAGAGGACCCATGCATAAAATAAGTTGGGAGCGGCGTGTGTACGTCGCAATGATCAAAGCAAACAGACGGTCGGTGTTAACCTAAGACGTTTTATCCAAACCTAATCGACCAGATCAGAAAAGTAGACTCCTCGTCTGGAAAACGTTTCAGGACAAAGGTCCAAAATATGTTTGAAGGAATGAGGTAGAAATAGTTAAGGGGTTTCAATCCTTAGTCGGTAAAGAATACAATTATGGCGTACTTAGCGATCTAGTAACTCACTATCGATCTTTTATACGGAGAGGCTCGGAAGGATAAAGACCGAATGGACGATTCAAGAGGATGGACAAACCAGGTTCGATTTAATTGAGGAACAAGTCACTCATTACCCCCTGTAACTGATACCATGAGATTAAAGTAAGCCCGCAGCAGGTAAATAAAGTCACGTGACTTGATTGAGCCTACGAACACAGAGGACAGGTGATGATATCGACTGGAGATGAGCCCATCGAAAGAATTTGCAAACTGTCTTTTTCTTAACTTCAAAATAAAATAAAACTGTTAGCAAAACTTGTCATTTAGCCTCTGAGGAAGACCCTGCTAGGATCGAAACGTCAGGCCAACTTACTTTTACACTTTTTCTTAACTTAGAAGATAATGCATACCGTAGCGGTGTTAACTTTATCAACTACAGATTCAATCTAATTGGTTATTATTTCAATCTAGAGTAATTGAGACTGAAGGCTAATATGATATTTACAAATTGATATATATTCCTTAACTATAGAAGGTAACTTCTAAATATATTAAGCGATGTAACAATTACGAGATGTGGTCACTCCCACACCCCCCCCCCGCTTTATTTATTTTAATATTATCTGCTACTTTTCCTCCCTTCGATATAAGGTAATATTTGAAATATAAGTAATAAATAACCTTTATTACTTGTATTAACAAAATCTTTCTACTTAGCTTATCATCGATCAGCTACGACTTTTCAAAAGAAGAAATAAACGGCCGTTTGGATGTTTGTCTTTAAAAACTTGATTAAAAAAAACACACAATAAAACAGTAACACCACAAAAGAAGACGTAAAGATTCCCTCACGTTCTTATTTGTATTGTTTTGAGATTGTGAATGACAATGAAGCGACTATTCAACTTAATTTAAGCATTTTAACCAAACCTTATAATACGGAATAATAACAAACCAATCATAATTGGTTGTAAATGGCCGGTATGTTTACATAAATTGTCAATATGTTTTCTTTTCTCTTGTTAAGGGAGACTTCGAGTATCTATCATATTTTCAACGAGGTCGTACAACATATATAGTGTAAGACTTTGAAAATGCATTAAAGTTTTTGTTTTTATTCTTCTTCTCCTTATTCATCCTAATCCTATTCATCTAAAAATTTGGCTTGTTTTGATATCACTCGTCATTATGTGCTGAAAGGGTAAAGTTGTATAGAAAAGAAATTGATGTTGGAAACGGTAAAACTAGGAAAGCAGTTAATGGGATTTGTTACAACAAACGGAAGTCATTGTTTTCCCAAAACTTGCAATGAAAAGGAACCGCAAAACCCTGAAGAGAGGGGGCTTTAATAAAAAGAAACAAAAGACTTCTCGAACTGAGTCACCACGGAGATAGTTGAATTAATTAATAACTACATACGGTAGCATCTGAGTGTGTTTATGTAAGTCGAAACGTATTATTATTTTATTAAAATCCTGTCAACATTTCACGAATGTAAAAATTATTTTCAACGGTTATGACTTTGGATGACTGTTTCCGATTAAAGTATAAGTTATAATTAATAATTATATATAATAATCAATGTAGTGTAACTACAGAGAGTATATAGGCAAAAGCTCCCATTTTCCGGCATAAAATATATAGACTGAGGAATCAGTACGGATGTCTTATATACACTATAAGTGAAAGTTTTATGTTCAGGATTGCATGGCAAACTTTGCTAATCTCATTGCATTATTGGAAACTTACGGTATATATACGTACTCAATATTAACAATAAAAATCCCATGAAAATATTATTGGGGGGGGGGGTCTTCCCCAGGAAATTAAAGGTCACGTCGAATGGTCACAGTACATTCTAAGGACATTTTTAGGTCTGTATATAGGTGGTTCTATAAGCACAAGGTTGTCCTATGAAGTACTTTGTGGGAGGTCGAAAAAATGGGTGGGGAAGGGAAGGGGGGTTACATTAACAATGGTCTAATACTCCCCTGGCAGAATGTAACAAAAACCGACTGGACCATTCCCCCTCCCCAATTTCGATTGGAGTGGGAACCCCCCCTCCCCTTCCATCCTTTGCGCACATCACTTTTACGCAAAGAGGGCATCGCACCTCACGGTTTCCTTCCGTCTCAACGCGGACTAACACATCGCCGGGTCGTACACACAACAAACCTCGTCACAGTGTTGGGCTATGTTTACTGTATACAATATGTATCGGAGGTCAAGCAATATCAGGGGAGTACCAAAGTACGTTCACCGCCGATAAGCTCATCCAAATTACCTTCTTTTATCTTCTTTGTAAAAACTTCCTTGGCAGGATCGATTTTGTCATCTAATTTCAGTCTGTAAGAGGTGCTTAGGATACCCAACAGGGTATTTAGCGTGTCTGCTCGAATGGTTTACTAACACAGATTAGTATCTTGTTAATTCGTTTTACCGCCGTCTGTCGCCAAACCTAGGTTTATTTCTTTCAATGAGGCTATTGAGCTCAATTCTTATGTTTCTTGTTTGTGTTCATTTAAAGGCTTTCCCTTGTACGATTTCGTACATCACTAAATCATGTTTCTATGTATAAAGTGTTTTGATTGTTACAGATCAAGAATATATTTACCTTTGATTTGGTTTGATTTTACATGTTTTGATTATAGCTTTAACTGCCATTTTTTCCAATCTAGTGATAGGGATGTAGACGATGGGCTCTAACTTATCGCGAGTTACCATCAATTCAGATAATTCTGAAAATAAAATGATATATATATATATATATATATATATATATATATATATATATATATATATATATATATATATATATATATATATATACATGAAGATATAAAGTTATGTATACTTCCAGAATGTGGTTAGATATTGATAACTACAGAGCTGTCACAAGTATATTAATAGAATGAAATGAAAGTGCCAATCATTCTCCAGATCATCGCTATCAAATATGTTTATGAGGTAAAATGATGATATGTCTGACGATGCTACATAACATGCAAAACTGATGCAAATTGACATATACGGTAAGGTTTGTTAAAATTGACTTATTGATATGTCTATTTCAATCGGTACGTGTTTTATTATTTCAATTGGAACATTAGCTTAGAAACTGGCAGATTCAATTTAAAATGACCCTATATGAAATAAACCAATGAATGTCTTTCAACTGGTATTGACATACATCGATTTAAATATATAACGATTCCCCTAATACAGATGGACCGCCATGTTGTCTCATTATTCTCTGAACACTCATCAGAGAAAAAGGAGGTGGATTCTTATAAGCCGGTGCTCATCCATGATTTATGACATTGATATGACTTGAAAGGAGCTTTCGTTGGCTTCCTAACCGTTGTTAAATGCTAAACTGTAATGAACTATATTAAACTAAAAATTAAACTATAACAACGGCGTTAATCTTTAGTAGGGGGTTTTGCCATTAAATTTTACCAAAAAGTTGGAGTGACGTAAATACTAAATTTTTGAGATTTTTAATTTGTAGCTTTCAGATACCATCTCGCAATTCTTTAGTAAAGTGTTTTGCCATAGATATACATAGATCTATTCTCTATCTAGTTTGTTTTATTTATTGCTGTACTTTTTGTTTACCCATGAACCACTGCGAGATGTATCACATACATGAAATGTACATAATGAAGTCAAATGTTGATTACAATGGTTTAAATAAATAGTCTAAAAGACATTAATAACATGATTTCAATCCGATTAGTGTGGGATAATTATTCTAAATGATCTCAGTAAAATTAAAATTAAATTTTTTTTTAGTTCTCTCTATAGGGCGAAACATAGTTAACTATAAACCACAGAAAACAATGAGAAACGCAAACAAAATAAAGGAGACAAACTGAATGAAAGGACTGGCAGTTTATTTTCTTGTTTTCTGTTTGATTCTTCATAAACGAAAATGGGGAGGGGAGGGTCTCTGCCGATAACTAACAATGGTATTGCAGGGGTTTCTTTTACTGATATAGAGAGCTTCTACTCCACCATTAAATAACATTGTCTTAACGTTAATTATCTCATATCTTGACGAGTGCACCCTCCGCACATCCGTATGTACGGCTTTTATGTGCAGAGAGAAACAACTTACCAGTTTGTCAGAATGAACATTGACAAATACCAAAAGCTTCCAATCACTAACAAGTCATTTACCCCGAAATTTGCCCAACAAATATAAACGTCACTTCATCATCTCCAAATAGGCGATGGTCATTTGAGAGATGAGCGGCCGGGCGCCGGACTGATGAATATTTACTATTACAACTATTCAATTCAGCATTCCCCTTCAACTTAACTTCCGGACTTCAAACGGGTTCCGCACGATGCTTCTATTGTTACCGACAGATAGTCTATTTATACCAAACAATACCTTGCAAAAAGAGGAGGTCCAAATTTAACTTCTCGGAGAAAACATTAAGATGAAAAGACCCGCAGCGAAGATGACCAATTAATTGTGTAACCACATCATTGGAACTTCCAAGTAATCAAGTGGAAGAGAGGCAATCACACATAACGATTTTGTTTGGACCTAAATACCGGTCCCTCGGTATCTAGCTCCGACGTCCAACCCCGGTAGTGACGGTGTAATAGATACCAGTCACTCCTGCTCGGAATAAACTTTAAATTGATAACATGTAATCAGGGCATTCCCCCTGCCAAGTATTCCTTCAAGTTTTACACCCTCTTTAACAGTTTTGTAAATACACTTCATTTAAGCAAATCTTAGTCTTGATTTGGTTCTTACGATGTCATTTGATAGAAACTCAACTATAATTAAAAACGAATTTGGATAATACAGTCCTATATCTAACCGGGCGGATTCTTCTATTTAATTTGAAACATTATGGTATATGTGAAATGTCGTTCCGAAAACCAAATGAATACTTAAATTGTGTATAAAGTCTCATACTAACATTAATTCATTAAATGAAATATAGTTTATGGTGTGAAGTGTCGTTCTTAAAAAAAATAATATAAGAACGACAAAACACATGAATGTATGTACACAGTGAGTGTGTATAAATTCCCGTATACTAACACTAATTAATTAATTAATATGGTATTAGTAAGGTATGTGTATTGTCGTTCGCCAAATTCAAACGAAAACGACAATTAAACATGTGTTTAGTGTATTGTGTAAAAGTCCAATACCAACATTAATTAAACTAAATGAAATTAATAAGGGGTACGAAAGGTCGTTCTTAATACAAGATTAGAACGACAAAACTTATCACAAACTGTAATTGTGTCAAAGTTCAAAATATCGGTATTTCCAAATACCTATAGCATTGCTAATACTATAGCGTGTTGTTGTATCCGGGTTATATTTCGAATAAGGCAGAAAAATGGTCGAAAATGTTCAATTTGTGTGTGTGTAGAGGGGGGGGGGGATGCATGTGAGTTTACCACTTACACGGAAAATAAATGTATGTGATATGGTATCAGTATATAACTGAATGGAATCAGTAGATATCATTTTTTTAAATGATTTAAATTATAATTATTGTCGTTTAGTAAAAACAAAATGTCGGAGCCGGTCCTGTTTTGTTGAATCAATTGAAATTTTAAGCACGGCGAACCTTTTAGGCCTACGTAACGTACAGGAACACTCGGTCACTATATATGGTTAAAAAATAGGGAAATCAAGGAGCTATGCACGGTAATAACAGGTCCACGTGTGTTTATAGCTACCATGACGTCTTTACAACATACGATGCATGGCACTGCAATTGAAGGAAGCCGGCTATTATTTTACTACAAATTAATTTTTTTTTTTTTTTTTTTGGGGGGGGGGGGTTCTTTCATGTACACACTATCGAGTCACAACATAATTGTAATAAATATAGGAAAATTTTGAGAGCGATTATCATTACAGTCTGCAAATTTTGTGCATTATCATTAACTTTCTTTTTGGGGGGCCGAAATCGCCTTTATTTAATATCTGTTGTCCTGCTTTTCCTCCCACCCCCACCCCCACGCTCCCCCACCCTCCCCGTCGTAATACTTCGTTATACCCATGTATAATATCTCACCTCTCTCTTTCTTTCTTACTTACTTAGCATATTTTTTTCATTGCCCCTGACATTTTTATCACACTGTTTTATATCCTATTTTGCCCCGTCTATTCGTCACGACTTGTATAGCCAATATCGTTTTTGTTTTTTTTCCAACGTCTATTTCTTTTTCCCTTTTCTTATCTTTGTAAGTCAGATAACAAGTCAAGGAGCTTTTAATAAATATGATCCAACTGTGAATAAAGATTTCGTTTATTACCCTTAACGATCAATTTTTTATCAGCCGTTAGTAATCGTGAAGTCAAAAACTCAAGGTTGTTCCATTGTGACATGGGAATCACAAGACCTTTTAAGATTATAATTGGTTCACTTTCTAGAAAGGCAAAATGCCTAAATAATAAAATTGGATTAGGTGGGCCAAATAGCTACCGGGATTAGTAGAGATTTTCTTTGAATTGGGATGATTTTGTTGTTAAAGATGAAATTAGCGAGGAGGGATCACCAATCAAATAAAAAAATAAAAAATATGATAAATCATCACACGGAACCCTAATAAATGTGAGGAAATTTGTGGAAATATTCAAAATAAATCAAACTGTTACTTAAATATAATCTAGCGTACATATATCTATCTATAATTTATAAGCATTTAATTTATTTAGTCAAAAGTACAGAATTTAAAATTAAAAAAAAAGGGTAGAGAGTATGTCGTTTTATTCGATTTTGTCGTAGGCCTATAGGTTTCAATGTGTTGTACGGTCACATAATCCGTATTACTTGTAGATGATTTGACGACAAAACAAATCATTTCAATTAAGAGATTCTTGATTATTTTGTAATCACACAACCATGAATATATTCCGAAACACTGTAATGTAAATATCTGCTTGTTTTATGCTCACAACATTAATGTAAACAAATATTTAATAAAAATAGATTTATCAGTTAATATTTTTTTTATACTGATTTTTAATTATCATTATGTAAAGATATTGGTAAATATATCATAATGTGGATATGTTGGATACAGTAGTGCCGTGTGTGCTAACATGCAAACAGTAATGAGAGTAAACATTATACTACCGGTATGCAACTCATACCGGTACGTCGAGAGGCCAGGCAGGCACCGGGGAGGGACAATTGTGTTATACCGCCCCCTTCTCTTGAAATCTATATTTCTCTATCTTCCCTGTGGCCTCCTATTTGACCACGGTTCGGTGGTGTGGGGGGGGGGGGCGGAGGGGCTGAACCCCTTTTGGGTTGAAATTTGTAGGTATAATGGAAATGTCAAATACTATCAAAATATGTGGTTGCCATTGGGACCGAGGTGAAAGCTCACGTGGTTAGGGTCAAATGTATATTTTTTAGCGCAATTTTGTTTCAAAAACTCCTCCTTAACGGCTGTACCGATTATCTTCAAACTTAGTTGGAAGGTACTCCGTGATGGGAACTTTTTTTTAAGGAAAAGTCGCCCAGGAAAGAACCTGGGCACGAAAACGAAACTATACCAAACGACTGACCCGCTCTCAACCCCAGTCCCCTTGCATCGGGACTGTGACTGTGTGATCATCGTCGGGTGTACATCACCATTCCCCTCGAAAGGGAACAGATACTACACTTGATCTTAGCCAAAATGCCGAGGAGCGATGGGAAGTGATAGGAAATTGTGTCCCGCACACTCCCTGGAACCAAAGGTCAAATTATAATGCGTTTGTGTTGTTGCTATTTAACCCCATAACATTGAATTCACATTGAACCTTCACAGATGAGAATTTCAAGTGCTATAAAAAATATATATAGTTGCCGTGTAACTAAGGTCAAAGGTCACGTGATCTAAGGTCAAATGTATATCACTTGGATCACTTGTCTATAGACCACCCTCAACATTGGAGTCGGCTTCAACGACCTCCGGAACCACCCCCCTCCCCTTCCTTCCTCTTCTTTTTTTTTAAATCCTGGAAGCGCTCTTACAAAATAAATTATTGTTTTCTCCATCGGAGATTGACTTGACCTATATAGACGGTGATGCATAGTTTCTTTCGAAATTAACATTAAACATTTCCAAGCTTATTTAGAGCGTATATAATTCCACCATATAGCCATCCATCGATAGCTGCATATATAGTCAATTATAACATCAAGCTCTACAAGTGTGGTTCCTTCGTATTTTGTTCCTGTGAAGAGGTGAAGAAAAAAATGGAGATTTCTTCTATACAAAAGTATAGTAACAAGGTTATTCAATTCGGTACTGTCCTATAACTGCAGTAAATATACATAAGATCATTCGAAATGTAACATTAAACACATGTAATTAATCTTAATTTAGACTTTCAAAACAGCCATCTTTTCAATGACAACATTGTCATTTATCACAAAAACAAAACTTACAAATGCCCTTGAAATACCTTTCATTCACTTCTTTTCCCACTAAAACAGGACAACAAGAAAATAATGAAGGTTCTTCTGTGTATGCAACATATATACGACAATGACATGTTACTTGGTGTTACATATAAAGGGAGGGGGGAGGGGGTTCCAGAATAATTATTATTATTTCTTTGTCCGGATAAAATACCAGTCTCAACTAATTTGCAGCAATAAAAGAAATATAATTTATCACCCAAAAGCGACGGCCTAAATGATAGGTATTAATCGTACCAAATAAAAGACTAAACAGATTCTACTTAACCTTTTGTGTGAGTGTGTGGGTATATAATGTATAGATATATATACGCACACACCCATAGAGCTTGTGCATCATTTAGACACTTGTACGGATTCCTAATTCACCTGTGATAGCCACTTAGGAAAATTCCACCGTGTGCCAGTGTCGTATATTTATTGTTGTAGACAATACCAACTTTTACCGTCCTTTATAAATAAATTAGAGAAATTCTAGGTAATTAGACCGATAATCGAGGATGAATCGTCCCGTTCTTGTCAATAATTAATGAGGAAATTCTTGAAATTAAAAGTTTGTATATGTATAGGAAAGAGCTTAGGGCAAAAAAAAAACAGGTAAGAAAAACAGAGAGTTGGATGATCAAATTTCAATTCATTCTAACGAAAACAAGGATCCGTGCTGCTTTTTTTCCTATAGATTTAGATATAGAAGTATATATGTGACATATCAAACTTTATTTAAAATCTGAAACACTATAGATGAAGTAGGAATTAACTTATTTCGTTTGTACTTTGGCTTTAGCAACAACAAGAACAAAAAAGATGATTAAAAATTAAAATGAAGAAAGTATATTGAACTACAGTAAAGGTATTACAATGGCAACGCTTGTTAAGTTTCGCACCGGTATATATATATATATATATATATATATATATATATATATATATATATATATATATACATTTTCGCTAACTTCTTGTTAAAAGTTAACATAATTATGTATGGTTTAGAAGGACGGTCGGTAAACATATGAGGTGCGACCCAAGAGCGGGTCGCGAAAGAGGACAATCGAACCAATTTGATTTGCCAATATAAAGAATTGTGTTGTTTTTACTTGTTACAGAATTAAATGCTATAAAATGAAATGAATCAGCACTTTTCTTTCATACCAAAAGCGGACTGATCGGTCAGACAATTGGCAGTGCCCGGGGGAACAGAGCATTCGAGGTCCGCAAGCTTTCATGTATACCCTCCTAAGAAGTTCCCATATGTAGCACGTATGGTTACGAACTTCATTCCAATAGTCTTACTACCGGTATTGTTATACAAAAAAGAGGAGTAAATTGTTAAATAAGAAATATTCTGGGAACAAGCAAATTTCGATTTTTGTTATTGTTGCTATCTTCGAATACGTTCGAGCATGTCCAGAAACGTACTCTCAGTTTAATAATAAACGTCCGTTCTGAAGCTCGCGCTCATTTCTAGTAATATAACTGACTTCTCCTTCCAGTTGGATACTGACCTTTCGAATAGCAATTTAATCTGAGAGTTATAGAAACTTACAATTAATGCGGATAGTCCATGAAAGTATTAGCTATATTCAGAAATAAGCTAAATGTAGACACTTTGTCTTAGGAAGAGGTTCGTGAATCCCTCGTATTTTTATTACTGGCTATGTCGCTGGTATATATATAGTGGGCGTATAATGAATGTTATTGCCCGGGGTGCCAGAGTTACCATAAGTCCCCCCCCCCCCCACCCGCCCCGCTTTATGGCATGAATTATATACTTGGATATAAAGTGGAATCTCCTGGTTTTCTACAAAGTAGGTATATTAATAATTTATATATTTGAACCCCAGACTCTCTCTATTTAATTTTTGAAATTCGATAAATGGAGATGTGATAGCCTATCTCAATCAACCGTTGCAATCTGAGTAATTCATAGAATACAATACCGTATATACAAAATCCCTGTGTAAATATTGGAACAATCATCCCAGCGTAAAGCGTATATATATATATATATATATATATATATATATATATATATATATATATATATATATATATATATATATATATATATATACGCTACTTTTACCATTAGCCTAGATATATTAACGGCCAACTTAGCATTAGTAACTTTCAAGATGTATTAAAAGGTTAATCTGCAGTCTAAATCTGACACCGGGATTTAATCTTGATTCACGTTACAGCGTCTTAAAATTACAAGAAAAATATGGGTTACAAAATAATTACTATCTGTCATTGACTGCTAAACAAACCTGACCTGTCTCTTGTCACTTCGCTCTTCCATGTGAACTTAATTTTTTCCTTCTATTCTGGTTTTCAATTATCTGTTTTTCTTTGGCTGTGATATTGTTCCAGCCCATTTTGGTTTAATTATACACAGATAATTGCATGATAATACTATCGCGGTAGTCTTGTGACTATCCAAAGGGTGATATATATAAACGAAATTTGACAAGCAAAATTGATTAAAGTAAGGTCTGAACATTTAAGTCATTTTTTATTTAGCTGTTTTTCAATTTCACTTTAGCAAAATTTAGAGAAGATCTTTAAAGCATAACGTGGTTTGTTATTCTTTCAAACAAACGTTAAAAAATAGAAGCAAAAAAAAAAAAAAAAACAGAAAGAAAGAAAGAAACAAGTGTGTTGGATTCACTTTTAGGACTTCCTTAAGTGGAATTTTTATTACAGTATTTTATGTATGATATTTTATGGTATAAATACTATAAAAACGAATCATTAGAATTTCTATTTTTCCAGAATAGCTATTAAAAAACTCCCTGAATAAGTGTCATTCAATACTGTTTTGCTCTGATGTCAACGATTTCTCGATCTGCCACGAGATGAGCGTAGTTAGGACCGTGTTTTACTTGAAGGTGTGCATGAAAAGGTGGCGGGAGGGGGGGGGGGGGGAGGCGGGTGACTCTCCTTTCACATAAATTATGTATCAAAGAGTGCGCCTATGCACTACACTGAGTTCCATCTCAAATAATATATGGGTGAGAGTATGATAACAGCAAAGGAAGAGGGAAATAAGGAAATTTATACAAAAAAATTACTGAAATAACAACACAAAAGACTATACTAAAGAGATACACAAATATGAGCATCGGCGGTGTTACTAGACCAGTCCGGCCTGCCGCGGCGGACGCCCCGATGCATGGGTGGGGTGGGGGGGGGGGTGGGATGTCAAGTACCGGGGATATAAAACATCGGATGAAACCTCCATGCCGAGTCAGTAGACTGGCGGAGCGGCTAGTGTGAATATTGCACGTACAATCAGTAAACCAGACCCGAACCCTTGTACTCAGCTTAAGGGTCAATCACCATGGGCGGATTTAGCTTGTAGGGGGCCGGACCAGAAGATTGTGGGAGTCGTTTAAGCAGAATCAATGACGATTAATGACAATATTTGTAACGTTAGTCCATGGTGTAACGACATCGCTGTAATACCGTAATAAAATGTTATAGGTATATCAGTAGGGAACATCTCCCAGGTATAAATGTTGTGCTAGCACTTCTGTGTCACGCAGATAGCAGCAGTGTTTGGTATTTCTTTGATACAGTATAATTGGATATCAGGTAAACACATCTCAATTTATTATTCAGATCGCGATGAAACTGCCATATTACTTATTGTGTGCGTGTCATATTACACCGCCTAAGATGGTGAGTTTTAACGTCGAAACATGTAGCGGCAGAGTCTGGCCTCGCACTTAAATCGGGCACAACAACCACTTTTAACTAACATACATGAACGTTCATGTAAAGTTTATGTTAACTTCGGTAAATTGTGTTTTACGTCGTTTAACTTCCATTTTCCACTAGCTTGTCTATATATGTATGGTGTCATTCCATCATCTTAAAAAAAACCGTATAGATTTAAATTTGTCACTCATGGTGAAACTTTTATCAAAGTTTAATATATATGATGGTGAATTTAGTCAGGCTTCACTTTTCGTCGCTTTGTGAGTTTAAACTACTTTTGCCAATTATAGTCATATAATAATACTGGTACGTGACTGGAAACATAGCCTATGAGATTTGTCCGGTAACAACAGCCTGACTTTGTATAATCGTTTAATACAGTACACATAGCCTTCTGGAATTTTTTTTTTTTCATTTGGAAATATGTCTAAAATCGGTCTTCTCCTGGTCCTTTTGCCATGGAATTACATTACACGGTACGGTCATGTTTTTAGGGACATAACATTTCCTAAAGAGCCCGAGTTTTGCATCACTAGATTTCGACAAAATAAACACAAATTGAAGTTGTAAATAATCGGGAAAGCATATGGAATCACACACGGACCTTAAAGAAGAAGTTAATTAGTTAAGTTAATTGCATTCTCTTCGTTACATATCCAACATTAGAAGGAATGGTGTTGCTGGAAGTAACAATTTCCATATGAATTCTGGAGTACTCATTTTTATAGAGAAGACCTCCTGTCGTACACCTGCATGTGAACTATATGCATGATAAACTATGAATCTTGCCTGCAAGCATAAACCATTTTAGTTACGCATTGTTTTGATTTTTAAGTTTGAAGTAAAGATGTCAATGAACAGATTACTAGTTAAAATATCAGCTGTGTTTCAACAAAGAGTATAAAATCCCATTACGTGTTGGTTATAACCTGTAACAATTGTCCTTATATAGTAAGGGGTAGTTTTTCATTGTTTATCAGAATATAAGCCCCGTTGACTTGCATATGTAAAGTAATGGTAACCAGAACTCGGTGATATTCTGTAAATATCAAGGTTTGATCCCTGAAGTGCACAACAGGATGTCGACTGCACACTTAGAAAAGTTTAAAACATCCTCAGTCAATGCATTAAAATGATCAACAGAAAGGTTTGCTGTAAACAACTCAAAGGCTATTGTTAAAGAAGACAAAGGAAACTTAAGGGGAGGGCTAGGGTTGTTCCCTACTGTATCTAATATAACTTCACTGGCGTATTTGTGTGTTCGAAACATTTATTTTATACGGTTCCCGGAGACCCTGGGCCTGCGCATCCCTTGAAAGTTTAATTGCTTTTGCTTTGTCAAAAGTTAATGGTGTGTTTCAATTGAACTGAGCCCACAACAGCGTGTCAAGTGCATCCGAGCTGTATAACCCAACGAACTAAGAAGAGACAAATTTAACCATCATAAAGATGATGGCGCTAGCTTAAAACTCAATGATTTTTTTTTTTTTATAGAAATGACTATTATGTCCTTTGAAATTATCCGTACATTCAATAGTAGAAGAATAGCAGCTCATCAGTTCATGTGTTCCGTCAACGGTGGCTGCACACATACAAGTGTGACAGTGTAAAATCTCTCCCTTAATATTTTAACCGGGGATATTATAGTTTAGTTTAAAATACCCTACCGGATAATATGAAAGAAGAATTGTTTGGGGGGGAGAGGACCCCAGACCCCCCCACCCTACACAGGAGTCGACCTCAGAGCAGTCGTCCTCCTTTATAAAATTTCTTCTTTCGCATCTGGTCCTGTCATATAATTTCATATCCCTACATAAATCCTTCAAGGGGGGGGGGGGGGGGGGCAGGGCGGACTATAGACTGTGTCGTGCTTTCAGTTTTACCCATCCTCATACTAACATGATAGAACTGCAAACCGTCCAAACTGTCATAGGGTACGCCAAGGCAAACTATTGCACCGGGGTTAAAATCCTCGGGTGGATATTATACACTCACACAACATTCGCAAACAATTATTAGACCCAGGCTCCGACCATAGGCAGGATTCACGCACGCCACTTCTGGTCGATTTGACCGACCCCTTTGGCATCCTCCCTTGATGACAAAAGGGAGACATAGACACGGGATCCTAGGCCACAAAAAGTGCCATACCACCACCAAAGTGCTATGAACTCCCGTGTGCATTGAACCCTATAGGAACCCTGAAACAACAGACAGAGTAACAGTCTTTCATCTGCCCCTTAAAGCATAGGCCACTACGTCAGCTGATAGAATATTTGTTTAAGTCAGTGTATAAAGACTCCAGAGAGAAGTAAGCAAAAGAGAAAAGGAGTATCGCATAAACTAACTTCAGATGGATTCGAACCCGGAACATCGGGTAACAAGTCCGAGCTTTATACACTGAGCCACCTGATCCATGTACTTAGCTTTACACACTGAGCCACCTGATCCAGGTACTTGTCAATGAGCTTAAATGTATCTTGCCGGTTGGGAAATGTGCATTCATAGCAATAAATTCCGCTCATTTCATCAAAATATTCTTCCAGGCAACCTTGCTCACCTTAGCACAATGGATAAGAATACTAAAATTTACAATAAGCTTACAATGTTTCTTTATTGCATCGCAACAGACAGGGAAGGACTTCATGTTTTTTCAGTGGAAATATTTAAATCTAAAATCAACATACACTACAATGCTATCGTAGCAAGTAGAAAAATAATGAATCGATTTCGTAAGGCTACAATGATTTGATGTCAATAGAATAACCTCCAATCATACTTCTTAAAGGGAGAACGGTTGGAAGAAATTCTAACATTAAACGATCAAAACCTTTTCACTCTTCGTTTCAAATAAAGCATTTTCAGATTGAATAGTCGAACCTTTATATAAATAAAAATGATAAAAAGTAAACTTAAAATATGAAGCTGCATATTTGATATAAAATGTCGTAAGTTTGAGGAACGAGTAAAAATGTTGAGATAGAATAGTCGAAAGTTTCAGAAAGCGTCGAGGGTTGGGGAATATAGACGAAAATTTGAAATAAATAGTCGATATTTTTAAATAAACAATGTCGGAAAAAGAGGTATGGAAAGAAACAATAAACTGGTCGAATAAGTCAAAACACCCAAATTCTGAGATAAACAGTAGATATAAGTCGAAATTTTTAGAAAATATCCAAGCACTGAGGGAAAAGGTTAAATTTTAAGGCAAACGAGTCGAAATTTTGATAAAAATGTTAAACATTTCTGATGCCATCTGTGTCACCGTAGCATCAACAGAAGGAACAGTTCATTTTGCGAAGATGCCTAAACTGGACAAAGTCCCAAGCCCCCCCCCCCCCCACTTTGCGATTGCTTGGAGCCCCAATGTGTTTGGTGCCCTGATTTTCGTTTCGCAACGGTTTGAGGTGTCTTCGTCTCATTCCCCGGCCTCCACCTCCACTTCAAGTGGACTGCCGTCCCTGTTACGTCGAACGGGTTCAGTAAAACTACAAAAAAGCTATAGAAAATCAATATGAAATGGACCTCCACTACGATATGGTTTACGGACACATCCATCATCTTTTAAGACTATGCGGTACAGCCACCATACATAGACATGGAGGTATGCATGATTTCGTATCTACGTTTCTAGTTTTATTATTTAACCAAGCAGATTTTTGTTCTACCTCTGGGATTGTTGACATGCCTGACTAATGAAGTGTACACCCTGAAGTGAATTGCCCACGCATAGACCCCACTGCTAATGTGTTGTAATGTATAACCAAGCACAGACATTTCTGTTAGTCACATAATAACGACGGATGCCAGGTACAAAAATCATGACAAAATCATGATTTATAAAAGAAAAACATTTGTTTAGCTATGAATCAGCATAAACACACATAATAATATATGAGTTGTTATGAAAAGTATGTAAATTAAAGACATGTAAGGAGTTTACGAGCTATGCCAGATATATGTATCCACATTTACTCGCTAATCACCAATTCAACACAGTCCTACCGAACAATCCTCCACATCTAACTAAAATGATTGATTTCTAACTCAAATATCGCCTTGTTTTGCGAGCGCGCCTCATTCTGCAATCCTCAAGACAGACCTGTGTCTCAAAAAGTGACGAAAGCTTCAAAGAACGTGATTTGGCGACGCAATGCTACATTGTCCTTTACATAGACGGTTTACTATACAGAAGTTAAAAAACCTCATCGTTCATGCAGCTGTCATCCAGCGACGATGTTTTGGCGTTCCATGCAGTTGATCACTGTGTTAAAAACACCACATTGAACCCACAGCTAGATATTTCTGCGATTTATATTGAACAGAATAGGCTAGGCCTAGTAAATACTATCTCGGTCCAGGCCCTAACCCAAGCCTGATATTTGTCTAACTTTGAAAGTTTTCTAAAATACAGCAACAATGCAGGTTTCTCGTTTTATTAAAAGAGCACTTCTTTGCTCTAGAATAAACCAAACCCAAACAGCTCTCTATTTTTCGCCGTTCTCAAGTAAGTTTACAATGATTGTGCTGAGACTTGAGTGTATTGTGATATTTATACTAAGCACAGCTTACACCGCTACATAAACAGCTAGGCTAAAGTCAACGTCAAGCCTTACTGTGATTGTTGGGTAGTCTATCTTTTAGCAAACAGTGTGAAATTAAGGGTCGAACTCGTTTTAGTGGAGCTTAGCCCAGATCTGCACCCTTACTAGTGTAGCCGAGGCCAGTGTACCCTGATGTGCAACGTTAGTTGGCTAGGCTGCCAGGTAGTTGTACTACTTCTGACATGCTATCAATTCCAGAAACATGAAAACAATGTTTAATGCATGGTTAGTATGCGCTAATGTAGGGGTCATGCGAAGTTACCGTATACCATACATAAAATGTTGACTCACGCATTGTGCAATGTTAAAAGAATACTGTAGGTCTAGCTATCCTTGCAGAGTTAGATTTCACTTTTCACAGCCTGTTGCAATTATATTTCTACTTCTCTCCATCAGCTTCATCAGAAGATATGGTAAGTTTATATGCTTTTAATTGTTCATTCATACAACTCTATGCACACACATATGGTGTGCAATACCCTTCTGTAGCTGCCAGACAGAGTGCTACCATTTAAAGCGGGACCAATAGTAAATATACAATAATATTCCACAACACATTCAAGCTTTGGCTTTAACAAATTTGTTCTCAGATTAACAATGGAATATAAGTGCAATTATGTAATTGATATTGTATATAAAGTGAATTGTTTCAAAGAAGAGATGTACTTGGCCTATGCGGAACGTAATCTATGGAACGCCACTTATTGAATACATAGGCAGACAGTTTAAAATGTGAGACCAAACTATTATGGCACATTTGGACAGCCTGTGTGAGATTATCAAACAATATACAAAATTAATTTTCTCAGCAGGCCTCCAGGTCAGCTGTTGGATTTATCGGTCTTGGCAACATGGGAGGATACATGGCTAAAAACCTGCTACAAAATGGTTACCCGATCGTCGTCAATGATGTTTACCCAGAGGCTACAGCAGAAATCCATGAGTTGGGAGGAGAGGTGGTTGAGACCCCAGCTGAAGTTGCAGAAAAAGTGGATCGTATCGTCACCATGTTGCCATCCAGTCCAAATGTGTTGGAAGTATATAACGGACCAAATGGTATATTAGGGTGAGTATTACAAGATTTACGGAAGTAGCCACAGTATGCGAGAAAGCTTTCATGTGATGGGTTAAAGAAATTTGCTTAAAAAGCAAAATGATCGACTCCTTCGCCTACCACCCACTGCTCACCCCCCCCCCCCCACCCCGACCCCACCCCCATCCCCCACCAATATGTTGTTCTATTTAATTTGATTAAGTACCACAAAAATTAATTTGGCAACAGGAGTGAAGAAATTTAATTATGTACATATCAGAAAAGGAACATGTGTGGAGGTCAACGTTAGACCAACCAGGTTCTCAAGTTACATAACTGAAGTTTTTGTTTTGGTCTCCTGTAAGTAGTTTTCACAAGTCTTGTTTGAGTCAGTTGATTATTTTCTATAAATCCAAGGTTGGATCTAATTAAGCTTCTCATTATACTCAAAGGTGCCAATGGGATACTTAAAGGTAACAAGACTCTGTCCCTTTATTAATGAATCATGCATGTCATATGAAAAGAGTTGTTTGTGTAAAATTGTCAAAGATATCCTTCCCAGTTTTATCAAAGTTCCCCATGAGAACATGCCTGCATTGTAGTTCTCTCAACACACATTACAAAGAGAAAGCCTTTTGTAAGCTGATTATCTACCATTATCACCTTAGTATTGAATATTATTGTAATATTCCCCCAAATCAATGCACAAAACTGCACAGTGGTTTTCAAACACTTTACTATCCTCATTACTATTTTCTCCTTCTCTAGGAAAGTGAAAAAGGGGTGTCTTTTGATCGACAGTAGCACCATAGATCCATATGTTTCTCAGGAAGTGGCTGCTCTTGCTGAGAAGCATGGAGCAACATTCATGGATGCTCCAGTATCTGGAGGTGGGTGAGATGAATTTTCCCGTCATCATCAAGGGCAATTATTTTTTTAAAAATCTCTAAATAGCTTCTTGTCTCTGCAAATTTATACACAGCCAGAGAAATTGAAAAGCAAATGCCATAAGCTCACAAGACATTTCTCTTTCTTTATTGTATAGTCATTAGTCTTGTGAACAAAAGCTCTGTTTTAGAGTGCCCTCCATATTATGTTAATTTTTCTACTGTACTCTGTGTTATGATTTTTGTACAATAAGGTGAGAAATAAATTTGAAGTGAATTGCATTGTAAGGAATAAAATTGTGTTCTATATATAACTCTTGTAATAATATTGTGATCCCCACAAATTTAAAAAACTATGAAAAATTGAAAGCAGGTGCTATTTATATCCAAGGTCTCTTAACCAACCCTTTGCATGTTTTGCAGTGGCTGGTTGTGTCCATACATAACTACCATGTAAATGCATTCATGAATGCAAAATGTGCTAAACTAGTTTGCTAAGTTTTTGGTTTCGATGATAATTGTAACCTTTGCATTCATGATGGCGTATGTGTGTATGTAAGTGTGCATATGTGTGTGCGTTTGTGATGCCCAGCTTGTAAACACGATATCTGAAGAAGAGAAGGTTGGACCGATTTATAATTGGTGTGTAAAAGTACCACATTGAGTACAAGAAGCCTATTGTTTTTGGTGGAGGTCAAAGGTCATTTGGGGTCACCAGGACTCAAGTTGTGAAAACCTTGTGAACATGATATCTCAAGAAGGGAATCTTGGGCAGACTTCATATTTGGTGTGTAGGAGTACCACATTGAGTACAAAGGTCTATTGTTTTTGGTGGAGGTCAAGGTCATTTGGGGTCATTGAGGTCAAATTGTGAAAACCTTGTAAACATGATCTTGTAAGAAGGGAATCTTGGACAGATCTCATATTTGGTTTGTATTATTGCTTCTGGTGGAGGTCAAAGCCTCAAAGGCCAAGGTTTGGAATAATCTGTCATCAAGAAAGCCAAGCCAATAGTTGTGATATCATCATAACCTCGCAAAACTGTTCCATGTGTAGGAAGAATGATATTAATTTTTTGGTTATTCTGCGATTAATGTTCAGTAGGAAAAGCACTTTTGGATGGGAAATGTTTCTTTCTGATTCTTTATACAGTTGTTATTTTAGAAGAGTATGTATCCGTAGGTTCATATTTTTTCTTCCCTATGTAATGAACCTTCTTTGTTTTTACTTTAGGAGTAAAAGCTGCCAAAGAGGCTTCCTTGACTTTTATGGTTGGAGGAAAAAGTGAAGAATTCAAAGCAGCTGAAGAACTACTGAGGCACATGGGGAAGAATATTGTACATACTGGACCTGTTGGTACAGGACAAGTGAGTGCTTTCTCTCCAGTAATAAAACAAATATTGTAACTGGACCTGTTGGTACAGGACAAGTGAGTTCTTTCTCTCCAGTAATGAAACAAATATTATACATACTGGACCTGTTGGTACAGGACAAGTGAGTTCTTTCTCTCCAGTAATAAAACAAATATTATACATACTGGACCTGTTGGTACAGGACAAGTGAGTTCTTTCTCTCCAGTAATAAAACAAATATACATACTGGACCTGTTGGTACAGGACAAGTGAGTTCTTTCTCTCCAGTAATAGAGCATCTACTGTAGTAAGGAATATTTACTGCTATGACTGGCATAACTGTGTTACATGCAACACATTAATAGTCCAGATTTAATAATTAAGATTTAATTGAATGTATGGTTCAGTAGCATACTTCAGTTCACTTAAGTTCCTTCTTCACTGGATGGAAAATGAGTGTTGTCTCTAACATATTCTTTAAAAAGAAAATCACTCAAAACAAGGTTACTTTTTAAGCTGATTACCAGCGATAAGCCTGAGCCTAGTATGAAAAGGGTAGTCCAACGGAAAATATATTTTCGCCTGACGAAAGAGAAGTATATTGAAAGCAACTTGATGAAATTTGAAAGGGAATACTACGTAGAGTTTGCGAGATGCTGGAAACTGTCACAGCTACTTGCAGGTGTCATGTAATAGTAGAACACTGAGAGCAAAATGTGTTTTGTTATTTTTGCTTTATTTTACACTTTATTGTTTTGATCTTGGATAAGATAAGGCTATAATTTTACCACAGAGGATGAGCAGTTAACAATACACCAGTGACTGTAGCATCTTGAAATGGGTGACAATTTGAAGTAGAAATTTGAATGTAAATTTTAAACAAAAACATAAAAGCATATTTATCAGTGTGCTGTTTGCTTCAAGTTCATTGTTGGTAGAAAATGTGTCATGTCAATTGTTGTTATACAGTACTGAAAACAGTGTGCAGAAATTGAATGGAAATTTCACCAGTATATGTTTCTCTATCTTCATGCAAAGATAAATTTTCATTGGGACTAATCTTTATAGTGATCTGATAAATGTTTAGTAGGGTTATACAATGTTAAAAGTTTTAAATAATGTGATTTATTTCCATCATGGTGTCCATTAAGAGAGTAATAATAGGTCAATACATATGCAGTGGTTCTGGTAATTAAGTGCAATATAGATCTATGTAATTTTGGGCTATTTTTGATGACTGATTATTTGCAGCCTTGATTGATTCACGCAACAAATATTACTGGCATGTAATAGAGTGGAATATATTTTATACATTCTGTAAGATCCTTTAAACCCCTAAAACAGCATGCAACAAACCTTTAAGAACTTTTAGGGGCAGGCCAATGTACAGTAAGAGAGCTTCCATCAATTCTAAAGATCCAATTTTATTACATTCATACAAGTTTCAAATATTTCCAAGATTTGCCTCTCCTGCTGAACCAATCTACTAAACAATGAAGCAAACCGTGCGGGAAAAAATTTCTGTCAGATGCATACTTATATTCTAACATGAACTACTTACAATTTAAGGGAGATCCATTTCTGGTACTATCCAGAGTCATAGTATTGATAAGATGGACAATGAAATGATTGGTCTTTCAATCCGGCAAGAAGATGATGGTTTCATCCAATTCTATTTTACAGACTGCCAAAATTTGCAATAACATGATGCTGGCTATTTCAATGATTGGAGTCTCGGAATCTATGAACCTCGGAATGAGGTAAGGACTTATCTTTATTAGCTGTCATCTGTTGAATGTTCCCTTGGTGTTTTATTGAGGTCTCTTTGGTTTTTGCAAATGTATTGCTTGTTTGTACGCAGATGGCATGAAGTAAAACTTGTTCGAATGAATGGCATCGTTTGTTGTTTGTTGTTCAAAATAATGCTTGATATTCTGGAGTGCCGATGATCTTAGAATCTCGAGATAACAATGATCGAGAATAAGCATCATACAAACAGACATTTGTTCCTCTCAAAACACAATGTAAGTTTGTTAAATGTAAGGCTTGGAAAAACATCAATCATACCTACTTTGATTTGCTCCTCAAGTCATTACAGTGCCGTGATATAATAGAGGGTGTAAACTGGGGATTAAAACTCTGCTATAGTGTGCTGTAATTGAACCGAGTTCTCGTACAACACAGTGGTACTTTATGCTATGATCCTCTGTGAATTCTTCATAGAATCACTGTCTTTGTCTGTCCGTCTGATCTCCTGCTCATTGTAACTTTTGAAGAAATAAGTTTCTTGTACTTTTCACAAATTACTTTCTCCATTTTATGAAAAGGTGCTGACCTACAACTATATATCATACAGTTGTCTTGGAAACTCGTTGCTTTGTACGTTCTCTTCAATAATTCCCCTTACTTTTCTTCACACTTTCAGGCTTGGTTTGGATGCTAAGATCCTAGCCGGGATTCTGAATACCAGCAGCGGTCGAAGCTGGGCCAGTGAGGTTTATAACCCTGTTCCAGGAGTGTTAGAAGGAGTGCCTTCTAGTAACAACTATAAAGGAGGCTTTGCTACAGCACTTATGACCAAGGTTAGTCAGTTCAGCACTTCATAGTGTTGTTATTTTTCTTTCTTTTTTTCATTTTTTTATTTATTTTTTCGTTTTTGATGGTATGAGTAGAATTTATGTGAGTCTCAAAAGTGCTGTACAAAATGTAGACAACATTATTACTCTGTCTACCGCAAGCTATCATTCGATTCCAAATTTTATTTTTTCTCATGTGACATTCAGAAAAACACATTAAGTAACATGACTAATTAACACAAAACTAACTGTGATATAGACACTAGCCAATAAAACCTAAAAAAAAAACACAAGAGACTGTTTAGTAAAGCTAGTGACTGCCAAGACAATATGAGATAGGACCTTGTATAATACATCCCTCATCCCTACATCCTTACATGCATACTACATCCCTCCTCAACTTGGTTGGTTCTTTTATGCAGTAGTTGCTATTCCTTTATTAAAACTGTAAGATCAAGATTTACAGAAAGTTCATCAGGTGCTGCTTGGTTCTTGAGCCTCTTGCACACTTTGTCATGTGTGAGGGTATTGTCTGTTGATAAACCACAGCGCAATGTCTGCTGATAAGAACTGAGTCTCTGTGGTTTATTTACATGTGTCCCTGCCAATGGTTTCTTTGGGTCCTCACATTTCGACAGTAACTGGCATTTAGACTGTTTTTCAAAAAACAAACCAAAAATTTAAGCAAACACTTTTCAAAGTTTAGTTTACCATTTTACAATTACAATATAGGTCAAAAATATGTTAGTGATATTATAATTCTTGTGAAACCAAAACCCCAAAGGCCTGTCAAGACCACCAGTGTTTTAAAATCAGCACCAAACATCACCAAACTGGTCTGTGCAAGGGATGCACCCAGCTTGGCACTACCTTTGTCATACAAAAATAACACTTGAAAAAAGTGGATACAAACATACAAATCCAATAAGAGGCATGGCAACAATTTTGTGTGTTGGAAAGCATTGGAAACAGGCAAGTGAATTTGGCCTGTGTGAGTGAAAAACTGCCCAAAACTTAGTTCAAGAGAATGAACTTAGAGGTAGATTCAGAGTGTACCTTGCTAACAATTGTTAAAGGAAGAACAAAATCTTGGTTGAGATATGATAACTAAATAATCATAAAAATTCCA
Organism: Apostichopus japonicus; assembly: GCF_037975245.1. Lineage (NCBI taxonomy): Eukaryota > Metazoa > Echinodermata > Holothuroidea > Aspidochirotida > Stichopodidae > Apostichopus > Apostichopus japonicus. Next base: position 20,652,127 of record NC_092564.1, on the reverse strand, counting down.
TTCTCGCTATAAAGGTCATCCCATTCAAGTCAGCCAAGGTTACTCCTGTCAAAAATCTGGATGACAGAATTTTTTTAAGAATTAATCAGATAATCAGTTTCTTCTTCTCCATGCCAGTTCTGAGCTGGCTTTTTCTTATTGAGCTAGTCATCACTGTCTGTAACGTGTAGTCATAATGATGTTGAGAAGGTGGGAGGGGAGAGGGGGGGGGTGAGTGGATGCCTGCAGTGGCTCTGAGCTTGCTGATAGCAAAATAATGATAGAACAATCTTTGATTATTTTTTATTTAAAGCACCTGATTGCATTTCATCTAAATAATATTTCACTCCCCAACGTATTCACTCAATTTTCTCTCGTCTGTGGAGGGCGCACATCAAGACATGCTGTTTACAATCTTGGAGAGCATCTTTCATTTTTTTTATACAAACTCAACTCAAGTCGTACCAGAGCTACATTTTGTATCTTTGTGATCATCTTTGATGATTTGTACTTGTTGCGAATGCTCTCTGTATGAAGAAGGCAGACAGAATAAAATTACCAAGATTTCTCATTTCCTTTCTCCTTCTTCATTTTTCCACGATTTCCGTAAAGGATCTGGGCTTGGCTCAAAATGCAGCCACTACAACAAAGTCGCCTATACCTATGGGTTCCTTAGCCCATCAGCTCTACAGAATACTATGTAACAAAGGGTACGCCATGAAAGATTTCTCTTCCGTCTACGAATATCTGAAAGATGAAGGATCCTCGTAGGACAAAGACTGACGTTGGAGAGCAGCTGGTATCATCGTCAAAAAAAAAGCACCAAAAACTTTAAAGGAGCAGTTTGCAGTTGTCTGTTGTAAAGATGCTTGGAGTGCCGGAAATTTCCATTATTGGTTAATTTCATCTTCTGGACAAACAAATCAAGTTCTGGAAATTAATATGAGGTGTCAGAATTTATATCACCACAGAGTAGTTTATTATCCTCTCCTCATCTGGATAGCACAGGCTCTCTTCCGTTCTTTGGTTAACAGCTGTAAATACCGTATCTACAGGATACGGTGAGAATCTCGTCTCAGTTTAAGCTGCATCTTGAATTGACTCTAACACATTTAAATTGCACAATTCCTAGTGATTGAATGGCCGAATAGTAATTTACGAAGAATTGTTTAATTGCAGACATACTTAGTAACAGAAAAAAATACTCAGTAAAATAAATGAAAACAAAGAAATAGGCCCAAAAAATTCATGAAGTCATACAGTAAGTAGGACAGGAAGAAAATTCCTATCAAACTGAATGGGAACTAATTCAAATAATTAGGAACAGCCATAGGATTGTCACGGTCATCACTCTTGGGTTATACTGCTCGATATCCAAATTATGTGTTAATATTAATCATAAAACCTTGGTCAATGTGAAATATATTCACAGTACAATGCAACAACATATAGCTGTAACACATGTTCATTCTAAATATTAGTTCATCTCAGTATCTCTCTCTTGTTCATCTTACCTCGAGATGGATGAGCAGATGAGATACTGAACAGGGCATATAGTCATTTTGTCATCTTGCAGTAACTTTTTAATGTTACCATAGTAATGGCCAATCGCTTGCTAGAAGTACTTGGCCAAAACCTTAAAGAATCTGGTTGCTTGGCAACAATTCAATTATTTCGAAGAAGAGACAAAAGAAAAATAAAATGTTCATCTAAGACTTTCTAAGTATTCTGTACTTGAGAAAATTTAAATTAACAAAAGTTAATGGGCCTAATGTTTCAGTCCTAGCAGGGCCTTCTTCAAAATTGTTTGCGCTTGAAGAAGATCCAGCTAGCATTGGACTGTCAGGCCTTCTAGCTTGTAGATATATTAAATTATTTTACCATATCGCCCCACATACCGGCATAACTACTCAATATACGGTACAACTGCTACTGATTTAATATCTTTGACCCCAAACATACAGTCAGTATGTGTAGTTAGCTCTTTCTGTGTGTATAACGTAACGTTAACATTCTTATATGCTAAATAGGATGGGTACGCACGCTACAAAAGGGCTGTGGCCTAGATTGAGTGATAATGCGAGAAAATTGACAGACAATTTTCAAGCTTTCAAAATACGTTTTGAAATTAAGGAAGAAGATAAAAGTTGGGAGTTTTTGTAACAGGGTCCAAACAGATGTGTTGTTAACTGACATCAAGCAGTGTGTGAGTTAAGTATTTTTTACCAAGTTATCAATGATGAGTAAGTGGTGCAAATATTCAACGAGATGGGGGGGGGGGGATGTAATGTAAGCTGAGAACTCAAGCCCTTCATTAACAAAATGTAAAACTCTCAGAAGTTCTCTACAGAAATATGGATGTGACAATTTTGTCTGTGACATACAGAAGTTGAATAACACATTATTGTTAACACAGTTTGAAAGAACAAAACAGAAATTAAATGAGGTAAGATTTCATATTTTCATGTCTTGCAAATTGTTCCTTTAATAGTCAGACAAAATGGCAGCTTGGTTTAATGTTTTGAAGAATGGATCTTGTGGATGCTTGGTCTGATATTGTGGTTGAAAGAATTCACTTGTTTTTTTCTTTTGTTTTCATTGGTTTACAGTGTTGCTAAATTACAAAGAAGGGCAAAAAAGTACAAAGATTGCTATCAAAATCTGTATGTTTTCATAAACAATGTCACTAGTTATCAGTGTGTTTTATAGTGTATTAAACCTGAAGAAACATGAGAACCATCACCATTACATAATATTATCATTGTTGACTGTTTGTATTTATGCAACAAGTGATAAATGGAATTGTATTGCATTATTCTAAGAGGCTTAGCAAAACATACTGAGAGCAAGCAATTTATTTAAGAGATTGCCTGGCAAACATCACTGGACAGCAGGCAGAGATTGGTAATTAAGGGAAAAGGTAGATAATTAAAAAACAAACAGAAATAAAACAAGAAAACAAAGAGAAAGAGAGAGATAGACAGAAATGGATTAGTAGTTTTGTGGTAGTTTAATATTTTGTTTATTAATAAATCAAATGTTAAAAACAGACTGGAAAATGAGGAAAGAAATTATGAATAATTGAAAGGAAAAAAGTTGACTAGATTAGGATTTGAACCCACTGACCTAAGGAATGCAAGCCCACTTTTCTGCAAGATCAGCTAAACACTATTACACAGTTTATTCTTTTCTTAATAGCAGAAGTATGGTAAAGGCAGAGTTTTGTAAATGCTGTTGTGCTTGATAGGGTGTACCTGTTGGAACTGCAAGGTTTCTTTTCAGAGCAGTTTTACCAGGGCTTAAAGGGGGTTATTCCCTTTGAATAAAGGTTAACTTTGAAAACAGTTTGAATAAAACAGGTTTTTATAAGTACTTTAAAAAAAAACAGAAAACAGAAAACTTGATTAATAGCCCTACTTGATTGAATAACATGTAGATGGCTTATCTAAACAGGCCATAACAAAAGGGAAACTGCGAGTGACAAATTCTGTGCTTCCCTGGTCTTCAGTTTTGTATCTTTGGGGGTAATGATCATGAGAGGAAGGTGAGCAGTTAAATATGGGTTGTAATATTTGTAACTGCCCATTTAACTTTTATTATTTCTGTTAGATGATTTGCTAATTTGCAGTGTCTGATACGTAATTTTCCTCTGTTTCTTTACACTCTATTTATGTAATCATGACTTTGCAATGATGTTTTAGTTTTCAGATTGTTTAAGCACTTTGTCCAGTTGCATGGCTAATTTTAATTCTGTATGGGTTTCAGGTTTTCATTTGTCGTGCATTTGAACCTAAAAAAACCCCAACCTTCTTATCGGGTAGCTGGTTGCTAGGCTAACATGTTACTAATTAGTGTTCAGGTGTTCATATGTTATACATACGAACCCTAGACAACCATATCTTTCGTATTAGAGGGCTAGTTGCAAGGCTAACTTGTTTTCGAATGGTATTTAGGTTTTCAATTGACATTTATATGAACCTTAGAGAACCCTAGCCCTGGTATTGGAAAGCTGGTTGCAAGGCTAGCTACCAAATGGTGTTCAGGTGTTCATATGTCATACGTATGAACCTTAGAGGACTCTATCCCTCCTATTAGAGAGCTATTTGCAAGGCTAGCTACCAAATGGTGTTCAGGTGTTCATATGTCATACATATGAACCTTAGCGAGCTCTATCCCTCGTATTAGAGAGATATTTGCAAGGCTAGCTACCAAATGGTTTTAAGGTGTTCATATGTCATACATATGAACCTTAGCGAGCTCTATCCCTCGTATTAGAGAGCTATTTGCAAGGCTAGCTACCAAATGGTTTTAAGGTGTTCATATGTCATATATATGAACCTTAGCGAGCTCTATCCCTCGTATTAGAGAGCTATTTGCAAGGCTAGCTTGTTGTGGGATGATATTTAGGTTTCCAGGTGTCAGATATGACATCTTGCAGTTTTTGTTGACAAATCATGAAAAATTGTTTCTATCTGCCTTAAACAGTAGACAATTCTATTAACAATATCTTATGCTACTATATGCTATGTGTATCTTTTACACTGGCCTCACACAAATTGATGCTATTTAAGTACTATTCAAGATGTGAAGATGATTGTTTTTCACCTACCTTAATATGATTTTGATATTTAATCTTCATAGGATTCATCAATTTTAAGTTTTCTTGAAGAGAAAGTTGTGTGATTGTGCATGACTTGTAATGTACAGGTGCAATACCCATTTACACTAGCGTAATGTAGTGATGTTGATTCAAAAATGAAACCGTCTCCACTTGAAAGATTTTCATACACATCACGGATTCTTCACATAATTTTTGTCTGTATTTATAACCTTTTTTTTAAAAGTTAAATTTTGCCGCAATGCCGTTACCATGTTGTTACAAATTACACACGTGTGATTTTTCCTTTTTACTATGTTTATGTAACCACCCTGTTATTATCTCTGCTATGAACTCACCTATTCTGCACAAATTCTCTGTAATTAACAGGACATTGCCTAATTTCACAGACACATGTCATCATGGATGAAATTTAATATGACATGGTCTGATTTCACGCAGGTGCAGCATAAAGATCCAAATCTTGAATTTCGAGTGGAATATTTTGGAAAAAAAATTGGAAAGTGATATCACTGTTACCACAATTAACTAGGTTTAAACATTGGCTGACTAATGGTAGGAAGACATGTAACTGACTCACTTACACAGAAGTCATGTCAACATATGCTGACTTGCAAGTAGCAGCTAAGGGTAACATATGCTGACTTACAAGTAGCAGCTAAGGGTAACATATGCTGACTTACAAGTAGCAGCTAAGGGTAACATATGCTGACTTACAAGTAGCAGCTAAGGGTAACATATGCTGACTTACAAGTAGAAGCCATGTTAACATATGCTGACTTGCAAGTAGCAGCTAAGGGTAACATATTCTGACTTACAAGTAGAAGCCATGTTAACATATGCTGACTTACAAGTAGCAGCTAAGGGTAACATATGCTGACTTACAAGTAGAAGCCATGTTCATTCATACTTAGTAAAGATTCCTAAATCCTATTGGTCCATTCAGGTCAGCTGACCGTGGTTAATCCTGTGAGTAACGCACAGTAAAATTACAGGGCATCACTTTAATAAATCTTTGGTTATATGTAACCAAAAATGTTTTGTTTTATGATTTTCCCCCACACAAATGGTAGTGTATGAATTAACGGGGTTAATCAACGGTCTAGGATGCGTTACTCACAGGATTAATGCACGATCGGGGGATAATGCAAGCGATGCACGAGGGCGGAGCCCGAGTGCATCCAGCGATAGCATTAACACCCGGAGGGGCATTAATCCTGTGAGTAACGCACGCTAGACCGTTGATTAACCCCTTATGCTGACTTACAAGTAGCAGCTAAGGGTAACATATGCTGACTTACAAGTAGAAGCCATGTCAGCATATGCTGACTTGCAAGTAGCAGCCATGTTAACATATGCTGACTTACAAGTAGCAGCTAAGGGTAACATATGCTGACTTACAAGTAGCAGTTAAGGGTAACATATGCTGACTTACAAGTAGAAGCCATGTTAACATATGCTGACTTACAAGTAGCAGCTAAGGGTAACATATGCTGACTTACAAGTAGAAGCCATGTCAACATATGCTGACTTGCAAGTAGCAGCCATGTTAACATATGCTGACTTACAAGTAGCAGCTAAGGGTAACATATGCTGACTTACTAGTAGCATTCACATCATTGTATGCTAACATATGTCATGTGATGTCAACATAAATTTGACTTACAAGAAGTCGTCATGTCAACAGTGTGCGACTAATAAGTGGAAATCATTTCAACATTCGCTAACTCACTAATACATATTCCTATACAATGATAGCCTCACCATCAATGTAATGATACACTTTTTCTCTTTTTCAAGTAATCCTTCAACTAAAGCTTAAGGTGGTCACATGACTGAGATAGGGTACGCTCTCATGTAGAAGAGAATGCTTATTTGCCAAGAGATATTCATATAATGAATTTTATTGATGAAAATTGAAGTTAAATACACAGCTTCCTTTCAAAGGATATTAATCAATGTGATCATTAACATCGCTTATCTGTACCTGTAGCCTCATCTTGTCTCTTTTCTTTCCAAAAATCACGTAAAATCTGTTGTAATTTACTGCTTAGACTAATAACACCTTTTCTATAACTTTTACATGAAACATTTGGATTATTCATTAAGTGATTTATCGATAAGATTGAGATTCCGATGATCAGACTGATATTTACCATATAGTTTCTTGAAGTCCATTATCTGTGATGACATATGGTATTGAGGTATTTTTGCCACATCCTGTGAGAGTAATCAAGTCAGCACATTTTTCAACATCGGCATCTGTCAAACTGTTGAAAGATACGATAGTATAAGCAGCCTACATAAGAACAAAGGTTTACCGCCATGGGGCTTGTGGTCTACACGTATTTCCACAGGTTATATAGTGGCCAACATGTGTGGAATTTCACTACTTTGGTTTAAATATATATATATATATGCAGAATAACATATTCGCTGCAAGTACCGTACGTGAAGACTGGTAAGATACATATTAACATGGTGCAACCTCGTCAATCTACTTCACTCCTGGAGTAATTGGTGAAGGGGGTCAGTTTCACAACAGTGAAGTTACTTTTTAGGCTTATTCTCACCCTAAGGTCGGATCCTGTGTGATTTAAAAAAGTTCACAACACTTGAGATTGTAGGGAAGATGGCCATGGTATAGATAAAGTTCTACAGCACGCGAATGTTCCACGTTAAGACTTCCTATCCCTGATGGTATGGCATTTTAGTGTTTGTTCATCTCAGACTCCCTCATTGTCGAGTCGGATACTCCCCCTCCCCCCACACACACCCACCACCGCTCGCTTTGACGGCAAAGTTCTTGGCAGTTCTAACATCACCTGCGTATAAAGGCCCTTGTCAAAATGTTAATTTGCTTCCGTCGCCTTGGTGATAGATCCATGAGTAAAAGAGCGATAGGCATGTAACTATTATTCCATTCCTATCATTCGAAAGCCTTCAGACATCTCTTAATCATAACAGCCCCACCCAGACAACTTCAAGTGTCAATAAATAGATATGAAATATAAATATCTAATAGAGAGGATTTCCACGTGATAGCATATTTACAAGAACATCACACTGGACGAGTACTAAATAATCATGATGTGACAAGTTTGTCTTGGCAAATGCTAACCTAGAAAGGTATACTCTACAAATTGTGATTAATTGAATTGATCTAAAAATATGAAAACACACAGGTGGGATATTAATGACTAAAGAATGGTTCTTAGAGGTCATGACCTGTCCAAAGACACTTAATCTTCAAACCACATGTATGATGCGAATTTGTACTGAAGAAATAACAATTACGAAGAATGGCGACTGGTAAAGCTATTTAAAGTTAAGTTTAGTAACAAATCTTTCACGTAACTCAAGGCTGACGGCAATAACCGTAAAACCACCCATAGGTCAAGTGAAGAATTGGCCAAATATAGAATCTTCTTCATCGTGGTCCGCCTGGTACCGTAATATGGTAATGCGATTTCCAAGCTGTTTGTAAGTAACGTAGTTTATTTATCGAATTTGGTGTACTGTTGAGATAATTGCATCATTTGCAATTTTTGTAAAAAGAATTCTGAAACAGCTAATCTGGATTTGCTTTTAATTTGTCAGGCTTTTACAACTCTATTTATAAAGATGTACTTCTACTACATGCTATTTATACTGGACACAAATAAATTGAATTGACGCTCAGTCAGTCGGTACACGTGTGATCAAATTTTCTGGAAATCTAACCAAAAAGCTAAAATGTAAATCACCTTACATCCCTGATATAAAGTAACTACCTAAAGTTTTTTTTTCTAACACAAAGCGTATTAGAAGAACATTCGGACTCTCTGTGAATCTTATTAGGTGGTGACGTGAAGAGGATATTTAAATGACATTTGCTACAAACCAAAAGCATTTAAATTTTCAGAAAGTGATGTGAAGAGATTTTACGGTTGGAAATTTATGGAAAATTAATGCACGGTTTGAGACGAAATGGGAAACATGCATAAAGTTCGTATTTTAATTTTATGCTGTTATGTATAGCCTACCAATCTCTCATGTAGCTTATAGAAGTTAAGACCAGAACCAGGTTATAATTGCCCATTTTCCGCGTGGGACATTCCCACCAATACCGAAATTGTTACCTATGAAGTACTTATTAAATAACTTGTTGATTGGGTAGTTCATATCCTGTCGGCAAACTATTAACACTTCGTAACGGTCCCGCTGTATGTGTGTAGGTTGCTCTATTGGTCGATAGTTGCTTCAGTGTACACACACATTTGACTCTCCACGTCTCATTGGGGTTCGAAAATTGGTCTAGCTATACATGGCACCACTAACTGACCTCGAATAATCCCGAACATAATACAGTTGACAGACTGTTTGACCATTTTACCTGATAACCTAAAACAAACAGGATACATATCTATATTAGGATTTGTAGACTGTTCTGGATCGTTAACAAGAACGAAGCCTTCTATTGAAAGCTATGAAAGGGTCAACGAATTATAGCCTAATGAAGACGTAACTAAGTCAAAGTACATCCATATGTAAACATTAACGTTGTTTTATTAGTCAATATGATGTTATAGGTATGGTATTAAAACTACATTTTAAGATGAATTTGCCGCAACGTAGTGGCATCCTATTTAGGACCGTTAAATTAAATATATATATATATATATATATATATATATATTTGTTGTGTTGCTCTATTTCAAGGACCAAAAGGTAGAAATGGGAGATTGCCATGCATGTGTACAGGCCTATATACGGTACATTCCTATATTAAAGAAAAGAGAAAAAGATTGTGGATATCACTAACTCCCAGCAAAATACATGTAGGCTATGCTATATCTCAATATATGGTCTGATTGGGGCAATCAACAACGATCGCAGTCCGACAGATTGATCATACCGTGCAGCTAAACTTGAAATAATTTCTAACCTCCTCTCTTCTCGTATCGTGTAATCGTGTCGTGTGGCATGTAGTGTAAACGGTGGGCTCATATTATTACACGGTTTATCAACTTTAATGCTGTATCCTGTCGTAGAATGGTGTGATTGGAGCCTAAGTGGCACCAAAATTGCACAAGAGAAAATAAGACAAATTAGCCTCAAAGAGTTGCAAATGAACCAATGGAGTATTACATTTCATGTGACGTTGAAAACTTTTATTATTAGAAACAATTTCTTGTGGGAAAATACACGATTGGCTTATATAAATCGTGAAAATTTTAAAGTTAAAAGTACTCTTATTAATATCGTCAGCGGTAAGGATTGGTAAATGCTATGTCCTTGAATGAGATATAAGTATTGTTTAAACAAACAGATATGTTGATTTATGCGTCATGTTCCTCCGATCATTTCATTTCATATCTATAGTTGTCGTTTCACACGTGGTTGGTTTTGACTGTTTCCGCAGTTTAAGGATGTCCTTATAGATAATTCATAGCCCCCCCCCCCCCCAAAAAAAAAAAAAACTGAAAGGAAGAAACATTTGACTGCTATATAGTATCATGTTTCTGTATAGCTATTCTGGTTTCCAGATATTCACTTTTAAAATAGCCTAATTAATTTCTCGAATGCTCCTTTAAAGGCTAAATTAATGATAACGTCGGCTCCTAAGTGCAGGCCTGACATTAATGTTAACCCACTGTTTTATAAATTCTAATAACTCAACAAAAACATGTTCTTTTAACTTCACATAAACAACAGTGCACCCGTGGATAACAATTAACAGTCAACACCATGCACATGTGTCCTTTATAAATGTATAATACATTAGAAACCCGTCATTTGAGGCCATAAACGTTTCACGTGTTGCATCTGATTAGGAATGACCTAATGGTCTGTGAATCAGACTACAAAGGTCCAGTGATGAACCTCATATGTTGAAAGGGCCTTCTCTCAGAGATTAAAAGTTCTATTGAACTGGACTGATAAATAGCATGTAGCTTTTAATGGCCTACAACATACCTTTGAATTGCCTATTTCTTAAACGAATTAGTGCAAGTTCATGGGATTTCGTTTGAAATGTATTTATTTCCTCTTTGCTGGCGAAGAGGAAGGTATACTGTTACACGCACATATAACTTTGACCAACTTTAAATTGGTATATTTTTTACGCCCACATCCATAGAGCGCCAGCAAAATATCTTCGTTCCCACGTGTGTTATTATTTGGCACGACTATGTAGCTTTAGGGTATATAACATTTAACAGGAATGTAGGCCTGTAAGTATAAGCTTCGAGGTATATCGGGGCGTGTCAACTACCCAGTCGGTCCCTTTGGATAATTATGTCACCGAGCCCCATGTTTTAAATCTTCTTTTTCTTTAGTACAGTTAAGAAGCGTGAGAATGACAGAATTTAGCCAGAAGTTAGTTTTTACTCCATGCATGTTCTTGGGCCTCTAAGTGACTCTGGGCCCCCGGGGTTGTATTCCCTCTCCCCTCCCCCTCCCCTCACCCCCTCCCATAGTTTCTTAATACACGAAGTAAGCGATTGACAGTTCTCTGAAGTTTTTTCTGTTAATGAGTTTACAGGTTTGGTAACCATAATCCACGGCAAGGACAAATTGTTTTTAAAATACTTTAAGATGAATCACAATTTTGTTAAACTTATTACAAGGCTAAGTGGAACCTTTTTAGGTTAATCGTTTCCTGCTGTGTTCCAATAAAAACCTTAATTTAACCTTGACCAATAAAAAGATACATGCATATATTGCAGTTATTTGCTTAGTGTCCAAAGGAGACAAGGTTCGGAAGTGAAAATACCTGCCGCCAGTCACTTGGAAGAACTACGTCATGATGACGCTAGATTTTAGTCAGCCGTTTTGTGCCGTTGACACGAATCTGTAGATGAATGTGCATGGTTACTAGTAACAACATGAAAACTGATATAGAAACACATTTTTAATGATGACCACTTATATTTCGAATTAGAGAAAATCAAGGAGGAAAAGACAAGAAAATATTCATCGACGCCTGTATAGTATTTCACCAGCGGTTCTTGAAACTTTACTATATTTTGAGTTATCGGCTGATTATGGTCCCACATGTGTAACGTGAATCCTTTGTTTTATTAATTATAATTAATCAACCAGAACATGCATCTTTTAACTTCATATACTAAACAACAGAGCTAGCTTCCTTGGATTACATTCAAACATGAAAAGTGTTGTTGTACTTTACTTCCGATAGATTGGTTTTTAACGGTCTGCAACATATATGCAACAAAATGTTGTGTCCCTAAGTCATTCTTTAAAGATAATCCGCACAAAATACAAAGAAAGCACCCATATTTATACTAAACGTTGTATCTAACGGATTCAAGTCTTAAAGCAGCTCCTTTTTGCATTTCAGTATAGTAAGCCATCATATTCCACTCAGCAGCAGTTTCACTCCTGTATATACCATATACGAACGCAATTTTGTACGAAATTAAGGTATTGGTAAATTACCTTGCCCAGATTCTCATGTGTATATTATGCCGGACCTAGGGTCCTAGTCATGGGGTATTGGTTCCCGATATCTGTGTTTTAAAGTCACGTATAAGTTGTAAAAACATATATATCTTGTGACGTGCGTTATAAACTGAGATCAAACTAAAGCCACAGTGCTTTTTACGTGACCCGCCATGCGGGATCCAAAACGTCACGGCCAAACGGCACTAAAAAATAAATATGCCCACCGACCTGCAGAGACAAACCCCCAACCACCCACTCAAACATTCAAAAAACCACAGTGAAACGAAACACCCCCCCCCCCCCCAGCACACCACCGTCCAAAAAAGGCAGCCCCAGATAAACGGCGAAAATCGCCTTCAACATTAAGGCAAATTTAGTAGTGCTGTTTACGTGACCCGCCATGCGGGATCCAAATCGTCACGGCCAAACGGCACTACCGAATCATCCCATTCTGATAAACGAAACTCAGGTCAAGCGAGCCAAACTTTTACTTTGCATGGCGTGAGATGTATAGCCTGTAACGCTGAGAAACTTCAACCACCCTCATGCTTTAAACCAACTTCAAAGTTATAAATACCACCAGGTGAAAATCATTTGCAATAAGGTCAAAGGCGCTTGTAAGATATATAATGAAGGCTCGCCCTCGGTCGCGAAAATAGCTTGTTTTAGCCGGAGGTAGTTACAACTCTCCTATTAAGATCCAGCTATATTGCATTGGGAATAGTTTCCCCGACTACAATAGTTCCCATTTTTGTGAGAGAAACTTTCGTCTTAAGGACCGACAAGGGATACTTTGTAGAGACTGTGTTTATTAATTCATTTGTTCGCAATGCAAATATTCTAAGATCTACAGCGACACCGTCACTCTGAGCCCTCTCGGCTGCAGGCTATAAATAAAGGTAGCTGGTTGGATTTGCCCTACATTGTTTGATAAGACTCCATCGAGTAGAGAACCGAAGTTTGACAAAAAAATTATAATCGAGTTAGAAGATGGACACTACAGCAGCACTTTTACGAACGGCTGTATTCCTCGCCGGTACTTGTATTCTTGTGGAAGGCGGAGGTAAATATTTATGCCTTTAAATTTGATACTTATTGCACTTAATTATTTGACACAAATAAAATACCTGAAGAATATGTGTGATGGGTCTCGCAGAAGTGACACTTTTCTCAGTTATAGGTTTTAAGTGTGTAATACGTTATACATGCAGCAATGTTTGCCTGGTTTAGATTTTCGTATACAGCAAGGAGAAATATTACAGCTAACTATATCGCAGTATTCCCACAAAAAGTTTATTGCGCGTTCGAGCATATTCTCTACCCCCCCCCCCCCCCCGCTTAAATTATCGCTTTTTTGAAACAGAGAATATGCCTATAGGCCGAAAATATTTCGCATATAGTGACCCTTAAATTAAATATTTAAAAAAATTATCACTTTTTAACACTGCAAACAGAAGTAGGACCATATATTGTTATAAATAGGCTTAAATTTAATTAGCAGATTGCAGCTAATAATTTAACTTGTAAGAAAATGGTTAATTGCTATCAAGTAAAAAAAAATGCGTGTTTTATTACAAAATGTCCAACCTTACAATATATACCGACACTTTTCGTACGGGACCGGCATATGAACTTGAACACCACCAACATGTGGAGCCCTGGGACACCATGCTGACAGTTGACATCCCTAAGGCAATACCGTCAAATAGACGTCGCTAAAAAGTGTAATGTTATAGAAAATGAATAAAGAAAACCCCCAAACTTAAAGCCATATTGTAAACATATAATGTCTCTGGTTAGGTCGGTTTACTGGACATGATCTCTGCTTGTATATAATCTTACCCAGTATAATATATGTGACCGTATACAAAAAAGAAATGAAACTAAAATAGCTAGTGTCCCCCCCCCCCCCTTCACCCCGGAATATCTAGATATGATGATATCTTACACCTCAAGTGTTTTGGTCTCTAATAACGGAATAGTGGCCGATGGACTTATATTGCAAAATCATTGAGTTCTGGAGAAAAAAGTCCCTCGCTCTTGAAGCAAATGTAAATACAATGTATCGTCAGATATGGCCATACTATAGTTCGTTGCAAATGGGAGATATTTTAAATTCATTATTTTTTTTCTGGGTGGGGGGGGGGCTAGTTTACATATACTGCGAGAGAATTTTCAACCTGGCAACGCCTATCGGTGTTTGGTTTCTACTTGTGTCTAATATTGGTGCCGTTCGTATATGGCATATTATCGTTAACAGTTTGGCAATAAGTGATGTTGACTTATTATGGTCAATGGCTATGGTTTAGTATGCTTAGATTAAATGAAAATAACTGTTATGAAGACGTCCTACATTTTTCGCCACAGCATAAGCAGTAATTTGATGAGCAATATTGAAATCATTTAAATATAATTATTTTACGTGGAAAATCTAATGTCATACCCACTCATTAATGTATTCTTATGTAGGCCTAGCTTTACCTCTCTGGCGCTTTGAGATTCTATACACCGGTGTATATATACTAACAATGATCTGAACTAAGCACCACATTAGTTATATGTTAGAAAAACTGTCTGGAATTCGCTAATTTGATACTATTTAAGAGTATGACATGCACGCATCCATCTATTATACGAATGGATTATAATGTGTCACTAAACAACGAGACATAGCCTATATATATACCAAACTGACTACTAAAAGGCTCAAAACCCTCAAACAAATTTATTATTTTTTTATTTTATTTATAATATTCAGAATTTTGTGACAACTTTTTGTGCTCAAAATCTTCATGGTGACCGGCCGGGCAGATTGGTCTACTAGCGGCATACTGGTTTAGTCAGTCAATGAACTATGACTATAGGCCAATATAAATCTCTGTAGCTACTAATATCACTCGGTCTCGAAAGTTTCGTCCCAGGTGGCAAACGCGCCACTTGCTTGTTTCAATGCCCCAAATGCCACCGGTTGTAACACTGAGACGGTAGCAGTTTATGCCCCCATTCCGCCCCTGATGGTGGCGTAGACTAAACAAAGTCAGTCTTTACAGATGTTTGTAACTATATGAAGCGATGCTTCTATATTGGTTTTCTAGTTGTATACCCTTTCTGCCACTACATTATTATCGACAGATCGTACCCTGCCGTTGAACTTTTACGTATAAACCGTCGATTAAGTTCAGTAAGTGAAACTAGGAAAGTCGTCGCGCCGCCGACGTGTCATCTCATTTTGAGGTTGACCCCTCATCATGTATTTGAGTAGTTTCTAGAAATGAACTGATATGTACTTGGCCCAAGTAACACTTCCCTCGTCTGCAGTCATTGAGTAAATGTCATTCTATATATATACAGAACAAAATATTATTCAAACGTGCATGGAGAACAGAATGACGCCATTCAAAAACAAGCAGCTATAGGAATCGTCTGAAGCCATGAACGAAGCGCACATACTCATATAGCACAAACCCATATTGCAATGTCACGTAGGCATATTACATATAAACAAGATGAACAGACGTATCGCATTTAGCGGCCAAAGAAATATTGGTGTCTGAAGATTTCGTGAATGTATTTGACTTGTCTTAATGTTCAAAAGCTGAGTATAGTCGGTTTGAGGTATCAGTCCAATGTACACTTACTTGTGTTGGAATTGTCTAGTGAAAATCACTGTTGTGAAAAGTATTGAGGTCACACTCACACTCACACCCACTACCCCGCCCCCCCCCCCCCTGCAGATGTCAGGTGCCATGCACTATCCTACTTGTTGGTAGCTTACATTTTCAATAGAAAATCGGGTGTTATTTTGTAATTTTTCCAGCTTAGCACTGCTATACATTATGGCAGTTTTAACCACCGGGGCCATATATCTTCCAGCAAACCGTAATAGTTTGGTAAGGAAAGTGCATGACCATTTTATGACCAGCGAAATAGATCTTAAAGATACAGACAAAACATCTATAGTCTTTACTGTTATCGTATTAATCATGAAATAGCAACTCAGGTCACTACATACCAGACTTATATTTTGACGTCATGACATCGCCGTTCTAATAATAATTCAATATAAATTCGTTTGACTGATTTTATCGGAACAGGAAGAAGCCTTTTATCAAAGGTGATAAATATTCCGTTATCAAAATATCTAACTTTTGCCATTTTCTTGGTGGGCTACACTATATAGCCATGGTTAACCCTGACGTTTTCACCTAGATGGGCCTTTGTTGTTGTTTTTTCTTGTACCTATCCACGCCTGGGAGCTTAGGATGTCGCTGACTCAGTTCTCATATGTAGAACATTAATATTCACATTTATTATCACTGAAAATGATTGGCTCTGTCACTGATTAAAGCCCACAAAGAGGCGTAGGGACCAGTTACTGACATCGGGGACAACTTTGTCACCTGGCCACGTTTTTGAAGTCTCCACTTCCCCTTAAGGCTATTATTAAAATAAATCCGCATCCTTCTTTAATCCATATTGTTCTAGGGACACTACCGACCCCGGATTCCGGGACCAAAGTCCCTGCCCCCCCCCTCCACCTCCCTTAACGCAATATCTTGTGTATTATCATTTGTGTGTTATTATTTTCAACTAACAGATTAATATTGACATAAAAGACAACCTTACTTTTTGTAGTTGCTTGAATTGGCATTATGTACGTTGTAATCCGCGAAGACAAGATCTCTTTTATGTAGCAGGCTACACGGGAATAATAACATCCGTTTGTGACCTACGTAAAGCAGACAATAACAACATTATACTCTTGTAAAGTTGAAAATAGGAAGCCGCCATATTCTTGATAACATTTCATTATAATGTTAACTATAGTCTGCAAATCAAGTGAAGTGCGATAATAGGTGATAATCGTTCGGGGAGAGATCAAGCTTATAATGAAACTTGAATGAGGCAAACATATTGAATGAATGAATTTGGAAATGAAATAAAGATATAAACTTGTGATTAGACACACAGTTCGGCTGTCTAGGAAAACCTCATTATATAGCTTATATGCAGACCTAAGTAAATTGGTCGCATGTAGACCAATTTGAAATATTGAATTCTAATTCTTGACATGCAGGAAGGGCAGAGAAACCATTCACAGAAAACTATCACCAGACGGTAACGCAAAACTGTCGATATCCTATTTTTCAACACTGAAATGCAGTGATGTTGTTTTATAGAAGAATATTGGATCACGCCAGAGGTGTAACGATTAATATGGTAGCCCGGGGCGGAGGGGGGGGGGGTCAAGGATTAGATTAGGCCCGTAAATGAGCAAAGCGGGCAACTGTGAGACCACACTAATGCAATGAGATTTGGTACCCACACCTTGATGAAATTTTAACCTGTTACCCTGAACGAAATGTGTGTTCTTTTTAGGCTCAGGGCCCCTAAGGCTCCGGGGCTTGGGACTTTGCCCGTTTTAACCCCCGCCCCCCTTCCCCCCTGGCGTTACACCGCTCGAAATAGCCAGCGTACGAACAATTATTTTCTCTACATTAATATAAATAATAATTATTACACACACCACCATCAACATTAACACCCTCATGTACAGGACTTGCTCCGGAAATCTACTTTGCTTCCTGTAGCTTTCAGGGGCGGCGAAAAGAGGGTTCAATAGAAGTAGGACACACGTACTTCGAGGGGCATTGGGAGATGTGATTTTGATTTGGTGCAAACCAAAAACCTTCACCTCAAGCATTTCGACATAATAGATCCTGCGTTCCGTTCCACAAATTCAAGTATTTGTATCTTTTCCAACACATGGCTACTGCTTAATTATTGTTTTCCTTCTTCCTTATTTTCAACTACACCTTTCAATTACAGACTGTTTTCTTTATTGTTCACAGAAGTTGTTTATAATAACTTCAATTATCTAAAAAACAATCATAATGACAAAGTTGGAACATGAATGGTATACTTTTAATCACCCCGAAAGTGACATTATACTTAATAAAACGGGGGAGGTGCCAGGGTCCCTCCCTCTCCCCTCTGGTTTTGCCGCCAGTGGCGTCGCCAAGGGGGGGGGGGCAGGGGGGACGTGCCCCCCTGGAAAACCTAGTGCCCCCCCGAGTGCCCCCCCATCTGAGATTTGGGTTGGTCAAAAAATATATACATATATTTTGTTATATTCAACTCCCATCATCTGAATTGGTTTTTCATAAGGACAAAAACTTCTACTCAATGTGGTACTCATATACACCAAATGTTAGATTGGTCCAAGCTTCCCTTCTTGAGATATTGTGTCCACAAGTGAGGCGACGCACACACATACACACATTCTCCGCCTGCATGAATGCATAGGTTACGATTATCATCGAAACCAAAAACGATCGCTTAATTATGTCTATGATCAGAAGACCCACATTAAGATTGATATCGGCACATCCTGGCAAGACACAAGTTCTGAATATATGGTACAACCTTGTCACAATTATTTTTTCAGTGTTTTCCCGAGTATCTGCATGCACTTCATCTGTCGAGCAACGTATTCAAGCTAGGAGAGACTGATCTGAATACTATTTAAGTGACGTTAGCCTTATAGTCTTACAGATAATACTGGGGAATTGATTATGTAGCCGCTAAAAATATTCTGCTAACAAAGCTCTCTTATTATGGTCAGTGGCATCGCCAAGGGGGGGGGGGTAGGGGGCACGTGCCCCCCTGGAAAACCTAGTGCCCCCCCATCTGAGATTTGGGTTGGTAAAAAAATATATATATATTTTGTTATATTCAACTCCCATCATCTGAGTTGGTTTTTCATAAGGACAAAGAAGCACAGTAATTCGTATTTTCTTCAAATGAGCTGCGAAAAAATGAAAAAGTTCATCCTTGACTGTCGGGTATCGAAGTCGTAACCCGCGCCATCACAACAGGTGTCGATATTTACATTGAATGTGTCAGTGCTCACGCCATACCAGCGGCTATACACGTCCGGGAGTAGAGGGGGGTAGAGTATTCCAGTTTTTAAGTAGGGTAGTTGAGAAGGCTCCTATTTTGCTCATATTGTAACATGTGAAGACTAGCAGAAAAATGATACTTTCATTCTTCTCACACGTATCACTCTTTGACGTTCATATTGTACATAGACAAGCAGAAATATTATACCTTTATTCTTCTCTCAGTTATTACTCTTCCAAGTTCATTCTATTCCTTTTTTAATGCACTTGACTCATTGTCATGCTGCTTGTGTGCATTTGTCATATGGGTGAGAGTGTTTGTCTGCTGTCTGTGTGTGTCTTTTACCTCTCGTGAATTGGATGCCTGTGAAATGCCGAAAATCCGGACCTGCTATGAGAAGGGAGGGTACTGCAGTATGTTGCCTTGGTCTGAGGTTGACAGGTTAGGAGCTGACGAAATGTGAGAATGTGAGGGTCCGCAGGCACCATACTTGCCTATATTTGTGGACCCATATATTAACCCTGTTGTGTAGGGGTGCAGAGGTCATTTGAGGTCAGATGCTTGTAGGAACAAATGGCGAATGTTCACACCTGCATACTGAGCCATACTCGATGTGTGATCAAACTTTGGATTGCATGGTGAGATCCCTGATAGGAGCCAATAACGATGCTGGAACCTGTTACATCTTAATAGATAATGGGAGAAAACGAGAAGGACAAGAAAGGAGTCGGGGGTCATGCACACATTAATTCAACAAATGTAGGTTCTATTGATAGGGTTAGGCATAATATCGACAGCATATGTGGTTCATATCCTCTGCAAAATTCTGTGCGTTGTTAAAATCATTACCTCAAAAATAGCAATTTCTGGAGATATCTTCAGATCGAATTTAGCATCAAATGTGGCACCATTTTGCATCCAGCCCATCCTCCGTATGCGAAAATTTTCCAAAGGGGAGGGGGGCACCCCCTCCCCTTAGACCCCTCCCCCAGGACGGCGATCCGTATCCACCTAAGTGCCCCCATCAAATGCTGGTGCCCCCCCTATGCCCCCCCAGACTGAAAAGTCTGGTGACGCCACTGTTTGCCGCCCGTGGATAGTCCAGTGTTATATGTGTGGAAACCCACGCGGAAGTCAAATATGCAGTCACTGTACATAAAAGGTAATATGACGTATACCGGGGATTAAAAGCACTCGTATCCATTGTTTTCTTTGCATAGCCAATAACCCTACTAAATTAGAGATATGCGTTCCACATGTAGCTCTCGTTAAGTATTCGTCAGAACGTAACATTAATTCCACCGGGAACTGACAAAGTAGGCTATACCACGAACACGCCTACATTAGTCTGTTGAGTCATACTATGTTAAACTCATTACCTCGACATACAAAACATCTTCTGTAACTTTGTAAAAACATAACTGATTTACGACCCAAAAAAATGGAGTAATAACTTTCCATCCCGGCACAGTAAACATTTCAGCAAGGGACTTTAAAAACCACATTGACGCCCATGCGAAGTGTAAAACAGAGCAAGCATGTCTCTTTCACATTCGGCAAATGATTGTTAGTTTAAGCTATCACGTTTGGTTAAAAAATAGAATATTTGGATATAATTTCAACATTAGTTTCATGTGTATGTGGGTGTAACCAAGGAAATATTGAAGTATTCAAGTTAATATGTCATTGGGGACGTCTGGGATAGACTGTTTTTTCTTTCTGAATTGATGGTTCATCGCCTGGTGTCGGTTGAGGTTTGTTGCCGATTGATATAGAGGACGAGTTTATACAATATATCCATCAACGATAGTATTCATTTACATGAATCATTCTGTTGCATACGTCACAAACATATCGCACATAACCAAACTACAAAGGATGTGTACCTCTTTCCTTTTAATATAACCTTACTGTAAGTGGATAACATAGTTCAACTCGGTCACTCAGCCACTGACAAAACACAGAACAGAATATGAGAAGACTATATCAATCCGTTTGGCATGAATTGAAGAATTGTAAGAGAGTGTCTTCTTCCGGAGGTCAAACACCTTCCACGTTTCATCACTGCTATAGACGGTTATCATAGAAATATGACATGGATTGTTTTTTTTTTGTTGACAAAGAGCAAAGTGCTAGTTTTCAGCAGCTTGTTGCAGTTCATAGACATATTTAGTATTTACCGTTCCACTCAAGGGGCGGTTATAGTCATACCGGTTTACCGGCTCGGAACCGGTACGCCGCTGTGTCCAAGGTACCGCAGAAAAAACCAAGACCAGATGTGAACGCCAAGACCAGATATGAACGCCAAGACCAGATATGCCGAAGCTTTCGATTTTTCCTTTGTCGCGAAAGTTACTACCTTCGGCCACGGCGCCGAATGTGCTTGTTTCAATGTTTCAATTTTCAGTAGCAAGTTTATGCCCATAATTATATAGCCTAGTCCGAGGGGAGGGGGAGGGGGAGGGGAAGGCTGAGCTATCTCTTATTTCCTTTTAGAGCGAAGGAGGGTGAATAAAGTCCCCAATAGTGGTTGCGCCCCTGTTGTTGAAGTTAAATATTATTTGAATATTATATGAATCATGTTTTGTGTTCACGGTCGGTTTCTCCAAAGATACAGACATACTTTTCCTCATATGCATTTCACGAGCATACAGTTTAATGTGGCATATTTCGTAAGTAGTATTTGCAAGAAACGATCGTTCAGTTAATACCGGCCGAGCGAAATCATATCACCTTTCATACTTTCATTCCCAGTATACCTATGTATAGTTTGTACAAAGTATACTCAAAGGGAGTTTTTCCTGATTAACGGTCATTGGATGTAAATATAAACAAACGATAAATACTTTCACCGTGCTAATGAATATTTATTTTATTTAATGTAGGCCCTTTTTTAATTAATAACCAAGTTTTGTCTTGTTTTAATTATTCTCGTCGATTTATGACGACACGTATTTTCCAACTTACAAAATTTGGATTTCTCTATCATTTTTGTACATTTTCGTATTGTTTTCTTTTGTTCTAACAGGGATTGGAGCTCAAGTAATTTGTCCAGCAGGATACAAGTACTACCAGGGTTCGTGCTATTCATTCAAGACAGAAGTTGTTAATTTTGAAACAGCTCGAGAAATATGTCAGGCAGATGGTGGCGATTTAACAAGTATAATGACGAGGTCAGAAAATATCTATGTCGGTAACATGGCGGACGGTCAAAGGTCATGGATTGGAGGAATCCGTACGAAATCTGGTAATTCAAATATGTATAATATATATATATATATATATATATATATATATATATAAATTGGTTTCCATGGTTATGTATCTGGTTAGTTATACAGTTATCTATGTGCAAAACACTTACGTTCACAAGTCATATGTTTTCCAGAGTTTCATTAACTGTGTATGTGCTAACTTGACTAGATTCAATCACTTTTATAAATGAATAGCCGAAGTATAGACAGTGTAATTCTGAAATGGTGAATTTGATAAACTACCGTTTATATTACAAGGAATCTCAGCCTAAAACAATTTAATTTGACATTTTAAACGTTACTGTTTGCTCTATGTTGTCTCGTACTGTATCTGTAACTAGTGAAATAAGAGGTATATATTCGCCTACGTACAACATGAAAGTTCTCAGAATACACCCAGGAATGCTTTGACAATATTTCAGTTGACACGAATGATACAGGGCGGATCCATGGATAATGAGAGGAGTCCCGGGAACTATCTTTCGCACTAAAAATTAGCTGCGCCAATAACTTAGTTCAAAACAAGAACATTGGAAGCTTTAACGTACATCGTGAGCTGCCCTTCCTTGCATTTTAGGGAGCTTCAGGACTTACAAAGAATGTTTAGATTCGCAAAGTATAAACTATACCGTACCGTACTATATCACATGACTGTGAAAAACAACTGAGTTTGGGCTATATACCTATTCTTTTCACTGGTGTCGGTAACCATAGTGCTTTGCTTTATATACTATTTAAAGTCTTGCTCATTATGCCTACAAGAAGTACGAGTGTCTACACTCTTTATACTTAACATTCTGCTACTTTCAAGCGGCGTTGTAACCGGTTATAAACACTTGTTACTCGCTCTTCAGTTGTTTATGTTTGGTCTCCGCAATTACTACCTGCTAGTTTCCTATCTGCGTAGATCTCTTTCCTCAAGTCGTTTAGTCTTCCCCTTGAAGGAGACTCTGCTAATCCGATGACTTTGACCTTTAACCTATCGACAGATGCAGTCACAACAAGCTTCCGGTGGGTCAGCAGGGAACCGTGGGGATTCACCAGTTGGAGGAAGCGGGAACCGAACAACTGGGGAGGACGTGAGCATTGTATCGAAACTAACTTCGTCAGAAGAGCCTGGTGGAATGATCATTTCTGCACCAAAGAAAAGCCTTTTGTTTGCGAGATTTCTATACTTTAAGTAAAACAACAACAAGAACAACAAACAAAACACACCATCAACAAATTCTATGGAAAGACCAGTTAACTAAATACAGGCATACTATATATATGTCTTCCAAACAATGTAGAAACAATAACCAAACAATAATGAACTATATGAAACTATGAGATTAGGACCAAAGTAAGATGTCATTAAGGGAATTAATTGGGCCACCAATGGCTTCGTTAGAGGTCGCGAACTTGTCAATACCGTATTACGTCATCAACGCATCACTGCCGTACTTCGTGCGTTACGTGCTATCTTTCACTGCCAAGCTATGTCACTATTTTCTCACAACACTGAAGCTACAAATCACCTTGTTTACTGTAGCAAATTAACACAGCATCTTCTTCTCGGATACCTGACTGCAGATATTTAGTACGAGTACAAATCGCATAAGTACCGTATACCGGAGTACAAGTAAAAACTTGTCATTGTTATGAGTCCGAGTACAAAAACAAGCACTAAGTCAACGACAATTACTTACACTATAGTGTTTATTAATATAAGTAAATGAACAACGATAAACTGACAAGGGAAATTATAAACAATGGTAAAGAGCAAAGAAAATTATGGCTAGAGTGGGATTCGATCCAGTGACCTCTGGCCTGGTTAAAAGCCCAGCGCTCTGACTGCCCCCCTCAGCAAATATATAAATAGTCGTGAACTTCTCTTCTCTTTTCCACTTATCAGATTATATATTAGTATCTACATATTGCCTAGAGTAAGATTACTGGTGGTGCATATTCATGAGGTCGATTACGTAAGGGAGCTGATATACTTGGTATGAGTGAATACTATACTATACCATAGTATGTTAGGATACTATACAACGAATATACCATCAATGTCTGTAACCCCTAATTCAGGCAGCCAGTTAGGACAATTTCCTAATGCTAATATACCTCTCTAAACTGTACTCCATTATCATACTTCAAAGCACTGGTATTGACAGTACAAATAGTTCCTAACATTTCATCTGATAGAAACATGATATTGATACTGCTCATACTGAAATGCGAGTGCTCTGAAGCGGGACATGGCAGTACAGTATAGACAACAAAAAATTGTACCAACTCATGGGTACTTCAGGTATCAATGAGCTACAGATGGTACCTGGACTTGAAGTTTAAAACTGTAGCGTCTGTGTCAGTGCCCTCACTTTCTTAATGCAATATAGTCATTGCAACAAGGACAGTACTCTTCCGTCGCCTTCCTGTGTTCAAGCCATTAAGCTTGTAACAGAAGGTAAACAGCATAAGTCCCTCGATGACATGATATTTTCACAAGCATTTAATATTTAAGTCTTGTATACATGTAATATAATAAAGCGTGGGCGGCGTAGGAATTTAACACACCTTTGACAGTTCGATTTCGACGGTCACGAATCCATATTTGTTATTTGTTTTTTTGGGCCCTAATGTCATCTAACGTTTAGACAGTATATGAAGATGCAACCGGGAACTATAACCCGCCTCAGCAACTAGGAAAGTATGCATCAGACATGTGTAATGTTAATTTGGAATAATCATCAGATCTATAAGCGCTTCACTCATCGAAATATGTTCATTCAGGAGTCGTGAATATACGATCATGTTAATTTTATGTAAATATCTATTTCATTAACTTAATTTCGCCAAATGTGCAAGCATTTCTTATTTGTCTTTAGTAATAAATTTCGAATGAGAAAATCATCGGTTATTTTATTTTATTGGGTATTTGTCAGATATTCTGAAGATTTTGCTGCATTAGACTATTAAACCACTGGACGAAAATTCATTGCAAAAAAAAAATACAGAGAACTGAAATTTCCAACAAGCACGTGCATCTTTTTTGGAATGTTCTTGCTTTTGATATCTTTTTTAAAACTATTATCACACACAGGCGTATTAAACGCGTATATATAGGAGTAATGGGGAGGGGAAGGAGTAGGGGAGGTCGTACGCCCACAGAAACATTTTGGTATATCATACCTCCCCCCCCCCCACACACACATACACTCCTTCCCCCTCGGAAGTTAACTTAAAACATTAGTCCAGGTCAAAAGTTCTTTTTGATATGTTAAAGAGGAACATAATCTAAGCATTCTCGTGAAATTTGCATTCCATTCCTTCATACCGTTTTTAAGATATTGACAGTTGAAGTTGCCACCTTTCGTAACAACAGTGAACTTGGAGCAAACAGGTGTGACGTCATTGTTGCGCATTTGTATTTCTTAAAAATTTACGCCTAATTTTATAATCCACAATTGGATGCATCCATAATGTAAATGTACCATAGGTATAAGTAATTTATAATCTTCATATCCCCTTTAAACAAACTAGTTACCCTATCCAATCCAAGGTTAAATCAATAGACTGAAAAATAAAGAAGAAAAAAACAACTCATTATTTGTCAGTGTGCAACTATGACATCTACCTGTTTGCTTCAAGTTCAGAAATGGTCATCAAACTTAATTTCAATCTCGTTTGATAAAAATAAACAGTGTATTTGTCGTGTACGATAAAACAGAGATTGGGGGAATGGCAACAAGAATCTAGATGGCGCATTTGTAAAGAAATTGACATAAATATAATAACAAAATGAAAAAAAAAAACGAAAGGAAAGGAAAGAAGCATGGCGGAATAACAAATCAATGATAGTTGATAATAAAATTATATTTTCAAATGTTTGCAATCTATGATATCAATCGGTAGTGAGCTCCAAATTTTGGCTCCGATAAAATGGATGCGAAGTTGCGAAGAATTAAGCCTAAAATATGGAATAGATAAATGATTCTTAGCACGGCTACGACATGAATGAGTATCACCAAGCAGTTGAAAAAGTTGTCAAACATAGACGAAGCTGCATAATGTAACCATTATACAACATAATATCAATTTATGTGAACAATACTAAGAATTTGAGATTCGCAAAAAGCGGTGCAGTACACTTTTCAACAGATACAAATATTGTATGTAGATGTAAAAAAAAAAGTCATCTATCGATAAAGTTCGGCCCGTAACCAGGGGATTCTGAGTGGGAGGGGCACCAACCATTTTAGAAGGAGTACAACACTATAATGTCCTGTTACTTGTGAAGGATTTGTACAAATGACGGTGTCTTGGCCAGAGGATGATGGGACTGCCATGTAGTCTGCACTGGAGAGGACGGTTCGCCCTGTGCCACAGTGGCCTGATTCCAAGCCTTTACATATGGACGGATGCTGGTACCGCTCCCGATGTGTCCATTGTCAGGACACAACTTACTATAATGATGACATAATTTTGTATAATTTTTTGACATTTCATTAAACGAAGGAGAGGTTTAGCATAAAGAGTGAAGAGGGAAGCAACACACATAGGCGTACGGGACCATTTCAGTTTGGGGGGGCAGAAAATTTTGTGCCCGAAAGTTCCCGTGACACTATCTAAACGGAGCGCCACCATCAGTTGGCGCGTAGCGTACAAGAAATTTTTGGGCAAAATATGCCTCTCAGATTGCCGGAAATGGCACTTCTGAGGCTTTGCAAGTTGCATCTAAACATTCCTTATTTTATAATCTCAAGTTTAGAAATTTACACTTCCCCAAAAATTTGGTAAATTAGAAGAAGAAAAAATGGTAAAATCACTTTGAAGGGGAAAAATAGGACAGTATATTTATTAAGCTCCTATTTAGTTACGGTATTTATAATTTTAACACATTACTCAGCTACCTCCAGAAAAACATACATTGTAGGCGGGAAAATGTCGCTGTGTCGGGTGAGACTGCAATTTGTCTCACAAAAAAAGTATAAAAAATAACAAAGAATATGATAAACCTGTACTTTTAAGCGTAGGTACTCCCCCCCCCACCATCCATGAAAAAGAAATTTTTCTTTTATACACTCATGTCGGGGATGTCCAGGTATACAGTTGACTAGTGAGAAAATGTTTACTGCGGTATTTTCACTTCAGAGACTGCTAATATCCATGCATACATGTCACCACGATTGTGAGCGGCGTTCCCCTGTTAATAATTTTGGGCGATATTGCAAAAAGCGTGGGAGCCCAGATGAGCTGCGCTTACGGTGGTGTTACACGGAAATATTCGGGCATCATGATGCTAAATAAAGAAAATCATCAGGCCTATATTAATATTAACGTCACAAAACAAATAACACAGAACGCTCTCCATGGAATTGTCGGGCAAAAATATGAAAAAGATTCGGGCAAGCTACTGCATATTTATATATATATTTTTTTCTCCTCTTAGGCTGCCCGAATTTTTCAGGACTTTTGCCCGAATTTCTTGTCCTCTGGAAATTTGGGGGGGGGGCAGTCTGCCCCTGCCCCCCGCCTCGTACGCCTATGACAACACAGAAAGTCAATGAAAGCGTTACGTTGGGAAAAATGATGTAACAGAGGGTGGAGGATACATTTGTTAGGCTAGCATGTCTGGTTCGTTACACTTGCTGACATGGAGCATCCTATTCTATTTATAGGGGAACTGATGGGTATAATGGTGACTAACCAGATCCGATTCATAACAAAATATTGTTAAACAAAGGAAACAAAGGAGAAACCATAAATAAAGATAACATTGAACGGAAATATGCTTTCTGGAATGTGAATCTTTTAGGACTAGAAAGAAGGTCGTTTACCACGGAAGAAAATGGTAAACTTCCCCTTACTTAATAACAAAATAGTGCATCTAACATTTGCTTGCTACCTGAACGTACCTGGTGTAAAAACTTGCCGGATTTTGTTAACTGACAAATATAGAGGGCGTTACCTGTTTTGTCACAGTAAACGTACCGTCCACGACTTTACATTCTCCCTCTTTTCAATATCTAAACACAAGAGGTGTGTTTAATAGAGTCAGTTTTACACAAAAAGCGGTGATTAGAAATGGAAGTATAAACTTGAATACTGAACAAAATGAAAACAAGTAAACAGAACAACTTTATTCTTAAAATTCAATTACAGACAAAATATGAAAGATTGAAGTGAAGTTAATGACTAATTAAGGAGTCAGTAACAAATGAAACGGAGATTGCATGCAGGGTAATCTATTTAATCACAGAATACATACGCCAGCAGTAGTCAACATACTTTTTTAGCTTGTTTACCTTGTTCGATTTTATTGTCAATAATTTTAAATGTTCTGGAGTCAGTGTGTTGCAACCTAGTAAATAAATTAAGTACTTAGTAAATAAATCAAATCAATTAGCAAACTAGTAAATGTTATATGTTTAGTCATCGCAACAATGTTCACTTTGAAAAAAAATAAAAGAAAAAAATATCACCTGAGACACTAATTTGATTCTGTTAAAAAGTGAACTTATTTTCACTATTTCACCATGGTCCAGCAAGCGTCATTTAATCTTTTGGATTCGGAGCTGTGCTGAGATTTGTTTTCGACGACATATTGTTTTTGTTCGGTCGCGTACATAAAACCATGGTCTGCTCAAAACAGCGGATGAACTTCGGACATGTGGAATTTCACAATTCTTTACTTAAATAAATTCATATTCAGTAGGCCTACTGTCTAGGCGATTTGATCGGAACATACAATATGCATGCATCGCCACCTGCATTGACAGACTCAGCCTCTGTACATAAGTTCACCCAAGACAACAACTCTGAACTGACGGGTGATCAATACGTGAAGAAAGCTCCCCAATAGAAACATATTAGGTATATGCACCGATAATACAGTGTATCAGTTTACGGATTCGTTTAACAGACTTAACTCATTCGAAAATATTTCAATGACCATGAAATGGTAACGCAGAGAACGTTCAACCTTACAGCAAACGTTTGTATAAACATTCAAGGGAGCCGCTGGGAGCAGTGGCGTAGCCAGACTTTTCCATCTGGGGGGGGCAAAGGGGGGGCGAAGGGTCTGATTGGTGGGGCAGACTAAGCTAGTACAAAAGACATACCAAACAGTTTGCATGACAAACCGTGGCAAATCGGGTATTGTGTCAGCAATGTAGGGTACAGATGGTCACTCTAGTTAGCTGACGTTTTATGTTATTTCCACATAGGTATTATTAACGATAAAACAGATCACTGAAAAAGTCCTCGATAATTCTCTTTAAAAATCTGAATAGACTATGCTCTTTCTGTCAGTATTCAAAGATGATCAGCATGATATCTGACTTGCCTGGGAGTGTAACCACCCCCCCAATCAACAAAAGATGTTATCATTCCCCCTTCGGGCCCTTCTTTTGCACTTTCTAGGGGTCACTCAAACAGTCTAGCGAAGGTTAATTCGCCTATTCTGATGACTGTCTGCGAACTTATCAACGAATTTCGCGCACTATTACAGACAGACTAAATTAAGGTGACCATATTTTCGTGACTGAAATCGGGGACATTTATTGCGTGACTGATATGGGGGAGGGGTTTAAGGGGAGGGGCTGTCCCCCTCCCCTTTGGAAAATTTTCAAGTGCCTAAGGAAACACATCGCGATTGTTCGCGTAGGCGTAGCAAACATTTTGTAAGTTTCAGTCAAAATGCAAATTGTTTCTAAATACTGTGATATTCATTTTGCCATACACGTCACTCACGTGTGAATCATTTCGGAACACAATCCAGGGATCAGGGATAACCATGTGAACATAAAACTGAACGTAGCCTCCGCTTGTGAGTGCCGCGGAGACCGTTTAATGAAATTGCCAACCCGTTTCCACATTTGACAATACAGAGACAGTGGCGGTTTTTGCGCTGCTGCTTTGGTCAAATTCTTTTTCAAGGCAATGTTGCCATGGAAGTGATTTTTATTTTGGCCACCCAATTTCGCAGATAGAGAATTAGGAAGGTAAAGAATAAAAATTGCACAAAAACCATGGTAATATGCACATAGGCCCAGCAACATATTTAGTGTGCATTCAAGTTTTTTTTCTCAGTCAATAAATTCCATTTGGGGGGGCAAGTGGGGGGGGGGGCGAGCATTTCAACTGGGGGGCTCCCGCCCCCCTGCCCCCCCGCCCCCTGCCCCCCCCCCCCGCTGGCTACGCCACTGGCTGGGAGAATACTAATAACCCTCCTAAACATCTTGTCCTGATGTGCTTTCACATAATAAAAGCCTCTACATGGGCGTATCATCGTAAGCTTTCTCAAAGCAATTTTGTGAAGTTTCACTGGGGAAAACTACAACGTAATAGAAACTTTTTAGTTCTATCTAGTAAATTCTTTTTACTTTTACAAAGATATGCAATGACTTTCAGAGAAAATCTTACATAAAGAAGCAGGGATACCGGTTGGACGTCTTCATGTAAAATATATTTGGATTGGCCCACAATCCTTCCCTGACCTTATACGGCTGCGCAACTGAACTCTTCGGTGTATATACTACGGTTGTACCTGATCATGAATAATTAGTGAAAGCCGATTAGCGGCGTTTATGTTTGAACAACTTAGAAACTTGGAATAAAATTCAAAACGTACAGAAATATCAACATTATTCTTTGCAACTTTTGTTTAACATGATTTTCCAATTTTGAATTGCTCCACGTACCGAACATTCGACTAATACAGGGCTTAGATTTATGATATATTTTAACGATCTTACTATAGAACTAGTAAAAAATAAAGGCCATCCAATTATATGGATCATACACAATACCGTAGTTGAGCTACTGACCAATTACACGCGGGAAACATGGCGATGGCTTTCCAAAAATGGTTTTTACCATTTTGCTCAATACTACTTGGAGCTTCGGTTTCCTTCGGTCACAGACTGAATATTCCTAGGATTATGCTTCCATATTATGCCACAACTGCCATAAATTTTACTCTTGAAGCCGCCGAGGGATGTTATCGATGGTAGAATCTTCCTTCAATTTGTACATTACGTTAGCCTAACGTTAGGCCCACTTGTTAGGCTCTGTAGCCTGTACTTTCCGGTTGTCGTTATTGCCTCTTGTAGTCGTTAATGTTAAGGCTTGTAACTTTTGTAAACATCATGATATAACTTCGTGATGAAGAATCGTCTAAAGTATAAGTTGAAATAAAAACATTGGTATATATCTCAGTACGGTAAGATGAATGTTAACGCCGCATTTCCATTAGTTAGTGAAACTGGTACTTACGGTATGTCATAGCAACGCCTCACGTTAGGCTAAGTAATGGCATGGAACCTAGTTGTTACAAGTTGCTAACATTGTGGCTTTTTGTTTTCTCAAGGCGAATAACGATGTATGTCCACTCTTGGTCTCTCATCTAGATCACTAATTAGAGATAACCACCATTGTTTGTGAATGTAGATTGAATGCCGGCCCCATTGTTCAAAGTGTTGCCACATGATACGCTGAGAACACCTAGGCTAGGGTCAAGTCTGGTGATCTGGGGAAATCGGTAGCTCTTGGACAGTGGCATTAAAATTAAGGATGAAACAAAAGTCATAGCTCAATGCATGAGTTGAGGAATAGTAGGCCTAGTACATATGTCAACATCTGAGCAACATTGTGATACTAAATTAAATTTGAATGATTCCTTCCTTACATTTGCTTTTGAGAGGAACCCTCTAAATTGTCTAATATAAAGACCAATTTCTTTTAATTAGGGGGCCTACTGACAATTGTAGTTGTTTTTCAAGTGTGCAAAAAGAAAAGGGAGTTACCAAAATATGTCATAAAAGATTCATTTTTAGAAACATCTTGAGAAAACTTGATTTTTGCATTGGGTGAATACGGAAATGTAGTTGAAAAAGGCTACATATTTTTAGGCCAATTGCTTCTGTAATACCACATTTTATCCTATTGTAGTAAGTGCACTTTCAGTGTTCTAACAATGTGTTTTCTTTGTCAGGATAATTATCTGTTTGGACATTTTAATGTGTTACTGCATCATCAGAGATTACTTTTGTTACCAATCAACATATCACAAGAAAGTTTTTCTTTTTACATTTGTAGGAGATCACTTAATCCTGAATTTGTGTCTGTCCAGCCAATCGGAGCGAAACCGGGAAGGGAATGCTCTACAAGGGCAGTGGTTACAGCTGTTTCTACCCACCCATCTCAGAAGACTACAGTTGTGTATGCTGAAGAAGAAGGTGATGTACAAGCACAAGCAATTTGCCTAGTTCTATTTCTTTTGACTTTAGCGTATAATAGTTATCATGTGTTACTTGAAGCTCAAGTTATCCTTCAATCTATAATATATTGATTGATTGACTGACTGACTGATTCATTCACTCATTGTTATGATAAACAGGCTTGAAAGTTATAATGTTTGCACAATTTCATATTGTGTACACCGTGCATAGGTTGCAACAAGCATTTTACAATAACAATTTATTTTGTCAACAGGAAGTGGCCTTAGCCTACGGTGTGATGTCATAGTAGCCAAGATTGTCTTCATTGACATCGTCACGACAACACGCATCCTCTACCTGGGAGATTCCCCTGAGGAATTTGAAGTCAGAGCATTGGATGACAAAGGTTTGCACTCATTCATTCAATGACCGCTACACACTTTTATGCAAATCTCTATGGTTTTTGCAGTATAAGAGACATTTTAACATGCTGAACAGGTGATTGGTAAGTTTCAAAACACTGCAAAAGAACATACACTCACTGTTCAAAAAGCAGTACCTGGTTAATTGTTTGTTGGATATCCAAGTTGAGAAAATAAGGAAGTCATGAATGTTTTTAATTTACAGTGATGCATTATTCGACCAAACAAAGGATTTCATTGTACAAGACACAGTCATTAAGTTTCGGCCACAAGTCAACACGTAGAACAGAATGCATGTCTTTTGTAAATAGATCACAGAGAAACTTTCAATTCAGTATATATTCTGATCATACCAGTCAAAGTGTTGTAGTGTAGTTGCAAATTTTCTAATCTTTACTTGAGTTTATATTTCAGAGAGTGTTTGAATCTTTCATTAAAGTGTAAATTCCATTTGGTATTTTGCAGGTAATACGTTTAGTAGTCTGGAAGGATTGGAGTTTGAGTGGGCTCTCCTATCAGATGACACAGCACCAACAGTCATTGATGCCAAAAGCATCCTTAAGTAAGTTTTTAAAATAATGATCTTGTAACACCAATGTCTGAACCAGAGATTTCAAGTGAGCAGATTTTGAAATTTTGATGAGCATCTTTCGAATCTGAATTATTTGCTTGTATTTCCAAGTTTGAAAAAAAGAAGAAATTGAAAAAATGTTGTTGAATCTGCTGAGATTGAGCACTAGTAAAATGATCCAAAGTTGATAAACTTTGAAATACACATAGCCATGCAATATTAATATTTTCTCAACAGCCGAGTTTAGTTTTAGATATGAAATTAACACAAGAAGGTGCTACTGTACAGTATGCCCTTGATCATCCCGTAACACCTTGCTTATATATGAGTACCAAGGTTAGGTAGTCCATTAGTGACAGTGTTTTAAATTCAATTCAGTTCATTTCTACCAAACATATCACAGATTCATCAGTACATATAGGATATGATATTTTTGACAAGTTTTATGAGACAAACAAAGGAAAACTTATTGGTTATTAATAGGTAGGGGAGCCAGATATAAGCAGAACTTTTTAAAGTCTGGCACCTTAAGGAGAGAAACAATTGGTACCGTACAAAAAATAGAAGAGAAAAAATGGAGAAGGAGAGAGAGAGAAAGGGAACACAACAGCAGGACAAAGAAACAGAAACAAGATGCACTCTAAAATGATAATCAAATACAAAGTATACGTGTTCTACATGGCTACCCGTTGCTCTCATAGCAACAGCCTTTCCACAAGATATCTGTTACTGTTACGCAAAGGAAGAAAGCATTTTACAAAAGTTTGGAAAGATATGTCATATTATTACTATGGTTTCTTTAGTTTTGACTGACCATGGTAAGTCATTATTACATTTCTCATTTCAGGTTCGTCACATTCCAAGACTCAAAGTACTCGGCTCTTTCGCACATAGCCAAGTTTGAAGCCAAAGACAAACAAGGCGATCGTATTCTGATCGAAGGACTCCGGGCAGGCTCTGCAAAGGTTGAAACCAGACTTAAGGCAGAAGTATTTCAGGTAAATTTCACATATATTTTATTAATTGTCAAATTGTAAGTTATTTGGATATATATAGTTATGAGTTTTATTGCTACAGAAATCGTTACCTGCTTTCAAATGTTTGTGTCTCTTGAATGTCCCTGTCAACCTCCAGTCTCTCCCCCCCACCCCCCACCCATCTTTCTCTGCAGGTTTCAAATTTATGAATACTCTCTTGAAATACCCATAATTCATAGACTTCAATAGATAAATGGCTTGGAAACAAATCACCTTTTTAACTTCAAATATATTTGGAAGGTTGCAGGTCATTTGCAGGAAAGATTTGATTGGTTATGCTAGGGGAGTTTGAATAGGCTTCTGCTTTGATAAGAAAGCTTTCCGGTTTACTAAGGATATCAAGCTAAGTATAGCCTCTGTATCAATAGTCAATTATTCTTTCAGTAGAAACACATGTATTTCACAGAACCATCCAAAGCTCAGTTGACTCTCGGCTAGGTTTTAAACCGTGGAATGTAATTTTCGAAGTAGTCTAGCCTTTTGTGGCATGTCACATTTGTAAGTACAGGTTTGATCTAAAAGTAGATTTTTGGGAAGTTGGAGGTAGGTGAGAGTGGGGAACAAGACATTATGTATGGCATTTTCAACAGTGTAGCGAACTGGTCACCTCCATACATATAAAATCAAGTCATCTCATTGTGTTTCTTGTCTCCTAAGGATGTCAAGCCTAGCGTGGTGCGGCTCATCGTTATCGACCATCTGATGCTGAATCCGTCCCAAGACATTTACATCCTGGTGTATTGTCAAGTACAGTTCTACGTCGAGAAACTTCGACAAGGAAAAGTCACAGGTAACGAGATGGCCACAACAAACTCATATTTGACCTCTGTCAGTTGTGCAATGTTCAGCAATCTTTGTCATGGTAATGCTTGCAGGACTGACTATTTCAAACAGATTGCTAGTCGATACTCGGGCAATCATAATTCTGTTTTAAGGTTGCCAGGACAAACATGTTTTCTTGGTTTCATGTTGGAATCAATAGCTGTGCTCGTATCGTACGTATGTGAGCTTGTGGTCTCTGGACCACCTTGGGGTGATGTTTTTAGTCTTTGGAGATCAATTGATATTTCTAGTTTCTATGGGATGGTATCTGTTCTCTGTCTACTACAGCTCAGTTCAAGACCCTTTAAAATTACCTGAAATCTGTTAATTAATCTTGACAGAAACCAATTTCACAAGTTAATGACCTTTAGTACTTAAAAAGAAAACTTGTTTCACTCGTCCCCATCAAATAGTTTTAACTTTGAGTTAATTAGTGCGTGTGGATCGCTCCGAATACCCCAGCAGAGTTTTCTGCATTAAATATAACACAGAGTGCTAGGTCATTCTTCTGTCGATATCCAAAATACAACTTTAATAGGACATGTAATGCAGAACTATGGTCCATGTCTTTCCATCTGTTGACATCAACGAACTAACTTTTCTTTGTTAGTCCTTCCGATGCCATCCAGTCAATACCATCTTGATGTGGGTAATGGTACAGTGGCTACCCTGGATGCATCCACCTCCATGCTCACTGGCCTGGCCCTAGGGGACACCCATGTGACTCTAAAAGACCACAACATCAGAGAGGGGTTCAGTCTGCCTTCAACAGGGGTGCATGTCATAGAACCAAAGTACCTTGGTGAGTTTTTTTAAAATTTTATTTTCACCTCTGACCTTGTGATTTTGTAAGCACTAGATGAACAGTACCTGATCCCTAAGCATATATAGCGACAAGAATATTCTTATATTAAAGAATTATTCATTGACAGATAGAGTACCTCTTGTGATCTGACAGCTATTTTTATGTACTCGTGGGTCACTCAGCTGGAGTTGCTTCTGTTGTTAATGGTTTTGTACTGTGTTAGCTTAACAATGAGATGGTACTCTTAGGTAACTATTGATGATGCTCAACAAAGGCTTTTCTTCTCTTTAAGTGCTCATTTTGGTGTTTTAGCAGAAGAAGAAATTTTGCTCCTTTCAAAGCCATCTTATTCTTTGTATTTGTAGATGTTTCAAAGCTAATGCTGGGTTAAACAGTTGCAAAACAAAAGGTTGTTTTGAAGTCTTTAGATTGAGCAAACTTTGAAATAAAAAATTAAACAGTGCTATCTTGTTTCATTATGCTTTCTTTGTGTTTTGCTTGCAAAAATTAATGAAATTACTTTGATGAATAACCTTGAGTGAAAGGTGAGTAAAAACTGAGCTGACTGCTTGTTAATAAAAGTTGACATTTACGCTTTTATCACTTATTTTTGATTTTACATTTTGTTTAGCTACAAATGGTTTACATGCTCAAAGATGCCAGTCTACTTACATAACTCTTACATAACCTGACATCCTTACATACCCTGACCTATCTACGACATGTATGTATCAAATGTAACAGAATAATATGATCTTAAAGATACCCCGCTATATCGTCATGGTAATAAGTATCGAGATATAGTTGCCCCACCATTTAAATGAAGGAGCTAAATGCAATTAAATATTTTCGTTTCATATCATAGTCTTTGATGCTTTGATTTCATTATTCATATCTCACAAAAATACAAAATTTCATGTGTGTTTCTTTCCACCAGGTGCTAGTAAGTATAGATGTTTACATTTCTGTTAGCATGGCTTTATACATATCCTCTAAAGCTAAATGTTGGGTAAAAGAAATGCTCAAATATGCATGTAGTGCAGTGTGATAATCATTGTGTAGTCCAATAACAATTGTGCGATTTAAGTAGCTGTTGTGTGGGTCAAAAAAAGCTATTGTATCCATCAAGTAGTAATAGGGTGCAGGTCAAACAGCTGTTGTGTGGGTCATGTAACTATAGAGTGCAGGTCAAACAGCTGTTGTGTGGGTCATGTAGCTATATAGTGCAGGTCAAACAGCTGTTGTGTGGGTCATGTAGCTATAGGGTGCAGGTCAAACAGCTGTTGTGTGGGTCATGTAGCTATATAGTGCAGGTCAAACAGCTGTTGTGTGGGTCATGTAGCTATATAGTGCAGGTCAAACAGCTGTTGTGTGGGTCATGTAGCTATAGGGTGCAGGTCAAACAGCTGTTGTGTGGGTCATGTAGCTATATAGTGCAGGTCAAACAGCTGTTGTGTGGGTCATGTAGCTATATAGTGCAGGTCAAACAGCTGTTGTGTGGGTCATGTAGCTATAGGGTGCAGGTCAAACAGCTATTGTGTGGGTCATGTAGCTATATGGTGCAGGTCAAACAGCTATTGTGTGGGTCATGTAGCTATAGGGTGCAGGTCAAACAGCTGTTGTGTGGGTCATGTAGTCACAGAGTGCAGGTCAAACAGCTGTTGTGTGGGTCATGAAGCTATAGAGTGCAGGTCAAACAGCTGTTGTGTGGGTCATGTAGCTATATAGTGCAGGTCAAACAGCTGTTGTGTGGGTCATGTAGCTATAGGGTGCAGGTCAAACAGCTGTTGTGTGGGTCATGTAGCTATAGGGTGCAGGTCAAACAGCTGTTGTGTGGGTCATGTAGCTATATGGTGCAGGTCAAACAGCTGTTGTGTGGGTCATGTAGCTATATGGTGCAGGTCAAACAGCTGTTGTGTGGGTCATGTAGCTATATAGTGCAGGTCAAACAGCTGTTGTGTGGGTCATGTAGCTATAGGGTGCAGGTCAAACAGCTGTTGTGTGGGTCATGTAGTCATAGGGTGCAGGTCAAACAGCTGTTGTGTGGGTCATGTAGCTATAGGGTGCAGGTCAAACAGCTGTTGTGTGGGTCATGTAGCTATAGAGTGCAGGTCAAACAGCTGTTGTGTGGGTCATGTAGCTATATAGTGCAGGTCAAACAGCTGTTGTGTGGGTCATGTAGCTATATAGTGCAGGTCAAACAGCTATTGTGTGGGTCATGTAGCTATATAGTGCAGGTCAAACAGCTATTGTGTGGGTCATGTAGCTATATAGTGCAGGTCAAACAGCTGTTGTGTGGGTCATGTAGTCATAGAGTGCAGGTCAAACAGCTGTTGTGTGGGTCATGAAGCTATAGAGTGCAGGTCAAACAGCTGTTGTGTGGGTCATGTAGCTATATAGTGCAGGTCAAACAGCTGTTGTGTGGGTCATGTAGCTATAGGGTGCAGGTCAAACAGCTGTTGTGTGGGTCATGTAGCTATAGGGTGCAGGTCAAACAGCTGTTGTGTGGGTCATGTAGCTATAGGGTGCAGGTCAAACAGCTGTTGTGTGGGTCATGTAGCTATATAGTGCAGGTCAAACAGCTGTTGTGTGGGTCATGTAGCTATATAGTGCAGGTCAAACAGCTATTGTGTGGGTCATGTTGCTATAGGGTGCAGGTCAAACAGCTGTTGTGTGGGTCATGTAGTCATAGAGTGCAGGTCAAACAGCTGTTGTGTGGGTCATGAAGCTATAGAGTGCAGGTCAAACAGCTGTTGTGTGGGTCATGTTGCTTTGTAGTACAGGTCAAACAGCTGTTGCGTGGGTCATGTAGCTATATAGTGCAGGTCAAACAGCTGTTGTGTGGGTCATGTAGCTATAGGGCGCAGGTTAAATTTTTTTAACAAGAAAAATATTTTTGCATAAAGTTGCAATTGAAGAGAGACTGCCTGTCTCTCTCATTCATTCTACCAGTCTTCATTTCTTGATGTAACAGCTGTTTTTTTATCTTTCCTGTTTTCCTTTGTTTTTCATTTTCGAGAAAGCTCTCAGTTTGGCTTTATTCTTGTCTGAAAGTAAAGCATTTGCTTGTATAAGATGATATTGTGATTCATTCATGGAAGTCAAGAGACATAATTTAAAACTCATTTGGTAAATATTAAAATATATCTATTGAGGACAAATACACAGTGATTGATGCAGCACTTTTATTATTCACTCGTACACTCTGCTCGGCATCTTTGGAATGAACTCACAAAAGAACAACCTACTCACAAATACAGAGAAGAGCTGCTAGCTAGTGAAGTTATAGTTACTTATGTAGTGCAGTATATATATATTTGTATCGGTTTTAACTGCCATATTGCATCATATAATCACATAATGGCTTAGCTTCAGTTTAAACTTCTCTCCCATTTCTTGCAATAATGACCTACCACTTCCCTTGATGAATTAACTAGTGTTGCTACGATAATCGTTTTCAATATCGGTATCGACCGATATTTGCAATATCGGCAGCATATCGGTATTGGTAAAATTTTGCCTAATTGCCGATAACAGCAAACCGATATTGAACTTTTCTTTTTAACAGCAGTGCTACTTCTTTATACTTGCAATGATCTGTTAATCTGCCTAAGACGATCCATTTCTTTAGCGTCAGTTAAACTCAGATTCATTTTCGATTAATATCCATGGAAAGCTGACCCTCCGTAACCTCTAAAAACATGTCGACGGCGCGCGAATATAACCAATGACCTTCGTGAACCTTGGCCTACACACAGCATTAGTGCAGCATATATACACTGTACTAACCATTCATTTTCTCAAAGGCCGTGATAACCTTGAACATGATGTATAACTGCACAGTTCAGCAGTGTTGGAAAACCTTGTTCAATTTCCCACGAACACAAAATACTGACAACTTTTTTTATTTAAATTGTCACGAAACTGATAAATTTAAAAAGGCTCACATTTACTGCGTCCAGTTTATTTTAACTGTTAAAAAATATCGGTATCGGACCGATATTGGGATGATAATATTGGATATCGGCCAAAACCGATATTGGTGATATCGGCGCAACACTAGAATTAACCTCTGTAGTACGTGCTGGATACAAATGAACATCCTCATCGGATTTTAACTAAATACCCTTACAGGATGTGGCACCCTGGGATACAATGGGCCATGTAAATTTTATGTAGCTTCTGAAATACATCCCAGAATATGTTTGCAACCCTTTAACTTGCTTTTTATCTCCCTGTTGTTGTTGTTGTTGTGCCTTTGTTTTGTTTCATAATGTAATTACCCTCTATACCCTCAGATAAACTCATTTTAATAATTTTGCTGACATTAAGCATGTTTTCAGTTTGACCATGTAGTATGAAACTAATGGATTTACTCTTCATATGATTTCATATTCGCCTGTTGTAATGTGCTACTTTGCCAGTGGATAAAGCCATGACTGTTCTCTATGGTACTTGAAGTGGTAGTACTTAGTTGGCTTCTACAGTATGTTGACATTTATAACACATTCTCTCTCTCTCTCCCTCCCTCACTTATTACATAGAGCCTTCATAGAGCCTTGAGACTTTTATGAATTTATAAAATGTTGTTTGACTTTTACAAACTGGTTCTCAAGAAAGTCAATCACTTCTGTAATCTCTTGGGATAATATCGTTTTTTCTGGAGGGCTGAGCCTCAATGCCTTCTCAGGGCTAATTCTCTATGCCTTCTCAGGGCTATACCTCTATGCCTTTTCAGAGGGCTAAGCCTCTATGCCTTTTTCAGAGCACTCAGCCTCTATGGCTTTTTAGAGGACTAAACCTCTGCCTTTTCAGAGGGCATTGCCTCTATGCCTTTTCAGACGGCTAATCCTCTTTGCCCTTTTAGAGCAGGAAGCCTCTATGCCTTTCAGATGTCTTTTCAGAAGGCTAAGCCTCTTTGCTTCTTCAGAGGGCTACTTTCTAGACTTATTTGCTCTGTTTTTTTACTTGGTTTTGATCATGTTAAATGACTATGTAACCTTTTGTAGGATGTTGGCTATGACTTGAAGTACCAAGACACAAAGAGAAAGCAAAAGACAAAAGCAAGTAGCTAAGTTTCAGTCGAGGGATATTTGTGATAACTATTGACAACAACCCTTAAATGTGATTAGCATCTGCTTAACATTAGAAGGTCCTATCAGGAAGAGGAAAAGGAGACAGGAGACAAAAAAGTAGAGGAGGGTAAATATGACAGAAAAGGGAAATGCCATTTGATAATGACCATCCTTTCCGATACATTCATGTTCTTGTTTAATAAAAATGATAATAAGTAATATTTATATAGCCCATAATCAGCAAGGCTGCTCAAAGCACTTTACAAATGTAAAAGCCTAAAGCAACAATATAAAAAACACCCGTACTAAACGATAATAATTAAAGCCCTAAACGCATATAGTCCAATACAAAGTCAGAAATATGTAAATAGTAAAATAGTTTTAAACAAAGAATACACAAAATATTAGAACATAGTCAATAATAAAATATAAATAAGTATGAGAAACTAAAGTACAATAAGAGAAATGTTTGTTTCATATGCAGAGCATTGTAATTGGTCCGAGTCAAACAATTTTGTTCAGATATCATGACCAAAACCAGCTTTGGAGGTCGTCCGTTGAACGACTACTTGTTTATGTTAAATTCATGATGAATGATGAATTGGTATCACCCTCCATCACTTTTGGAAAACTTTCTTACTGACATAAAAAATTTAGTGGTAGGCTTAAAGGGGAGTTTTACTGGCCCAAAGCTAGTGTTCTATTCACCAAGCTTACAAATCATCAGGCTTATGCATCATCAAGCTTACGCATCATCAAGCCTATACATTGTCAAGCCTACAGTCTACATATTGGTCATCTCTGTTGTTTTGCTGCTCTTTTTCGTACAACTCAAATTTGCTGTTCAGACAGTCCAAACGTAAGACCTGTTTGTCCGAGAGACAACCAGAAAAAATCGTTTGAATCATGTCTTTTTATATAAATTGTTTCCTCACATTGTGTTCATTCATATGCTGTTTTTAATTACATTGCATGGTTAAGCAGTCATAGCTATGGAAAGTTATTGTTAGCGAACAAGTTAATGTATACGCAGATGATAATTGGTATGTTGGCATTTCTGGGCATTTTTACCAAACAACAAAGTGTTCAACGTCTCGGTGTGCTCAACTGGTAATGGGTTACTCATTAGTCAATCTGATCAAAACTGCTCTCTTTCGTCAAAAAGACTCTTTCATCATATCAGCATAAATTAATCATATTCTCCGCAACATTTACATTTACTCAAGTAACTGACTACACTGACGGTCAGTTGCCGTTGGCGCACGTACAACTTGAGGTAATATAATGTCCCTAAAAATCATCTGTTACGAAAATCAACACATTGCCGTGCTACTTTAATCAAATTGCCGTAGGTTGCTTTTAACCATCTTTACCAGTGCTCAAGAATTGTACTTTGAAAAGGCGCCTTGATACCTCTTTCAAACTGTAAAAAAAATATTGTCTTGGCAATCTTTTGAACGCTTAATGCAAAGAATAACATTACTGTAGTACCCTCCTCTTTTATCTTTAAATTGAATCTTGCCTATTAATGCGAATGAGGTGATATATTTAACTTTTTGTCAGGGTGGACAAGTGATACTAATTTGATGTAATTGATCTTAAATTCCCTAACTCAGACAGCTTTGTCCAAATTTGTATTTTGATGCAGACATTAACATGCAGAGCTATACGTTATGCATTGCATAGGCAATTAAACATTATAATGCATTGCATAGGCAATTAAACGTTATACATTGCATAGGGCAATTAAACGTAACAATTTAAGGATGATATCATTTATGCAAAACTATATTTTAGTGAACTATAAACAAAAACTATAAAATTGTTGATCGTTAAAAAGTCACTCCCATCAGAACTGGTTTTAATTTCTATGCCACTTTTAATCTTGTTTTTTGAGAAATGACCATTTAAACATCTGAGGCTTGTCATTAAAAGCGGCTGGATTACTGAGCCTAACACACAGACAACCTGGTCAGTGCTTTCAAGTCAGTGCAATACTTTGATAGGAATACAAAGAGATTTATGGCCAAAAATAGTATACTTTCAATCCACTTAAAATTTATCAAAGAGATATTGTATTTTATGTCATCCATGGGTGCTCTGTTCTTACAAGGGGAGTTTACGACACGTTTTGGTTGGATGAATTAATTATTACTATTTATAAAACAATAGATGCAGTTTATTGTAATTCTCCCTTAATTATCTATAACTTTGCGGGCAAATGGAATCTTCCAATTACATCACTGATGTTTTAAACAGTTTTTCTTCTTTCTGCTTTTTAAGTTAGATTGAACATATTGAAGTTTTGAGTGAATGTGTGTCTTTTGCTCTAAAGGGTTGTGATGTTAATAGTAGTATGCTCCCTGGACCACAGTCAGGATTTAATTTTGTTCACCCTCGACCACGATGCTTGTTGTGTTTACTCATTCTAGTTGGTTAAACCTACAGTTAAAGGTCACAGCAATGGTTTGATTTGTCGGCTCCTTATCAGGTTTATGAAGGTCATTTCTGTTCATACTTTCTAATTCTGTTATAATTAATTTGTCGTAGATCGTAAACCGCTTTACGCATATTTTAACTGATGACAATTTGATTTATATTCGTAGGGTTTGTGATCTTCCCTGGCAAGAACTGGGTGTTACAAACCAACAGTTGGTACGAGATACTGATCGAGGTCTACGACCGTGACAGCAACAAGATGTTTCCAGCTAACATTCCAGTAAGTAACTTGTCAGTCCACGCCCGAAAGAGAATTGGTATTAGAGCCTAGTTACGGTATTTCTGCTGGTGTAGACATGTTATCTTTGATATTTGAAATGAGAGTTAACCGATTGCTCTTTAAGTTTCAGTATTGTAACTCAGTGAAGAACCTCATCATGTAGTAACAATGGAAAACACTGACAAAACAATTAGTTAAGTGTGGACAGGAATTCTACGTTAGACTATGGTGTGCAAGGAGTAACTGATCGAGAAAGACAGAGAACGGGAAATATCTTCTAAGTGTAGTAATATCTGTATGTAAATATAACAGATGCGTGTCTTGTGGTATATGTCTCAGTATCCACATAACACAAAGTGTATATATAAATGAACCAGATGTATGTCTTGATGTACACTTCTCATATTTCTAGGGGTGTCCACGTATCGCGATGTGTATATGTAAATATACCAGATGTAAGTCTTGATGTAAACTTCTCATATTTCTAAGCGTGTCCACATATAGCAATGTGATTATGTAAATATACTAGATGTATGTCTTGATGGACACTTCTCAGTTCCCATATATCTAGGGGTGTCCACGTATCGCGATGTGTATATGTAAATGAACCAGATGTATGTCTTGATGTAAACTTCTCATATTTCTCAAGGGTGTCCACATATCGCGATGTTTATGTAAATATACCAGATGTATGTCTTGATGTATATACATCTGGGTGTATAAATATCGCGATGTGCATAAATATACTAGCTGTATGTCTTGATGGACGCTTCTCATATTTCTAGGGGTGTCCACTTATAGCGATGTGTATATATAAATAATAATAAATATACTAGATGTATGTCTTGATGTACACTTCTCATATTTCTCGAGGGTGTCCACTTATCGCGATGTGTATATGTAAATAAACCAGATGTATGTCTTGATATTTATACGTCTGGGTGTATGATACATATCGCGATGTGTTTAAATATACTAGATGTATGTCTTGAATGACACTTCTCATATTTCTAGGGGTTCACATATCGCGATGTGTATATGTAAATATACCAACACACAGATGTCAGTGTTCATGTATCCTTTGTTCCTCTTAAATTGTTTATAGCTCACTATTAAT
Source organism: Apostichopus japonicus (assembly GCF_037975245.1). Classification (NCBI taxonomy): domain Eukaryota; kingdom Metazoa; phylum Echinodermata; class Holothuroidea; order Aspidochirotida; family Stichopodidae; genus Apostichopus; species Apostichopus japonicus. Next base: position 20,607,151 of record NC_092564.1, on the reverse strand, counting down.
CCTTTGAGTGTGTTTAATAATTCACTATTTACTTTAGCAAACATCTTGTAGTGCGGCCATTACAAGTGCTAACTGGCCTTTTTCTTCTCCCCTTGTCTCTTTGGACAGAACATACGCATCGAAACCATCTTTCCAGAACTTTACTTTGAAGTGAAACGTTCCACTGAGAATGGCTCCTTTCATTACATCCGCACCAAACAGAGCGGAATCACAGAGATAGAGGCATCTCTATTAGCTATCGTGAAACCTGTAAGTTCATTTGGCTTTTGAATGTAAAACTGCTCTCCTTATCTGCTTTGATACCCTTACATCTCTTCAAAAGTAGAGGAATTTATTGTAAATCCCTTTCATCTGACTTGGACTGGTCACATGTTTGTTGGAAATTGATACTCTAAGAACAGTTTATTTGCCAGAGGCACTCTATCGCAACTTTTAGCAGACTGCCAGATATAAACTTCCTGCACGACATTTTTCGAATGAAAGATACTTATCAGGGATTTCTGTCACGGTTCAATTTGATCATGCGCCAAAGTGGAAGCATCGCAGGGACTATCAAAGACTAGAGAACATGAAAGTCATATGTGACTTCAGTATTGTTACGTCTGCAAAGTTTCTTCGGAGTCATAAAAGTTTGGAGAGGACCTTTTCCGCTCATACCCATGAAGAATGGGGTATCAAGTCCTGCTAATCAATCACTGATAACAAGAAACTTGACTTAGAAAACAGGTTGGAGAGTTAGACTTTAACGTTGGACAGTTAGACTGAAACATTGGGAATTTAGAGTGGAAAGTAATAGTCTGGAAAGCATATATGCATATCTGATTGTGTTTGTATGGCTTGACCTGACCCATTATTACCATGGCAACCATACAATCGTTAGACTGAGTATGGTAAGTTACTCCATTCTTTGATGAGAGGGATGTATGTTAGGATTTTATGTCTCCACAAAGGTAGTCAGAAAGTGATTTGTTTTGAATAAATCAAACCTGACTGCCAGATAGCACTGCCATTACATTGTTATTGGTGGACGGTAGCACGATGGAGTTTATCAACCCAATTACCCAATCACAAGAGAGGCTTTCTGGCTAAAACCAATCTGTGACCTAAGGAGTTCAACATACCAGCCTCTTTGCCTCTTCTACAGGATGGTGAGAAAGTGTTGTTTGTAAATCCCATCAGTGAGTCCCAAGAAGTAGAAATATATGACCCTGTGAAGGTCATGCCAGAGTACCTGAGTTTTCCATGGTTACCGACAGGCAACAGACAGTACAGTTATCGTTTGGAAGTGAGTATCCCTCTTTTTGATTTCTGCATAGTTGATGAATGTAACCTCTTTGAGTTTGATTATTATATGAAGTTACACCAGGAAGTAATGTCGTCAAAATTGAAAACGGCTGTTTAACATGAATTGTATGAATGAACAAACTCATATCTTAGCTCAATCTTAAAAATTATTTTAAGCTCTTTCACTGTTTCAATTTCTTTCAATCTTCAATCAGTAAAATGTTATCTTGTTAAGTATTTGTCAGATATCAGGTCCTTTGATATTTGGCATGTATTAGAATGAAGTTCATGCTGGAAAGTGATAAAGATAAATCAGACCAGGTGTGTCAGATCTTTGGATGTCCTCTAAAAGATTTGAAAAAAAAGGCCGTTTTGAAAGGATGAGATCCGAACTAGAGTATCCTCAGTGTTAAAAAGCGCTTAGCTCTACTACTTGATTTACTAATCCTACTGATGTTCCTCCTTAATCCAATCGTTTGGGGCACTGTCAGAAGCCACTGATCCTTGTAAACAATGTAACCCAGGGACCACACCCCAAGTTTCATTTGATACAGCCAAGAAAGTGACAGGGGAAGGGAAAGTGAATGGATTTTCACCTTTCTATGTGAGTTTACGAGATAGAGTAATAATAACACTATCACTTTTACAAAAAATTTTTCATTAGTTTGCCTTTGCATATTGACATTTTCATATTCTTCTTCTTCATCTTTCTTAATATTTCCCACGGGTTGTTGCTTTCTTCCTACCTCCTTAATCCTTTAATCCGACAGGCGACAGGTGGAACTGGTACCTACATTTGGTCATCCTCAGACCTACCAGTGGCCAACGTTAACGTCCAGGGGACGGTGACAACGACAAAAGAAATGGGCGTCACCGAGGTTACTGCAGCGGACAGTAGGAACCCTTCTCATTATGGAACATGTATGGTAAGGACCATCCTCACAGAGAGGTCAAACTCAAGTCAAACTTGCTGTATTTTGTATTTCGTATATGATCATCGTTTCAGTCTATGGCGAGAATAGTACCATCATTTGTAAGAATCAGAGGAAACCTCACATGATGGCAAACTGGAAATATATTTTATCTTAATGAGGAAAAAAAGGAGTGTTGTTCTAAAAGAAAATTTGGATTTATTCTGTTCTCAGCGAGTTTCACATCAGTTCGTGATGACGTATTAGTTTGCATTGCTATTCATGAATAACAATACTACAACGTAAATTAGCAACGTTGTCGGTGACGCAATGTGATCCTTACAAATCTCTGTTCCTTTCCACTAAATTTTCTGTTTTACTTACATTTTTACAATTTATTGTAGGTCAGGTGGAGTAAAGAACCTGTGACTGTATTTTTTACATATAGGATCAGTATATGCTATACATATCTCACATAATTGCAGCTGTAATGCCGTATATGTCAGGGTTGGGCATGAAATTGATCTGGGGAACTGTAGTGGAATTTGTACACAATCCACTTGCTGCAACACTTGAGGATTTACCTACTCTCGCAACAAAAATGGACATTTGACATTAATATGTGCGGAAGACAAGATCATAACGTTTTACTACATGTTGTCCATCTGTTATACGTTGAACTATTCTATCATAAGTAGGAGCTTGATGCAAATTATATAAGGTATACATAATTGATATATTACCTTGCTCAAGGACCCACGAGACCCCATAAACAGGGTTGAAAACCTCCTTGGGAGTCGCAGAAGATTTCTCACGAGCAGCAACTTGCTCGTCTGTGCCTCACATAATACATTTGCTCGGCATCATCAGTGTTTTTGTCTCTGTTTTTTCTATTGTTTTTAGGTCTACGTCCAAGCTCCCACCGAGATGCAGTTCATCGATGGTCAGGTGGAGGTGATGGTTGGGGACGAACTTCATCTACCTCTGGCAATGTTTGGAGAGGTTTTGGAAAGTAAGAATTTATATCTGTTGCATATTCATGGTGGGAGTTTAAAGGAGCATACAAGGTAGTAGGTTTGTAACTATGGTCTCTCCTTTTGAAGATTTATTGGAATCATTCGTAGTGAATTTTCCTCTCTGAATTCTTCCCAGCAGGTCTTGGCTTGGTCCAAATACTAATTAAGAACTCTTTGCAGTCCTCGTTAAACTACTGTGCACATTTAAAGGATTGGCAATGAGATGATTTTCCTCCCAACAGAAGAAAGTACAGAATCCTCCATGCCTTCTCTTACAGGTGCCAAGCTTCAAGGCAAAAAAGAAAGAAACAAATAACAAAACCATAAATCAGATTTCCATAGGTAGTGAACCCTTATTGCTGGGAGAAATTTTTGAAATCCATTTCAGATATTTTCTGTCAGAGCATTTATTTCAGTCTTCCATTTTATGATATTTATGATATTGTATTATACAATAAGATTTAGTCCCTTGGGTTTAGAACTGAGAGGAACTGTATGTAAAAACCAAAGCAAAGGTAGAAAATTATTATATCCTATTTTTGCTATCTCGCATATAAATGGCAACAGTAGCAGAGTCTTGTTACATGTCTAATGAAGTAACTTTCACATTACAGAAAATGTGAAGATAAATACCAACTAAAACTTACATAAATACTAATATAATGATAGTAAATAATGAATAACATAATAATAATAATAAATAATAGTATAATTAGAATCTTTGATTAAGACTGGGACTTCAGCTGTCTGCTCAGGTTTATTACCATAATTCCTTTGGGCATAATAAAGTTTTCATGGTGTGATGAAGCAGCCCCTTATTTGCCATATTTGCTCATGTAATATTAGTGTTTAATAACTGTACATAACAAGACCCTTTCACTGTATGTATTGGCACTCTCTTTACATGTGTATGACCTTTGACATTTAAGATGATTAAGAGAAATTAGGGCATGGTTAAATTTTTTTCTTGATTTGTCATCATTAGTTCCTCAATTGTATATATTGGTAATACTGTAATTTTTTTCAATGGCTTTCCGTATCGAGACCATCTTTTCGTATTATGTCTTGACACCCCCTTCACATGTTTATGACCTTTGACATTTCAGATGGTAAAAAGATCAGGATTAGCATGACTGACTGTAGCATGGTTGCACTGAGATCCTCCATCGCTGACGAGAATATCTTTGAACCAATCGACTCCAGGGAGGATGTCGAGCTCCCCCCAGGTGCCTGTACCTTCATCCACGTCAGGGCCCTGAAGCCAGGCCACACCCAGGTCCGGGTGGTGCTGGACCAGGTTAAGCCACCTGTGGAAGCCTTGGTCACCATCGCTGCCTATAAAGAGTTACTGGTGTGTACTGATAAGTCTCCGTTCTCTTGTTTAGTTTCGGTACTTCTGCCATTTCGTGTCCAGTTTTCCCCCTCACCCCCCATATTTCCCCCTGCCCCGCTTCCATAATAAAGTTTCAGCTGCATCTTGGTGATTGTCATTTGCCTGTTAATTTCTTCATAGGCTTTATCGATCTTGTCTCGCGGACTTTTGAAGTCTCATAAATGTTCCCGTTGGAGCGATAGTGAATAAAATAGTTTTCTGTCACAGAAACAAACGAAGGATGCTTGTTCTTAGTTTCTTCCTTTCATGTACAACATACCTTGAGTGACTCCCTCAAAATATAAACAACAAGGAGCATCTTGTTCATATTTAGCAATTTGGTAAAGCTTCATTATAATTAGCACTGGTTCTTATCCTTGCAGGCATTGGACCCCGATTCCGTGGCAATTGTGACCCCCGGGTCATCGAAAACAGTTGTTTTCCAAGGAGGACCTCAACCATGGGTCTTAGATCCCACTCAGTACTTTGAACGTCTCAACGGAGAAAAGGCGGAACATGTTTCAATAAACCATTTGAAATCTTCGAGAGGTTAGTTAGTTTAAGTGATGAAAATGCTCTTCTTTTGAATAGAAAGAGTCCCAATGGATGTTATCGCCCATATTTTGGGATGACTTTGACATGAAGTAACTTCTTGAAACACTTGTTTTCTACTTAATAAATTGCCCTGTTCTTGGAGGTTTGGATTGGGAACCCATCAGTGGCTTCTGATCATTAGAGATAATTATTATCCCAATTTTTTAATTTGTTTTTATAATAAAATATAATTTATTTATTAACTGAAATTTGTGAAAAATATTTTCTGGGAAGAAAATTTTGTTCCTGTAATATTCAAAAGCTTGTTTACAAAACTGTGGTTCATGTGTTATGAAATTGGAATTCCTTTGTTTCGTAAACGATATGTTGGCAAGGGTTTCTGAAATTGCATTGACGTATCAATCGCAGGTACTTATTTGATTTAAAGTGAATTTTAGAAACGAAAAACCAAACATTGAGTTTGGATTGGTACCTTTAACAGGGTGAGGAGAAAAACAGTTATTGTTTTCATTTTAATTGTAGCAGCTGTATACGACCGTATTTTTGTTTTGGGGCTGTTGTTTGCTAGAAGTAGCTTTACTTCATACAGCTTTCCCAAGTGTTATAATGACATGAATTACTGTGTCCAGGTATCTATAAGATAACTTAAGGTATATTCAATGTACTGTCATCCTCTGTTGTTTTATATAGCGACCTTCCTACCATCTATGACTCATATTTCCCAGAGATTGCAATTTGTCTGCACTGTCTCTCTTCATCCTCATCTCTTCAGGTTCGAGAGGTCTCCACGTATTTCAAGTGCTCTGCACGAAGAGAGGCGAGCAGGTCCTGACGGCCGAGGTAGGGAACGGCCCCACCTCCAGGAATAAATACCCGGCTATCGCCAAGGCCTTCGTTCAGTTCAGATGCGCAAACCCAGTTAGTCTGCAGGTGTTACCCCTGTTGGTGAGACCGGACGATTTGGATGAACCCTGCCCCGTCAACCTTGATGCTAATGGACAGGTAGGTTTAACATTTTTTGACTATATTTTGTCATTCCCACCCACCTGGCGAGAACTTTGTGAATTTCATTAGTAGTGGAATGGTACAATGCAGCAAAGTTTGGATGCATTGAAAACTTCATCTCTGACTCACAGTCCGTTGAATCTAGTATGGGTGTGATAAACGTAGGCTGGCATCAAGCCTCCCTTTTCCTCCTTCCCTCCCCTTCTCCTTTGCCCCCTCCTCCTCCCCTCCCTTGCCCACTCTTATTTCCCCAGACCTACTGCTGACTTTATGAATATTTTCCATGGGACGTATAAGTTCCATTTCTTGCTGATAATGTATTACTACTACTCGGCTTTGGAAATGTGTGACACTTTTGGGGAAAAAAATCTGCCTTTATTAAAGATTATGAGAGAGCTCTCCCACTTTAGTCTGGAATCAACCCACCTGAACATCTGTAATGTATAGTGTGCATTACATTTTTCTGAGAGGGTTCTGTGTTGTGAAAAACTTAATGTTTGTCTTAAATATTCATATAACTCTAGCTGGTGATGTCGCAACGCCGACTGATGCGAGGGCTTTGCAAGGTCTTATTGGTCTTTGCAGAAATTCGAAATTCCCCTCAATCCACAAAGTTTACCAAGACAAAAAAAAAACAAAACATGACTGTTCATTTGCATCATTTTCTGTAAGAGCTTTTGAAACAAAAAGAATAAAAAGTTTGAATTGTTTTTGAAAAAGGTTGTAAACTGCAAAATGAACAGAACAGAACACTATTTTCACCAAACACATGACCTTGAATGTATTTTCATCTCCTCAGATCCCCGTCATGAATAACAACGAGATCGAGTTTGAGGTCAAAGCTGTAGACGGACAGGGCAACTTCTTTGACAATTCTTCCTCTCTCATAATTAAGTGGAGCAGCACAAATAACAACTTGGCCAGTTTCGATTCCTCGATCATGACCTACGCTGACCTCGATGGGGACGTGATCGGTTCAAGAACACTGAAAGGTCCGTCTATTGTGTCATTCTCTTCAGGTGGCTTTGAAAAGGGTTTAATTTGATTATGTTGTCACTATAAAATCACAGCAATCAGTCATGTTTGTATTTTCTGTACATACCACTAGTAGTAGTGATTGGGAAAGGATCCAATAAAATGTCTGGGGCTCCAGATTATCTCTTAAACACTTGAGTGCAGTTATAGGGAATGCTTTTGCTATTCATCCCATGATGCAATGGGATATTGTATTGGCTAGTTGCTCCAGATTGTCTCTCGCAAGTTGTGTTTACTTACGGGGAATAATTTAGAATTTTTTCATTGTGAAAATAACAACGTGGAAGTTTATGAATTTCGTCAGTAAATCTAATTGTGTTTGTTTTTTAATAGCACTAAGTAAGCTTCCCCAATCAAGTTTGTGAAGTTTTGTATAGCATTTTGTAACAACGTGGAAGTTTATGAATTTTGTTGTATCAGAAAATGTCAGGAAATACAAGTTTCTAATTATGTTTGTTTTAATAGCACTTGGTGAGCTTATCCATAGCATTTTGTTATGCTATGATGGAAATAGTAAGTTCTAAGTTGCATTTGCAGTAGCAAGTGTGTGGACTTTTGTATAGCATATTGTGATGCTATGCCCGGTAATGCTATGCAAATGAGTTATATCATATGGTCATTATTGTCATTTTTTGTTGTTGTATTTACAGCGATTCAAGTTTGTAAACTGAGTACGAAAGAGGGTCCAGTGACCCTGACTGCCACCAGTACCTCCTATGATACCGGTCTCTTACAACAACACGGCGTTAAGATGTCGAGTAAAGTGGAAATGCTCAGCACCAGCGTGGATCTGATGCTGGTCAGCGAGGCACGGATCGAACCCACAAAGCTGTCCATCTTTAACCATCCGTCTAATAAGGTATTAACATACATCCAGGCCAGTTTAGTTTATAAATAAACATCTACTTTCACACACCATGGTGAACAAACCTCCTTGTGTCATTTCATACAAACAGAGAAAACGGCAAGGAAGGGAGTTCAAGAGAAACTCAGCTTTTTCTTGTTGCAGATATGTTTAAAGCAAGCTGAGAACCAAACAGTGATTGACAAATAAAACCTACTGAGTTTATTTTTCCATCCTTTTTCTTTGTTTTTTGTGTCCTTTTCTTCTTCCTTCCTTCCATTCTTTTGTTCTTCTTTCTCTGTTGTGATGGCCGAAGAGGAGGAGGAAGGTGCCACCAATAACAGCATCATTCACCTCGTGAGGTTGGGAGGTGTTTTGTCAGATACATCTCCCTCGTCTGAGAAAACTTGATATTTTTGTTTTCATCTCCTTTCATTGAGCATGATGCACATTAAGGCAACTGTATCAAAAGTAGATCGCTGAGGAGGATGCAGCATCGTGCAGCCACAGTAAGGCAACTGTATCAAAAGTAGATCGCTGAGGAGGATGCACATTAAGGCAACTGAATCAAAAGTAGATCGCTGAGGAGGACGCAGCTAGGCTGTGCCTGTTGTGCTCTGCAGTCTGCAAGCAAAGGCACTGCTGGATTGCCAAGCTGATCTCTGTTGTTTAACATCAATTCAGTCTTTCTGCAGTGGATTTTACAGCTATTGCAGCTTTCATCGTTGACCCAGCGACTGAACGAAATCTCATATGAAATGAACGATATTGTTAGTGGAAGCTCTTTCTGTCAGTGATATGGACGTAGCATTATCTGAATTTGTCAAATTTATTTTTATTTAATGCAATTAATAGCTGATTTAAGTTTTGTTTCATACAGAGGGAGGCAAAAACGGAAAGATGATCTCTTTTCTTTCTGTAACAGGCCGAACTGAAACTTCTCGGTGGTTCCAGTCATTTCCTTCTTCGACCGAACCCTCCGGGGTTAGCAGACGTCACTTTCATCGAAAAGAAGAAGACCATCAAAGTGGTACCGCTCCACGACGGCAAGCTCACCATCACCGCCATCGATCTCTGTCTCGCTACTACCCATCATGCATCAGCCGAAGTCAATATGGCCGGTGTTCACACGATACAGCTGCTCGTTGTCGATCGGGTAGGTAACATTCGTCTGTTATCGTACACGGTTTTTGTTTCCAATTTCATAATTCATTAAACAGGTGGTCAATCATATTGATCCGTTGACAATCCTATTAAAGACGAACTCTGTTTGGTTTTCATGAAAATCCTGCTGGGTTGGAATCGATCGGGCAAACGAACATATACTTTACCTAGATTTTTGCAGGGCAGGTAGTTGAGTCAAACAAAGTTGGGCGAAGAGGGCTCTTTACATCCTGTAGTCCATGCTATTGCCCAAGAGGCCAGTGTCGTTCTTGTGAGAATAATTCTCTCCATTGCTTGCTTACAGGTTCAAGTCGAGCATGATATCATTGCAGAGGTCAGGGTGTTGGATTCCACCGGTCAGCCTCTTTCCGTGTCATTTTTCCCGCTGATGAATCTCAAACCAAACGTTGAATCTGATATTATTGAAGTCAGGTGAGCAGATTCATAGATCAAGTGACTTGTTTATTTGTTTGTAACAAAATGATCCTTTTCCTACCTTCAGCCATTTCCTCTTTCTACCTTCACAATCCCCTATCCCTCCCAACCCCCTTCAATATCCCATCCCCTTCCCCCATCCTCTCCCTAGACATCCCCTCACCACCCCTGTTACCTCCCCCTAGAATTTATTATATGAGCTTTAGTTAATGTTACAGCCTGACCATGATCATCATTCACTCGGTATTTTATTTCATCTAACATTTCTACACACAGACCAGACCAGACTAAGCCACCAGACCAGTATACATCTTACTATACTGTACACGGTGCTGTTCTGGGTTTCACCAATCTAGCATTCACTGCTACATCTAAGACTGGTCAGCTGGTTTCTAGCCGAGTCAGGGATATCCAAGTCTTCCCACCGTTGAGGTTGTCTCCTCGTAATGTTACATTGATCGTCGGGCAGTCATTCCAAGTGAGTTTTCTTCCATTGTTTGCTTCCATGTCATGTCATGAAATAATGTGGGATGTACCCCTGTCTGGTTACTCCTGTATGCTCCTTGAAGTCTCTTAGGCATGACCAGAAAGTTCTCTCAGGGGTCATGGCATGCCTGGACTTGTTCGGCTTGCTGGTTTCCCAAGATGCAACAGTAAGAATAAGTTGAAAGATCTTCTTTGATGATGAGATGCATTATCAAGTATGTGGTGCATGTTGGGAGGTTTTCACATGAAATTGGCTGTGGGAAACACCCAAAATATTCCATGATATTCCATAGTGGTCTGGCAGCAGCACTCAAACACTTTACATGATATCCCATAGTAGTCTGGCAGCAGCACTCAAACACTTACATGATATCCCATAGTAGTCTGGCAGCAGCACTCAAACACTTACATGATATCCCATAGTAGTCTGGCAGCAGCACTCAAACACTTACATGATATCCCATAATAGTCTGGCAGCAGCACTCAAACACTTACATGATATCCCATAGTAGTCTGGCAGCAGCACTCAAACACTTACATGATATCCCATAGTAGTCTGGCAGCAGCACTCAAACACTTACATGATATCCCATAGTAGTCTGGCAGCAGCACTCAAACACTTACATGATATCCCATAATAGTCTGGCAGCAACACTCAAACACTTTACATGATATCCCATAGTAGTCTGGCAGTAGCACTCAAACACTTACATGATATCCCATAGTAGTCTGGCAGCAGCACTCAAACACTTACATGATATCCCATAGTAGTCTGGCAGCAGCACTCAAACACATACATGATATCCCATAGTAGTCTGGCAGCAGCACTCAAACACTTACATGATATCCCATAATAGTCTGGCAGCAGCACTCAAACACATACATGATATCCCATAGTAGTCTGGCAGCAGCACTCAAACACTTACATGATATCCCATAGTCTTTTGGACTTGGGCAAGTCAAGAAACAAGGAGAGAGGTTAAAGACAGTGCTATGATGTAATCGTTAGTATTGTGAGGTAATTCAAGAAAATTCCAAATGTGGCGTAAAAAGGATGTTTTATTTATGGTAGCAAGAATTTTTGTAACAAAAAGAACAGCTTCACAGTTAATGCTTTTGTTCCTCTTAATATCACAGATCCGTAGTCTTGGAGGTCCGCAACCCCTATCTGAAGTGGAATATTCTAACTCTGAGAAACAGATTGCTGAGATCAGTGGATCTGGCATCATAGAAGCCCAGGCCGTCGGTAACACCGTGATCACTGGAACAGCCATTGGGTTTGATCCTGATGTTGGCTCAGATGTGACTTATTCAACAGTGAGTATTCTGTTTGACTTTTGTTTTCATCATAGAGAAAGGAAAGTGGTGTGTTCACTTTTTGGCTTCAATCTGGATAACTTGGCAGAATCACAGCTGCGGAACATTCTGTCTAGTATTTTGAGATATTAAGCATTATTCAATTTTCAGGCATGCTTCTATTTTTGTAGTTTGTTGTATTTACTTTGATTCAGGAGTTGTAAGTGTACAATTTAATTTCAAAGGATCTCATCAATATTACCAAATAGAACAGTCACTGTGAGTTATTTATGGTCTGTTTATGGATACTAAGCTGCCTACTAGTGCTCTGGACCTTGCAGAGAACAGTGCCCAAGGAACTCAAGTAAATCTTGTAAAGAGACGAGAAGAGTTGTGAAAGGTAATTTAATTATCTACCTCAAAGAGATGGAATTTAGTATTTAAAAAGATCCACATTATAAATGTACTTCAGCACCACTGGCCTTGTATTAAGTTACTTGATCAATATGCATGTATTTCACAATTGTTTCTTATTTATTGTGTTTATTTGTTTGTTTACAGGATATAGTGAATGTTCATGTGATTGAGCTGGGGGGAGTCAAGATTCATGCGCCCTTACACCGCCTGGAGACGGACACTCTAATGCCAGCCTATGCCATGGGGCTTCACGACCAGGAAACTCCATTCACCATCGGCAGTGCTACTCCAGGATTGCAGTTCTTCTGGAGTTCTAGTAACAATGATGTCATCAGAGTGGAGTCTGTTTTCTCTGAAGTGAGTTACATTGTCAGGATTCTCTTTAGAAGAAAGACAAGAAGAAACATATTGTGGGCCATTGTGCAAGTCTGAAATCCTGTTAGTGTGACGGAGTGTGGTTCAAAATGGTTCATGGCGAAAGGGGTGTGACTTACAGGGTTATCACACACATGGGTTTGTGTGAGTGGTAATGTGGCCCACTGTGAGGGAGAGTGGGTTGTGAGATATGAGTATGATCCAGTAGTAATATGGCCCACTGTGGGGGAGAGTGGGTTGTGAGATATGAGTATGATCCATTAGTAATGTGGCCCACTATGGGGAAGAGTGGGTTGTGAGATATGAGTATAATCAAGTAGTAGTGTGGCCCACTATGGTGCAAAATGGGTCGTGAGATATGAGTAGGATCCAGTACCCAGTGGCCCACTATGGGGGGGGGAGAATGGGTCATGAAATACTAGTATCACCTACAAGTTTGAGCAAGTAGTAGTGGGGTCCATTATGTTCTAGAATGGGTTGGGCAAGTTTTATAGAAGTCAGGACTCACTGTGACTCAAAATAGAGCAAAGTATGTTTGTAAGTCTGTTACGTGTCTCAGTTGGTTGAAGATATCATCTTGTAATCTTCAAGTTTAATCTGCTACAGATACATGTGTAAAAAAAATAGATCTGCTTTCTGCTTTTGATTCAACTGTGGTATGATATTTGTATTTATTCATCACAAGAAATGACAAATTGAAGGTCTATAGGTCACTCTTTTTCACCTTAGCTAATGTTGGTTCATTTTATTGCATTTTCAGTGTCTTATCACTGTTCGATCAAGACATCTTGTGTTGGCATTAGCTCTTGCAGCATTGATTACGATTTAATGGTTTACTTTTTCTCTATCAAGGATGGAGTGGAACCTTCTCCAGAGAACAGTGTTTCCATCCGAGTGCGTACGGTCAATCCTGGTGAAGCTACCCTTAGATTGCAGGTCACGGTGTCATCACAGAGTCGACATCAGGTGGTGAGGAACGGTTTACTGACAGACGAGATCAGAATAGAGGTTTGTAAATGATTTAACCTATAATATTTAAGTATTTAAACGTATTAAGTGAGAGAATTAATTGTACAGTGTATTAAAATAAGAAGCATTTTGGTCCAAGATCGAAATATCACAACTTATGCTGTTGCACGTTCCAAGCTAACATAAAAATTTGTAGTCTATATGCTATATGTGACCATGTTTAATATTCTTAATAGCATAATCTTGGACAAAGAATTGTGCAGCTCTTGGTGATACACACTCAACGTAGTTTATATGACTGCTCGATGTTATTCTTTCGTCCAGGTATTGGTGATACACAGTCACTGTAGTTTATATTAATACTCTATGTTATTCTTTCGTCCAGGTATTGGTGATACACAGTCACTGTAGTTTATATTAATACTCTATGTTATTCTTTCGTCCAGGTATTGGTGATACACAGTCACTGTAGTTTATATTAATACTCTATGTTATTCTTTCGTCCAGGTATTGGTGATACACAGTCACTGTAGTTTATATTAATACTCTATGTTATTCTTTCGTCCAGGTATTGGTGATACACAGTCACTGTAGTTTATATTAATACTCTATGTTATTCTTTCGTCCAGGTATTGGTGATACACAGTCACTGTAGTTTATATTAATACTCTATGTTATTCTTTCGTCCAGGTATTGGTGATACACAGTCACTGTAGTTTATATTAATACTCTGTGATTCTTTCGTCCAGGTATTTGGTGATACACAGTCACTGTAGTTGATATGAATGCTCAATGTTATTCTTTCGTCCAGGTATTGGTGATACACAGTCAACGTAGTTTATATTAACACTCAATGTTTATCTTCCGTCCAGGTATTTGAGAAGTTAGTCATGTTTGATAGCTGTGAGTGTCGACTTTTGATGGCCCCCGAGACTCAAGCCGTTGTCAAGACAAACAGGTAATAGTAATTGTGTATGTATAGATGGTTTAGATTTTCAACTTTATGAAGTCTCAAGTGACCTTTGAATGCAGCCTTCCTTTTGTATCGATTGGATCTCTTTTAATAACAATGTTATCATCATTTCTCTCACCCTGCATCTTGTAGGGATGGATCTGCTATCATGTCCTACACACTGCTTTCCAACTCTGGCTCGGAACCAATCGTGACCGTTAGTCCTCAGGGCGTCGTGACATCCGGATCCCGTACAGGGAAAGCTGTCATCGAGGTCGTTGCCAGGGAGAGTTTCAGGGCTAATCAGACCATGTTAGCTCTTGTACAGGTAAAATATTAAGTTTATTGTGTTAGATTGATGAGTTTGATTCAGAGTTCATTGGTATTGATATGACTGATTAAATAATAACGTGGGCTTTAGTGAAACAAACCAACCTGTTTTAAACACTTTGCAATAAGCAATATTTCGATATTCAGTGAGTAGCAGTGGTAACATGGACATGTCTGTACTGTCTCAATATTTTTATTTACTGATGGATTAGGACTTTGTAATTCCTGTTCCAGCCGGCTACAACTTTTGCTTTGACAACATGTTTCACAGGTCCAGCTGTCAGCACTGCTTCTGAAACATAAAGTTATAGACCATGTTTGTAATGTAATGAAGTCACCTGATAGAAACCATCTTAGATATACTGATATATAGCATTTTAGCCAAAAATTCATCAATTGAAAGGCAAATATCTTTCTTTTGTTTCACAAATTTTTCCAGTGTGAGTGCAGAAAGGTCGCTAGTCTAGCTTTGTTCAATATCATTATAAAATGGAGACTGAAAACTATATTCCACCGTTTATATGGGTAATGTTTTTTTAAGCATACAGTGAAACCTTTGCTTTTTCCTACCTTAGGTAAAGCCTGTGTCTTACATCGCCATTGAACCTGCCACACGCCTGGCCACGAGTAAGACAGCCGATCTCAAAGTCTACCCTGTCGGACTTCCGTTAGCCTTCTCCGTCGGTTTCTATGACAACATCGGTGAAAGATTTGACGCCACTAACATGAGGGTAGCACACAGACTTCATCGGTAAGAAATACTTACAGATTGTATTATAATATTGTTTGGGAAAGTATGGCTCTGGTTAGATGAAAGTATAAACAGCTGAAAGTTACTAGTTGTTGTTAAATTTCTACTAATATTTTATGCTTCAGAAAACAAATGAGTTCATTATATTGTTTGGTAAGCTATCCTAATAGTCAAATAGCTTCACGTGCAAGGGACAGTATTGTTTGTCTTGTCTATACACACGAAAATGCTTGGACATCCTCGATACAAACGTTGTGCTATTACTTTTAGTTGTAACAATATCATGTTTGTGATTTGGACTGTAATTAAATGATTTGAAATTGAGGATGACACTACCAATAAACTTCCATATACCTTCACAGACACCAGCCGGAATAAACCTGTGCATATGGAGAAAACAAGGCAGTAGATAATTTGAAAACTACTTACATCTTACATCAAAACAGCCTCACTTAGAACTATACACAATCCAGGGTTTAAGGTTTTATCATGCTGCATCTATTCTTGTGTTAGATGGTAATCTGCCTCTGGCTATTAAGTTTGTTGTATTTGGTTTTTGCAGATTTGACTATCTCCAACTGCAGGCTGGTCCTGAAAATAGCACTTTTGCTGCAAGGGCAGCTCACCATGGTAGCACCATCTTCAAGGTTAGTGAGATGTTGTTTTTTACACAGCCAGTCAAGTTTGCGACCTTAAAGCTGTCACCATCGAAAGTTTTTTTTCTAACGTTTCTCCTTTTAGTTCAATGGATCAAGTTTCATTTTTGTGTCTGACAACAGCTGGAATAATATCATTGGAATTGAACAGAAAATGTTTTCATTTGTCTGTGTAATGTACGCATCATATCATTTTTTATTAATTATTTACAGAGCAATAAAATATTCTTACAACAAGACGATATAGTTTGATGAAGTCTTGATTTCGTAGCACATTACTGAATTGGCAACCTTTCCAAAATGTTTCACAATCCAGTGTGGTATCGACAATAATATTGTAGTCGAAAAGTACTGTTGGGAACAGCCAATGCCCTCGCAAAACTTTTACGAAAGAAAAGGTTTATTACGTGCAAAACATTGACCAATTTAAAATGCAATTAGAATTGGGATAGAATATATTGTAGTAGGGGTTTCAATTAGCTGTGTTTGTTTCTGCCCCTGTTAAGTTCTGATTTTACTGGGACATAGACCAGTACAGAATTCCCATCATCGTTACCTAAATAAGACTTTTGCTATTTCTCATTAATAATCTGTAGCTGCCTCTCTCTCTCCCTCCTTTCTGTAGCTGGCTCTCTTTCTCCATCCTCTCTGTTCTGCATTCGTATCTCGATCGGAGATGCAAATTAGCTCCCAGGACCTGTGCAGGTTCTCTTTAGCAACAAAGCCTGTCCCTTTAATTTAATAAAAAAGCAGTTTGTTGGTTTTGACCGTAGCCTATTAACTGTTTTTAATAATTATGAAATAAAACCTGTTCCATTTTAATAGTAAAGGAGTTTGTAGGTTTGACCTTTGTTGGTTGACCCTCTGTTGGTTTTGACGTTAACTGATAAACTTTTTAATTTTGAAATAAATCCTGCTTTCATTCGATATCTTCTTACGAGAAATGGAGGGTCAATAAGATGTTAAGTGCTTTCTTATGGTCATGGTTTTCTCTGCAGATTTGGGATGAAGATAACCCTAGAGTTGATGACTACGTCAATGTTCCAGTTGGTAACGTCCTCCAACCCACAGACAGAGACTTCGTTGTCGGGGATGTGATTCGCATGCACACGCCTCTGATTGGTCAAGAAGGTATGTACATCTCTACGTCAACTTGCTGAAAGGGGAGGGTGTGAGTGTGTGTTGGTGATGTACGGATAAAGTTGCTCATTTGTTTTGCTTGTTCTCATGAGTCTACTGGGAGTATATATTTGTTACCCAAGAGTACTTGTGTTTTTGTTTTTGTTGTTGTTGTTAAATACTTCATTGGAACTGATTGTTTGTTCTATCTTTTTGCTGTTAATGTGCTGAAGCGGGTATTTAACTTAAAACAAGTATTTTAAATGTTATTTCTAAAGGAACATAAAATATTTTGACAAATATTCACGGACTTTACATGGAATGTTGTTACTACCAAACATCATAGTTGTAGTTAGACATGATTTCTGTCTCTTTATGTTACAAGATGTGGATGTTGCATTGTCTGAAAAAGTTGCCCAATTTTAGCATAATTGTTTTTTTAAATTGAGCACACTAGTCTGGTTCTTGATAAGGCATAATGCAAATGAAATAATGAAAATGGTAAAGAAGCTAGTTTGTTCATCTCAAACCACATCGGGTATATTAAGTCTTATAATTTTAATCTGATAATCTTACTGTTATTAGGATATATCAGGTCTTTCGATAATCTCAAGTGATAATCTCAACTATATCGACCTCTTAGAGGTGAGATATCCTTTCCCGAATAATGCTACATTTCAGAGGCCAAAACTACTCCAGTAATAGACCCACATGGCAGAGCATTTTACTGCATTGCTACTTTCTTAATTTGGTGGGATCATGAACAAAAATCAAAACATTTGTTAACATTCTTTACTTACATTAACTTAAGGAGAATACAAAGCTAGGTTGTCAAGTGAGTTGTGGACATCCTTTACAACATTTAAGAATTGATTTGACTGAAATAGAGTTTTTGTCAATTACATCAAAGGAATGACTGCCCTGAAAATATTTCATTTTATGTCATGATGATAAAACTCTTCCATCACAGGTAAGAAGGTACAGTGGAGCTCCTCGGATGACACGGTACTGTCGGTCCGTTCTGATGGGCTGGCGGTCGGTCACGCTCCTGGGAAGGTCACCATCTATCTAGATGTCGGACAGAATGCCAAGACTTCAACAGAAGTAAGTAAACAACGTAGGAGAACAGTCAGTATATATTGAATATAATCCAATTGAATAATTGATTAATTGATAATTGATCCATTAGGTGATAAGTGGATCTGTAATTTGCGTTACACAAATGGTTGATGTCTTGTGGTGAACGAGCAACTATATATTTATAAGATTAAGAAAAGTAAGCCCAGGGTACAAGAAGTTGGGTCATACAAGAGACCATCAAAAACAGTAAATGGGAGCTTGTTCTTTGCACACTTGCTACCTGTAAAATGGATGCTTCAGGAATATGATAGGTGTAGGGAATGGAGGGATGAGTGATTTGCCGTCAGACGTTTGGTGCTTAAAAAATCAGGCACTTTAGTCCACGAGTAGATGTATTTGTTGGTTTGACAGATTTCTCCTGTCCCCTTTACCAAAATATATATGGTGTGGCTATGGACAATATAGCAGCTATGTTAGAAATGTCTATGGAAATCTGGTTTGGTTTTGGGCTTTGAATCATGTGGTGATCATTATCCCCCCTCCTCCCTCTTTTAGGAATGAATCAAAATTTGATACTTTAACACCTGTTATGTTTTGTGTATTTCTGTAGGTAGTTGTTGGTCCCATCACAAGGATTACTCTACAAAAAGATGCAACTTCCTCTCACCTCACAAATCTCCCTTCTCAGGGAGAAGTAAGAGTAACAGTCTTGCTGAATGATAAAGGAAGCTTTAAAGGTAAACACTTATATTCTCTCTCTCTGCTTCAGACTAGAAGTAGGTTAAATCCGATTATCAAGGTTTGCACTTATGTTAAAGGTTCGGTCCGGATAGCAGACAATGAATCAGTTATTTCAGCAGGTGAGGAGGTTAAACTGTGACAATTATGTGTCTCTGTGAGGTAAGATGCCCTGAAGGAGGCAGGAAAACTGGACTTTAATGTCATCATGGCTGACCATGTTTGCCATTTCTAACAGACTCTATCACAATACTAATGACCTTTGATATGCAGTTATGTGTATTATAATGGCCTACAACAGTTTCATTGACATGTACCCTGGCTGGTTCCTGCGTGATTCCTTTATTTGGGACCTATTTACTTGCTTTAAGTCTTTAATTGGGATTAAATATCCCATACTCATAAGAGTAGTGAATAAATGTTTCCGTTTATTTATTTTTTTTAAACTTTCCTATAAAATCAACAAGCTTGAGTATTTGTCTCTTCTGATCGGTTATCTTAGGAGGAGCCTTCACAGGCCAGGACCTTGAATTGGAGGCGCTCCACCCCCCTTTCTCATGTCATGTACAGTTTTCTGAGGTCAAGAACACCCAAGCCTCTGATTGGTTCGCTACCTACCCACGCTTTGATCGCCAAACAGGTAAGGAGGGATTTTTTTTGAGCCACAAGCTTGCTCTAAATGTATTACGGAAGGTTACTTTGTGAGAGCAAGAATGTAGAAGTCAAGATGGGTCCATATTTGTAATCCACTGACAATATTTACTCACTCATCCTTTTTACCTGTCCCCACTCGACATGCATACCGTTGTTCCATATGCATGCATGTAGCATTTAAAACAGTAACGATAAGAAGAAATAAATCAGTAAACATCTGTCAGTTTCTGTTGTCTGTCAACTCAGGGTGTCGTCGAGTTTAATTGGCAAATGCGACATTTTAACTGGAAAACTTTGTGAGGTCGTCTGGGCAAAATTTATTAAAACTGTATTAAAAAGTTAATAATAAAACATGTATGCTATTGAAAAGAGGGTCCGCCCCTAATGATGCAGAATGTTTAATGTGGTTTGTTGCTATGCCAACAGAATATTGCAATCGGATATGTTTATGTTAGCTTGTTATCCTTTGCCTTTTAGGCTACTATTCTGGAACATGAATGAAAGCGTTTTATATTTTATCGTTCGTCTGTTTTGTCGCAGGAAATTATTATTGCGCAGTCGAGAAGAAAGACTCGAGGAGAATTCCTCAGTTTCTGAGTACTCTGGATACAGCTGTTGACCTCCATGTCACTGTACACAGAGGGTCGGGTCAAACAGAGGTCAGATCTGCGACACTCTCCATACCATTCTATCCAGGTTTCTTTGTCCATCAGGCGGAATTTACTTTGAGCTCTGTGCAGAGGAAGACGGAACTGTTTGTGGAGGGAGTGGAAAGTGTTCTTAAATCACTACAGGTGAGGAAACAAGCTTTATCGGTGAAAGGTTGGTTAGAGAATAGACCCCAGGGCACTGTAGCTAGTTAAAGATCTGTCAACCATAGATACTGTGTTTGATTGTGAGATATTTGACAAACTTCCTGGTTACCAAAGTAGGTAAGATGCACTCAATACATGATACACATCGGCTAGTTAAAATTCTGTCAACCATAGATACTGTGTTTGATTGTGAGATATTTGACAGACTTCCTGGTTACCAAAGTAGGTAAGATGCACTCAATACATGATACACATCGGCTAGTTAAAATTCTGTTAACCATAGATACTGTGTTTGATTGTGAGATATTTGACAGACTTCCTGGTTACCAAAGTAGGTAAGATGCACTCAATACATGATACACATCAGCTAATTAAAGATCTGTCAACCATAGATACTGTGTTTGATTGTGTTTCATTGCATGTGAGATATTTGACAGACTTCCTGGTTACCACAGTAGGTAAGATGCACTCAATACATGATACACATCAGCTAATTAAAGATCTGTTAACCATAGATACTGTGCTTGATGGTGTTTCATTGCATGTGAGATATTTGACAGACTTCCTGGTTACCACAGTAGGTAAGATGCACTCAATACATGATACACATCAGCTAATTAAAGATCTGTTAACCATAGATACTGTGCTTGATGGTGTTTCATTGCATGTGAGATATTTGACAGACTTCCTGGTTACCAAAGTAGGTAAGATGCACTCAATACATGATACACATCAACTAGTTAAAGATCTGTCAACCATAGATACTGTGCTTGATGGTGTTTCATTGCATGTGAGATATTTGACAGACTTCCTGGTTACCACAGTAGGTAAGATGCACTCAATACATGATACACATCCTCTAGTTTCAGATCTGATAACCATAGATACTGTGCTTGAGAAGTTTTTGTTTAATTTGATGAAATGGCTCCTCTCTGCCCAAGTTAAAAGTGATAAGTCACCTGTGTTGCTAGGGGGCAGGTAACCCTGCTGTTTTCATCGCAGATGTTGTCATCAGTCTTTGCGCTGCTGGATCTTTCAGGACAAGTGTGAAAGTCAATACAACTATCAAATGCTGTGAAAGCTTTCCAATTATTATGGAATATGATAATTCAAAAATAATCCTATATTCTCAAGTCATCCGGTCAAGGTTTCGAAAGGCAATGGAACCACATGCATAAACTGGTGACTGCTCACTGTCCCCCTTATTTATTTTCCACTCATTTCTTCTGCCTGTCTGTTGATGTTTGCAGCAACACTGATTCTGTAGCTTTTAATGTGCACACAGGTACAGCTTGAGTTAAGCATTATTATGCTGCCTGCACACCTCCAGGTGAATGTTCAATGTTAGGTTTACTACAATCTAAGTTATGGCATAGTAGTAAACTGTGTTCTTTCCATTTCATTGTCATTGGCCTACCACCCCATCAGTCCTATAACCACACCTTCTTCAGTTCATTAATACCGTGATATATTGAATACCTACAGCCAGTGTTCCTTTCACAACAGGTCACTTTTCCTAATGTTGTATAATGTTGACGACAAATACCCCAACAAACAGAGTTGATGTACTTTATTGGTCCTTCAGTGCTGTCTGTACTGAAATGCATCGTTCTGTCGCAACGTTAAAGAGATAGTCTCGCTTATCTTCGATCACAGGTAACAACCAACAACACAGAGCTGTTAGCAATCGGCAAGCCGTTCAGTAGTGGTGTTCCAAATGTCCTACATTATAATATAATGCTAAAGGATCTTCCCAGCTCTCAGTTAACACCCACGTTTCTCCAGAGTGCTGTTGAGGTCCGCAGCAGTTTAACTGACCAATCACAGGTCTTGCCAGTCAAGCTGAATTTAGTGCCAGTCGTCGGTACAGCAACAAAAGGTAAGGGTCGTGTCTTTTTATATATCATCACAGAAACGAAAGGAAAAAAAGAGGGGGGGAAAAAAAGAATAAATACTTTGAATGTTGACTTTAAGTTACAAGGTGCTATACATGACAGGGTAAACGTTGATCAAATTTGTTGGTATGATGCACCCTCTACATAGCAGAATAGGTACTGTGTTACATGAAACATTATGTTCAGGAGTTCAAGAGAGATCTCGGAATTGAATGATAACATTATGTTGCTACCCATCCTCCAATACCTACCCATCCCCCAACACCTACCCATCATCCAACACATACCCATCTAACTACCAATCATCCATCCCCTACCCATCCTCCAATACCTACCCCTCCTTTAACACGTACCCACCATCCAGCAACTACACATCCAACACCTACCCATCCAACCCCTACCAATCCAACCGCTACCCATCGAACCCCTACCCATCGAACCCCTACCCATCCAACATCTACCCATCCAACACCTACCCATCCAACACCTCCCATCATCCAACATCTACCCATCTAACATCTACCCACCCAACATCTACCCATCTAACATCTACCCACCCAACACCTACCCATCCAACACCTACCCATCCAACACCTACCCATCCTCCAACATCTACCCATCCAACATCTACCATGCATCCAACACCTACCATGCATCCAACACCTACCGATCCAACACCTACCCATCGAACACCTACCCATCCAACATCTACCAATCGTCCAACAATTACCCATCCAACTACCAATAATCCAATACCTACCATCCTCCTACCCATCTAACACCTACCCATCCAACATCTACCAATCGTCCAACAATTACCCATCCAACAATTACCCATCCAACTACCAATCATCCAACTATTACACATCCAACAATTACCCATCCAACTACCAATAATCCAACACCTACCCATACTCCAACCCCTACCCATCCTCCAACCTAAGGAAAACTATTTTTTTCTTGTGTTGCAGAAGAGGCTGTTGTTGCTGGCTGGACAGGAGTCTTTCAAGTTATTGCTAATAATTATCAAAACTGGATATTTTTACTTATATTGATCTTAGCCATAGCTGGAGCTGTTCTTTTAGGTAAGTGCAGATATTTTAGGCCTTTGGCATTCTTCAAATAGTAAACATCATTCATGTAGGTTCCCACAGCAAACAAATCATCAAAATTGGCTGGAAATATATTTGCTATATGAGTACATACATTTTTCTTTGTCGAATATTATAAACACTTTGGTATTGTAATAAACAGCTGATAAAATTCAGTAAACATCCATATTTTAAGAGTACTTAGAGAATTTGTCATGATGATGTGTTCTCTTCTTGAGGTCATATTGTGTTTTATGATCATGTGCCTGCGTACATGTGGATATAGTTATAATTATAACACATATAGTTATAATTATTATGTATCTATCCATTTCCAATGCTATTAAGTCTTTCATATGATGTGGTTATGCTAATGCCAGTACTATGCAACAAAAGTACAAGGTTGCTAGAATTACCAAGTAAACTAATGATTAGGTAATGAATGACAAACTGTCTTCTTATTTTTCCACAGGTTATCACTTATTGCTAGCACCGAGGTATTATGCTGCTCCGGTTAACTCTAGCGCCTTCATTCAAACACCAATCCATGGTTCACCTCCACCATATGCAATGTCACCTTCACCAGGTAATAGAAAACATAAAATAAGATACGAAATAGTTAAACTGATAGTTTGATAGAGAGAAAACTAAATGATATTATGTGAATCCAAGGTTTCCTTAAAGCTGGTCTACCTTGAGAAGTTTGGCTAACTGTAATATGAGTGATTTTAACTGAAATGTAATACAGACGTATGTAGTTACGCACTGCTGAATTAATTATTTTGATGTCAGGTGTAGTTGTAGGATTTGCGTCAACCCTTCTGCTTGTGGGTGCCCTGCTTTTGCATGTGTTAAGGCTTTGTTTACGTCACATGATGCTTCATTCAGAGTTGTACCAATGATATCTTTGAGTACCAAAAGAAGGCTTGGAAATGAACAGTTATGAGATGTTGAAATCCGATCCGGTGTCATTGATTTGGTTTTTTATCACAAGATAAAGTATTCACATTGCATTTTTTCATTGATAATCTCCCTGCAGTCTATGGAGGCTCTGAAGCGTCATATCAGCGGAATGACAGTTCTTTCAGAAGGAGGCATCCCCACTCACCAACAAAGTTATGGAGCACCACGTACGGACCTCAAGAGGGTGGGAGTCCCAAATACTGATCAGCCTGGCTTCAAGGTTGCAATGGTGCTTTGTGCAGTAATTCCTTCCAGCGAGAAAACAACGAGGCTACCTCAATTCTGAAGGAGGGGAGTATGTAGCAAGAGTTGCAAAAAGCATATGCCAGAGTACACCTCTTGCTGAACAGCCGCTTTTGTCCAAGTGAGCTATGCACTCTGACTTGAAATGTGTGTGAGGCAATTTTGGGAGAAAGTGATTTGTTTAATATGAAATCACCAATCTACAGCAACGATTCTCTTACCATTATTTTTTAATTCATTTTCATTTTGAGAAAGCGATTACTTGCATATTAGGGCAAGTAGGATGATGGTCCTAGTATTGTGTTCATATCATATACAAAAAATAAAATCCAAATTGGACCTGTCACTTCTACAAAATCAGGGACAAACTCACTGGCAGTGACTTTTTATAGCAGTATGAGTGTAATGTTCTGTAGATTTCATTTGGGGGGGGGGGGGTGGTAGTTGTGGAATGTTGGAGGTGTAAAAATATGAAACGATCATCTTGTGATCCGATTGCTAGATTCATTGATCAATCGATGACAAACATGTCATCAAAGAAATTGAGAGGATGGTTTCACATTCTGCACATATGGTGATTCTCCAATAGAGACTTATTATTAAAGGAAAAAGAAAACATGCGTATTAAATACTTCCTTTTTAACTTCAACTGCATGTTTATGTTAATAGGGTAACCCACTGTATGTATGTATTGCAGATACACACATGCTGAGTCAACAGTAATGCTGTTAGGTACGTCTTTCTCAAGGTAGCTGGTCCTTTCAAAATCATCCCCCGTGAAGACTTTTCTATTATTGCAAGACATCTGTGCCTTAATTTTGAAGAAAGCTGAACTTTTCACCATTCCTGTATTATACAATGCAAAACCTTTTCTTAATTGTTCTTTTCACAACAAGCTAGCAGTTTGAGCATAATATGCGATAAAGTCAGGTTAAGAATATTCATGCATGAAATATCATTTTGACAGTTTGACCGTTTCTTATTTAAACGTTTCTCATTTTGCATATGCAATATTAAGCATGAATACATTTAATACTAATTATGAGGAACGAATAAAATCAATTTCATCTAATTTCATGGTTAGGTTGTTCCAATCGAATGTACAGTATTTCCCATTTATTCCAATTCAAGTTGACTTACACATTTACTCATACACAATTAGTCTTACACATTTAGCAGGGTTAAATTTCTTTTGTACACTGAACATGGAATTCTTTTTGTTCAATAATTTCGTGTGCATTAGTTTACAGGTGTTGATTGTTCAATTGAACTCCTGAATGTATTTTTACAAGATAAAACATTTACAATGCCATGTTTAGAATATTCCAGTGTTGTCTCTCATTTGAGAGATTAGTCCATGTCAGATCAGGTGTGGACTGTAAATCATCTTCTACTTGTCATTTATTTTTTGGGCTTCCTGTAAATGTAAATTCTAGCATTTTTGTCAGCCCCTTTTTTCATTTTCTTTGTGTATTCGTTTGTAGCAAAGATACTGTATGATACTTCAGATGTGTGTTATTGGTTGTGATTCCTCACCAGCCTTGTTCATTTTTAAACAATGCTTCATTCCTTAATATATGTGTGAAAATTGTTGAGATGATTAAAACAGGAAAGGGAATGTTTATAGGTTGGAATGGGGGGGGGGGGGAGGGGGAGTAAAAGGTAGCAGAGGGAGAAAGGAAGGCGAAACTTTCAGAGTTGACCAGGAAAGGATGCAAAAGTCATATGTAATAAGCAATAATGTGATGTGTACTTCTGTTGTTTGTGGGAACGATGGATATGTATCCATGTTTGTTTTAATTTTTAATTATGCAAATTGAACCAACATATTTATTTCCTGCTGTACATCTGTAGGAATTGGTTTGTAAAGTCAGTTCTTTATCCACTTCCATCATTTTCGTTCACTCCTGATCATCTCCAAGTTTTGCCGGTGCTGAACTTTCGATGGTGCTTTTAAGTAAAATGGTTTAACTGTTCATCGAATAGATATTATGTCTAACAGGATTAAATTCTATCTGAGGAATGAGGTGCATAGGTCAAGAAGACTTTGACTTTCTCTTCTGTTGCCTAGTACTATATGCAGTGCAGATTAACTCCCTCCAGGGACCAAGGCACCGTTGTATGCAGTGCTGTTACTGCTCACTATTGAGTTTTTGCATAAGCAACATCAACACTAAGCATTATAATGAGCAAGCTTTGTTGCACATCAATTTGTAAATATATTTGTACTATATAGGTGCTGGATCCAAGAAAGCTTTGTACAATATTTCTTTTATTTACAATTTTCTTTTCTTTTGACTTTAATAGTCAATCGCTTCCTGTTTTCGACACTTTTTTAGGTAATATTATCTTGGAAGTAATTGGTGTATAACATTTACAACTTGAAGAATGGAGTTTTAATGTGTGCACATCTTCTGGACTGCACTCTTTGTTGTTTTGTGTGTTCAATTTGACTACCCAGTTATATCATTATCAAGGACATAAAGAAGACAAAGTGTTTTACCGTGCATCCGACTTTTCCCCCAAAAAAGGGGGGGGGGTGGGGAGAGTTATTGCTAGCCATTGGGATAGTTTGCAATGGATGAAATAAACAACTAAAGAAAGAATTTGTGAGATATTTGTTCCTTTTTCCTTTTGCTATTGTTACACCCTGCAGCTGTTTACATACTATATTAACAAGAATTTACTACTAAATCAAAGAGATGCATAACTAATTTCCAGCATGTTCCCTCCCCCTTCATACTCATACTATAATTCATACTATACTCATACTACATATTCATATTATACTTCATACTCATACTACATATTCATACTACATATTCATACTATACTTCATACTCAAACTACACTTCATACTCATACTATACTTCATACTCATACTAGACTTCATGCTCATACTATACTTCAGCTATACACTTAGTCTAGCTACATCTGTATTTGAAGCCTATCACCAATTTGCATGATTCCTTCTCACAATGCTACTTTTTAAGCAAATGACTATTTCGCCTCTATCTATTCTGGAAATGGAATACAAAGACACACAGCACTGCATTAGAATAGTGTAGTACCATCCTAACAGTATGACACTACTATTACAGATAGTACAACTAACAGTATTCACATAATTAATTGTTACAGCCGAGTCCATGCAAATAAAGAAGCGGGGAAAAAATGAAATTTTTCTCTGCACTTGTTAAAGAATGGTAAAATTCTGTCTAAATGCAGCACCATATGAAAGAAAATGTTAGCACACTTAAGACAATCATACATCGTTTTGTTAACATCAAGTATTCTTAAACTTTCAATTCTACCACACCAACTAGTGCATTGTTGCTACCAACCCCCCTGGACCCCCTTACCCCTGCTTTTGATCTTGAAAAGGAATGATAATAACGTCCATGTAATTAATACATTTCCTGAATAATGTAGGACTATTAATCATTCCTCCAAAATGGTCTTCAAGATCATTTCATTAATCAGTCAATAATATTGCGTCAAAGTCAAAGGAAGATAAAGTGCCTTCCTTAGGTTGAAACAGACATTTCCAATAAAAGTGAAACTGTAAATTACTGTAAATTTATAAGCAAACTTAAATTTACAAGAATAAATATGTCAGTGCTTGGTAAAAACTTCAGAGAACTGATTTATGACACTTGTTACCACCATATCATAGAAAGAATGGGACCTGAATTTAATATTAACCGCAATTGCTTTTAATATACATTAAATTTCACCTTTTACAATATTCCAAAGCTAATACACAGCATGCTGCTTGGGATCTGTAAACAGTAATTTGGTACATAATTGTGAACATTTTAAAGTATAAACTGATACAAAGCAATCAAACAGATAACACTTTAATTCTAGTGATTTATCTACTTCTAGACATGATTGGAGAAGAAGAAAGAAGAAAACCTATCTATTTAGCAGAGTCGCTGCTGTTTGTAATATTACAACAATTATTGTTTTTTTGTAATTCAAACTAAAAATTCCCAAAATATGACTTTGTAGACCCAGCTGCTAAACACCAAGCTAAGCAAACTTGTATAACATCATTCTGCAACAGTTCTAAACATAACCTACAGTAAACGGCAGCCTATACAACATTCAATTATCTTATATCACACAGCCTGTGCTGCTGATAAGATGAATAAATAATTTATCTTCACTGACATGACACATGTATTTGGCCCCTCTTCTGTCGAGAAAAGGTGTGCCAGTTTCATGGAGAGGTGGGCCCAAGGTTTATGTGGACCTCATGCTCTAGCCAGATGGCCTCAGGGGACGACTCTTCATCAGGAGGACTTCGTAGTGATGGACTGTTGTTATGGTACTTGTGTTTCAATTTAAAACAAACCTGTAAATAAAGAGAGTGAACTAAAAGTATTGGAAAATATACAAGTACATCCTCCTCACACCCTACAAAAATCATGGAATATCTTCATGTCACATTTGAATAGTTCACAAGATTTGTCGGTCTAGATGGGGGAAATGGAGGAAGGGGGTGGAGGAGGGAGTTATGCCTACAAAAAGCAGAATAAGCAAAATGGCCAAGTTCTTCAGATAGGGGATCCTCAAAGGAGGTCGAGGTTGCATCAGTCGCTAGGTACTTGATTATTTCCATACAGATATTTACTACCACTAAACGTATTCTATAAGCTAAAAGATAAGAAAGGTTTACTTCCAAGTTTTTAAAACTTGACCAAATCATACTGAAGTTAGATGGGGTTCGTTTCTGATTTCTTTTTAATAGTTTTGCCCAACTTCTTCCATCAACAAAGAAGTGGCAACCAATTTTCTGTTCCCTATCAACTGATTTCAATCGACTCACCACTACATCTGCCTCTGATGTCTGGGGTGTGACCTTGAAGAGGACGCCGAGTTTATGTCCACTCCTGAACTGGATGAACCTTCAAAGAAAAAAGAAAAAAACAGGAAAAAATACAATGATCGATAATTAACATGTTAAATGCATTTTGTAGATGTATAAAAAAGGCAAAAACATTGTACTAAGCTGACTGATAATTTTCATAGAATCACATGTGGAGTGTCATAACTCCGTTGGTACAAACACAAGTACTTCCACAGACCCCACATACCTTGGAAAATGTATAGAGAAGATTAAGTCAAGGTGTTAAATTTCTGGTTCCTGCTCGTCGATGGGCTTGACTTTGCATTTGAATACCTATCGCTAAGGATAGAAGTGGCATTCACAAAATATCTCATGTGACAAAACCCTTCTATTGCTGCAGGTGACTACATCATCGCTAATCTCGCTGTCCTTATCTGCAGGTGTTATTACTCATTTGAGTAATCATTTATCCATCATAATCATAATCATTTTGCCATCATCCACGATACTTATAATAACATCCTTTTCTTTGTTTCATCAATGTCACAGAAGATATTTTAAATCTTGATAAAGACACTTGGCCTAGACCTACCTAACTTCACAGGCAGGTGTGCCTTGCCTATTCTGTGTTTACAAAATCAGGTCTGACACTGTTATTGTGATCAAGTGTTGTAACTGTACCACCTGGACAAGAGGAGAAGACTGCCTCATAGATCATTGTGGTAGCAATTTGTGTTCAATCGTGTGGGGAGTGGCATAAATTGATCAAACACAACTAGAATAGTATAGGTATAGAGCTATGTTCCCTACAACTATGTAGTTATACTGAAATGGACATAAATTAATGTGGATGAGGAGGAGAGAGAACTGTTAATGCTAATGTATGAGGACAAGTCAAGTTAATTTAAGTGATTAAGTCACAAGGCAACACACATATATATATATGTATATATATATATATATATATATATATAAATATATATATATATATATATATATATATATATATATATATATATATGATGTATATATATATACAACAGTCACATACTGGAATGGACAGACTGACTGACGGAAAAGGTGGGGAATAAATGGGGTGATTCTATACAATATATATACGCTATATATACGCTATATTAAGTGAAGCTCAAGATACAACTTTTTAGGGAAACAGAGTGACGCTATGCACTAATTAAACAAGGATTTTTAGAAGACGGTGCGATACAGTATCATTTAAATAAACCCAGGCTAGAATACAGATTATTTTGAGGTTACTTTTGATAACAGTTATAAAACAATATATTAGTAAATGAAGGACAGTAAACTGACTTGGAAACTTGAATTTAAACTATGGTAACGAGCAAACAATCAATTTTCTTTAATAGCTAGAATGGGTTTCAGAAACAGGTGAAACAGGTCACAACTCACATATTTGCGGCATGTTAATATTTAAATTTGAATAAATCAACCACACATCTAATTTTAGTAAAATACTGGCTCATTAAAATACCCATTGAGAGTGCAACATCACCAATGCAAGATCATATGCAAATCATGCTCATGCATCATTCCTAACCTGGGATGCACCCAATAGACCCCCCCACCCCCCCCCCCCCCTCAATAGGGGAGGAGCAAGCCAGGACTGCTGGGATACAAATCTATAGGGTACAAACAAAATTCCCTTAGAAGATAGACATGCTGGGGTAGAATTGTGACCCCATTTAAAAGACAGACATGAGGGGGTATAAATGCCTCAAACCCAATTGATAACAGCTAAAAGTACAATTCTTTCAATCTATATATCCACTGAAATTGTTGATCAAGATTCCTTTAAATGTTAGTATGAAGTCATAAAGATATATGTTAGTCAGAATAAATATGTAGTGAGAAAGAAAGGAGGTCACACATTGATATATATAAATATCTCTCTAACCACATCAAACTGTCAGTGTCAATGGGTAAAAATTTAATGGATATATATGATATGATTAAAACTCCAGCACCAGTATTGGAAGGATCGTGAGTGAAATATCACTGATGATGGTGATGAGGATGCTGGTGGTGATTAAAGAGACAGCAACCTCTGAATATCTTGTCACCATGGTAAACTTACCATTCACTCTCTGAGCTTTTCTGTCTGTAGTGAAAATATTGACAATAATTTTAACAAACCCCTGGGAAACATTGACCTCTGAACCAGTATCTATTTACTCGGACAACTCCACAAAGGTTTATCTACTGCAGACATACCTCTGAAACATGCCTCGTTACTTTTAATGTGACAATTTTCGAAACCAACGTTTGTGTGAAATGTTGGAGAACAGACATTCATTACTGAGTACAAAAAGATACTCTGTGAGGAATGATTTTGAACGCCTAGCTTCTCTTGATGAACGCCAAGGTACCATCTCAAGAGCTGTAAGATCACATTTCTTAAAGTAATTTGATTTGTTCTTTTGAAATGGCTCCAGTTTCTCCTCTCAGGAAAACTTGGAAGTTGATTCCATGATTGAGCTTCAAATTACTGCAAAGAGTATTACATTCTCTCTTGAAATGCTAGTTGATGGTGTGACATTCGGTTTGAAGAGAAAAATTCCCCAAAATGTGTTTTCAAGAAGTAACCTATAAGATGATGGTGATACTTTTGAATCTTTCAGATCTAGTTAAAAATGCCTAGAAACTCATTTGAGCACATGAATTGGAAGTGCAATGTAGTATACTCATCTGCAGATATTAGATGTAGCTCTCAAGATTGCTATGGTGACACAAAATATGCAAAAAGAGTAAACAAGACATACTAATCATACTTTATGTGTCTTGGATAACAACTGTGTTTTTGAAAATAAACTTCATGATCAAGTTGGTCAACCTGAGATCTACAAGGGAAGTAATTGACAAACTTGAGGCAATTTGTGGCACATACTTCATTTGCAATGATGTCTAGTTTAAGTATCGTTTCAACAATATGAACTGTACCATGCCGTGGAATTCCTTCCAAAGAAAAAGCGAAGGAAAAAAGAGACTTAGTTAAGGACAACTAAGGCAAAAAGGAGGAACACTGTAAGACTATTTGATTCCTTAATAGTCTCAATGTATCCCAATCTGTTGGGTGTAACAAATACAGAGAAAACTCACAATGTTTGAGGAGTGCTAGGTATCACTTTCTTCCAAGAAATATACATTTTTTGGCAATTGTTAAGTGTGCAGGCTGAGAGAGAAACTCAGCCACATTTTTCAAAGTGAATACAACAGTAAGTGCTTTATGTGGACTGTTTGCTCACTAGAAACCCTTGCTTGTATGATGCATTGCAAGACTGAACTTTGAGGTAACTGCAACATGAGACACCCTCCATGCTGAGATCACACTCGCTACCAAACAGCACTGACCAGTGTCAGATCCAGGATATAAAAAAGCGAGTAGAGGGATCGAGGGGGGGGGGATGGAGGAGGGAGGCCTCCCCCATTAAAACATTAAATGGTGAATTTTGAGTCTGACATCTTCCCTTTAGACCAAAGATGACACATTCATACTTACTCTGGGTTGTCTTGATATTGACTGGTGTCTGCGACCTTCTCGTCAAACTCTGCTGTGATATCTTTTGCAGCTAGTGCAAGTTCGATACTTGGTACGATTAGCTGAGGAACAAACAATTAAATCATATTACTGTTATAGTCTTCCACACATGTGTAAACTATGAGAAATCTGTATTGTATTACTGAGTTATGCCTATGAAGTAATTTGTCAGGATCTACCAATCCTGCAGTTTATTAATGAAACCTCTTATTGGTTATTAATGTTCACTGTGCTAGTCTTGACAACATTTGTTTTTGTCTGTGGTTTGCCTTGGACCTCTTTGCCTTGTCACAGTCACTCCTCATTGGACCCTATGTTCGGTCCAGTGCTTCCACGATAACGCAGATAGGGCTTGTCTTGATTTACGATATCACCCGGAACTTTCCTCTGTTGAATTGATTGTTTACCTTGTTTTTTTGCTGCTATCTCCATCAGTAAGTATAACTAGTATTGTACTGCTTATTACTTGTTCACATGATCAAGTACAATTTCGACTAGAACACTCTTTGGGTTTAAAGGTCAGTGGTCGTTTCTCTTTCCTTTAGGTGGCTTAACTAATGAAAACTCTTGCCTTTATAATAATTTACCTTGTAATGGCTGACTTATTCAGCCTCAATTTAAACTCCAAAACTTTCACGCTTTCAGCAGTTGCTTCATATTTTGATCACAACAGGATTTAACTCCAATTGGCAGGATTAGTATTATTAAATCGTTAGCGCTGTCTCACTTAGTTTCAGATCCTTCCAGATCCTCCAAAGTCTTTCTTGAAAAAACTTGCGATGTTATCTAATTAAGTGTACTGTGTTGTTCGATTTTCCTGACATGGGTGGGCTAAGGATGACACCTTCGTTCTTTCTTTCCAAGCTAAAAATGTACTATTTATGTACGTAAACAGTATTGGGTACCAATATATTATGGGATACAATTTTTTAATTTCCATTTGGACAAAGGATGATGCTTCCTTTGTAACTTTAAGAGGGAGTATATTTATGTTGATAATCCTTTTATGTCTGTGTTTCCAGGCAAGTTTTGCTTTCCAAAGACCTGAAAATTAATTTTGGTGAAGAAATTTTGGGGAACAATCATTTTATTCAAGTGAATAGTAACACTATTAACTTTAAATCTTTAGTCAACAAAGATGTTGTTTAAGTCAGAGACCTGCTGAACCACTAAAATTACCTTTGTCATAACCTGCTTTGGTGGCAAAACTTTCTCTGAATAATTTACCCTTTACTTTATTTTATGGTTTCCTTTCTGCCATCCCTCGAAATTGAAGGAATAATTTGAGTATTGATATTTCGGAGACGCCAAGTTCTCCTCTTGATGTTCTTCTGCCACAAGCATTATATATAATGTTTTGCTTCAAGTAGTTTACTTGCCCACCTACTTCCATTGCAAATTGGAATCAAATGTTTCAGTTAAATGATAATCAATGGAATGCCATGTTTGTGCTTCTTTTCTTTCTGTTCTGGAAAGTTCGATACTTGCAATTTCGTTTTGTCCATAGCATTTCTTCCATTAATCAGTTTCTTTATCAATAAAAAGGATACTGCTATTTGATCTTTCTGTGGACATTCTTGTGGGGATTGTGACTTCTAATTTTTTGTTAGGTGTCGAGAGTGCTATATTTGGAGGGGGATGAGAGGTTGACTGCCGGTGAGTATATTTTTGGAGGGAGATGGGGGGTCGACTGCCGGTGAGTATATCACTACGTACCATTCCAGTAGATGGTGGATGGTTTAATGCCTCCAGCTGGATTTCCATTGGTTCCTGAGATGGATTGCTTAAGAGGATTGTAACGATGCTCTCTCTCTCGTGGTGAAGCTTGGGGACCAAGTATATGCGAATATCAGGAATATGTTGTCTGGAAAGAATAAGTTCAACAATGGGGTCACAAGGTATTTGCTACAAAATCATAATATAAACTTATTTTTCACACAGAGCTGATTATCACAACTGCTCCAAATATACCATTTAGGATGTTCAAGTGTGCTCTTCGCTTCTACAAACCTTCAAGTACCTTAGCATTAGTGTAGTAATGAGCGACTCCAAAGTCAAATGGAAGGCAGAGTGAACAACTCAAAGTAACTGCATTATCATTGTGTAGCAAAATATTTCAAAACTTTCATTTGCATAATTTTAAATTTTAAAGAAATAGTTGATTGGAGCCACAAATACTTACTTGAAGTACTTTACTGTCACTGATTGACTCAATATTAATTAACAGTGAACTTTTCATTCTGATGATGCTTTACACTTATGAAAAAATATTTTACTATGTTAAAGAGATGGAACATTAAAGTTATGTTTCATTCATTCATAGTGAAATTAATCTACTATGTTAATAGAGACGGAATATCAAAGTTATACAATATTTCAAAGTAGGGCAGCTCAAATAACAGGAACCAGGGAAGAGATTCAAGGACAACCACATCAAATTGACCGACATAAGAGGATTTCACTGCAAATAAAATCTTCTACAACTAAATCACCTCTTATATCATGATCAAAAGACTGACATGAACAATTTCTTCACATCCATTTTCATTGTAATACTTACAAAGCAACCAGTTGAATTTTAAATTTGATGGATGATGGATTATATTCAGGTTTGCTGAGATTATGCTCACAGTCCTGCAAAGGAGAAAAGAAAAACTTCAAAGTCTCATGTCACGAAGATGAAATCACCTGGTTGTGTTTGAAAGGTAACATGTTCTAACATAGGAATACTACTGAATATGAAATAGATTCTTAGGGATGTTCTTTTAATGTCTCAAGAAATGTTTTATTCAGTGAAAAGTTCAGTACTTTTTCCTTAGCCGAAGCCTATAAAACTTTCAAAAATCAAAAGCAAATATAAATATAAATCAAATGCAAAGTTGCTAACACCTTAAGTAGGCCAGGGAATCAGTTTTGATTTATAAAAGTTTGAAACAAATGTAACAGTCTGTAAAAGCAGCTTAATGCATTTCAATCCAATCTCAGAGGCAGGACTAGATTGTTTGTCACTTAAACATGGTGTAGCTTTCATGGAGAATTCATTAGCAGGGGCTGAATACTTCAATTAAACATTGTTGTTACTGACATACTAGATAATGCACACTCTGAACTTGACAACAAAAATAATTTGCTACATTGCTTGACCTTCCCAGTGCTTGCACGGAAAATCAAACATGAGTGTATTGTTGTTATCTTTATGTCTAGATGACCTGCCAGAAATTCCAAATTTCCGATGCTGTTTTGAATGTCGCTCAAAATCAACAGTACAATACAATGTAACCTTTCAAGCCCCAATGGGAGAACAGTCCTACAGTACAGAAGTGCCAGACAAGCAATTTCTACAATACATTCCACATAAATGTCTTACTGCTGTGACTATAACGAAAAAAATAGTTCTGCTTCCCCTGCAATTGACAAACACATCATCTACATATAAAAACAAAGTTGTTGAATCATTCTGCATGTGTAGACAGATCTTACCTTTTTCATTTGAAGGTGGTAAAGTAAAACATACCAGACATAGAAAAGGCAGATCTTCCACTGCTTAAACATTAAATGTTTCTTGAATTTTACTCAACTGAACAAAACACTTACTGGCACCTTAATTCTTATTAAAGTCTTACATTATCACTCTTTTCTTTGTTGTAATCGACTGAATATTTATCTCTGGTGCAGGAAAGCGAGATCCACATCTGCCGAAAAATGTGTGAGTTTCTACGCTGTCTCCATAGCATTCAAACTTTCTAAGAGTACTGAGCAACTTACCCGACATCTCTGTGAACGTTTAATCACCAGGTGTTTGTGCCTTGGGTATAACCCTTCCACTTGGTTACTGGCAAATTCTGGTCGATTTAGCCTCTGGGCAAGTGTTGTCACTGAAAGTAAACCAGAAAGGGAAGGCTGTCAGATATAAATACTAAATAACTTCATTTGCATCAGGTCAATGTTATCTGCACAAACATTGCCTTTTACTGGAGCATTTTACAAGACTACATTTTAACTGTTTACAAATCAGTAAAATCCTCAAAATACTTTCACACCCTGCCACTGAACATGTAATTACTTATCCTTTTAACTAAATCCCTCCTTCCTTAGCCTCCCCCTCCCCCACTTTCCTCTTCAAAATTTATCTCAAAGTGAATATTTTTTTGGGCAAGTCCAGTTCTTTCAAAATTGCACATTTTATTGGTTGTTTCAGTTGAATAATACTGTATATACTTTTAATACTTTAAATTTTGGCTAAAATTCAAATTCTGATGTAAAATTTTAAAGTGACTTCACAAACCCTTTTCTAAGACCAGTGGTTGGGTATAAAACTTAGACGGGAGTGGGTCGACCTCGTCACAGGGCGGTATTTTACTGACAGGTGTGACTTCAGGCTCATCAGTTTTAGGTCTGCAAAGGTAGAATAATTATATATAAAGAGGAATATTCCAAAAGCCAGATACGGTGAGTTTATTAGGATATTCACATAATTTTATTAACGCAGGGAAAAAAGAGTCTGCATTCACATTTCTAGTTTGCACACTGTCAACTTATTCTGTCTCAATTTTAGAAAAATCAACTGGAATTGTTTATGTAAATTTACAGCAGTCATGAAAGTGTTGTTGAAATGGAAGGCATTGCAACAGTTAGTACAAAAGAACTGTAGGTTATAATTTATATATAAAGACATCCCTTGTGGTGTGATCAGACACAACTCTCTTACATGGCAAATGGTTTTGAGGGAAAACCCACAAAAACAACATTGAGGCTCTGTTGCACTAAACCAGGTACTGTTCATAATATGAATCACTGACACAATAAAGTGCAAATTGAAAAACAGATAAATCCTCAAGTGAGCTTTCAAAGCTCTGTGTTGCTTTGAATATTCCACGAACATTGTATTGTATTTTAACTTGGAAGAAACTATGACAACCTTGAAATATGATGTATCACTAAAGTCCACCAGAATCACAAGGCAAATGGTGAAATTACACTTCAAGTTCAAGGCTTGCAAATTTAACTTAATTAAATTTTTTGGGACATATAAAAATGTGTAACCTGAATATATTAGTAAATTTAAAGATTTACAAGTCAATGGACCATAGTTTTAACCACAAAAAGGTTGGTCAGAATATTGAAAAGACACAAACCCCCAAGGCAAAATGCAGCTTTAGCCAAGGCTTTTTATTAGCTATAAAGGTCTTTGTTAGATCTCCATGCAATGGGAGTGCACTATGTTAGATCTGAAATTGAGTTCTGACAGTCAGAAATGCAACAGCTTTCAAAAACCTGATGTGGAAAGTTCTGTTACTATTATAAGAATCTTACTGGTCATATAAAACTGTAGTAGTAAACTACATGTATGCAACACTCCACTTATTAGATCTAAACTGGTAAGCATGAACATGGTGAAAAGTACTCACGCCAAACTAGATAGGGCACTTAGGAAGGAAGTCTTCCTCCTCGTTGTTAAGCCACCGGGAGAAAAGTACTTCTCCTGGAGCCTAAGGTATGTTCGCCTTTTGGTAAACTTTTTCTGCTCTCGTTCATTCTTCTCCTTGATGGCAAGTTGATGGTAGAATTCCAGCAGATTATTCAACTGTGTGAAATAATCGAATGTTGTTTGATAACATCAAAATAGTTTTCAATTCCACTTTTGTAGAGATCGGCATATAACTCTTTGACTTTAAAAAGAGCAGAAACCCAAAACCCTTCCACATCTTTCTCCACATACCTTTCATTAAATACACCAGGAGTACCAGTAAGGAGTACCAAAGCCACCTCTACACCTTATATCCACTCAATTTGTACAGGTCCCCTAATTCCCCTTCTTGTCAACGTATGGCTGCTAAGTGATCTATGCATCATATATTCCACTAGTTTATGTAGTTCATGCCATTGCACAGGGTTCATTCCTAACCCTGCTAATTCAGGCTATGGATGTTAATATCTTGCATGGAAATTTATGAAGATTTATTACAAGAAAATTGATAAATGTGACTGTACAGTACCCTTTCTGCATGGTTGTTTTCATATTCCTCCCATCCACCACTAGCTGTAAAGAAATTAAGTATATATAAAGTATTGAGTGTATGTATTTGCTTTATTATCATTGCAAGGGGATTTGGCAGGGTAGCAAGGGATTTCAATTGAGCTCATACATCAATACTACTCAGTGTGCAACAAGCCATTTATTATTGAAGCTTGAAATATCATAGGTCTTAAATATCAGAGATGACCCAAAAATGAGTATATACAGATGTGCTTTTGTTCTGATGGAAACTAACTTTCCATAATAATAATATGGTCTCTTCACAAACCCATGATATACAGTAAACCAACAATATTCTCACTTGGATTCAGTCTTCATAATTATAGATCATACTGTGCTTTCACAATATCACCTGAGTCAGTATTCAACCTACTCACATCTTTCCAACATACCTTCTAGTTATACTGTATTCACGGTTGAAGAAGGAAACAGTACTAAAATAGTAGCATAGACACAGACATACTAGTAGTAGACACAGTAGTATATACTAGTAGTAGACACAGACATAGTTGCAGTAGACACAGTAGCATATACTAGTAGTAGACACAGACATACTAGTAGTAGACACAGACATACTAGTAGAAGACAGACATACTTGTAGTAGTCACAGTAGTATATATACTAGTAGTAGACACACAAATACTTGCAGTAGACACAGTAGCATATACTAGTAGTAGACACAGACATACTAGTAGTAGACACAAACATACTAGTAGTAGACACAGACATACTAGTAGTAGACAGACATACTTGTAGTAGTCACAGACATACTAGTAGTAGACAGACATACTTGTAGTAGTCACAGACATACTAGTAGTAGATACAGTAGTATATACTAGTAGTAGACACAGTAGCATATACTAGTAGTAGACACAGACATACTTGCAGTAGACACAGTAGCATATACTAGTAGTAGACACAGACATACTAGTAGTAGACACAGTAGTATATACTAGTAGTAGACACAGACATACTTGCAGTAGACACAGTAGCATATACTAGTAGTAGACACAGACATACTAGTAGTAGACACAGACATACTAGTAGAAGACAGACATACTTGTAGTAGTCACAGTAGTATATATACTAGTAGTAGACACACAAATACTTGCAGTAGACACAGTAGCATATATTAGTAGTAGACACAGACATACTAGTAGTAGACACAAACATACTAGTAGTAGACACAGACATACTAGTAGTAGACAGACATACTTGTAGTAGTCACAGACATACTAGTAGTAGACAGACATACTTGTAGTAGTCACAGACATACTAGTAGTAGATACAGTAGTATATACTAGTAGTAGACACAGTAGCATATACTAGTAGTAGAAAAAGACATACTAGTAGTAGACACAGACATACTAGTAGTAGACACAAACATACTAGTAGTAGACAGACATACTTGCAGTAGTCACAGACATACTAGTAGTAGACACAAACATACTAGTAGTAGACAGACATACTTGCAGTAGTCACAGACATACTAGTAGTAGACACAGTAGTATATACTAGTAGTAGACACAGACATACTAGTCTTAGACACAAACATACTAGTAGTAGACAGACATACTTGCAGTAGTCACAGACATACTAGTAGTAGACACAAACATACTAGTAGTAGACACAGACATACTTGCAGTAGTCACAGACATACTAGTAGTAGACACAGTAGTATATACTAGTAGTAGACACAGACATA
Organism: Apostichopus japonicus; assembly: GCF_037975245.1. Lineage (NCBI taxonomy): Eukaryota > Metazoa > Echinodermata > Holothuroidea > Aspidochirotida > Stichopodidae > Apostichopus > Apostichopus japonicus. Next base: position 20,566,529 of record NC_092564.1, on the reverse strand, counting down.
CTTGCAGTAGACACAGTAGCATATACTAGTAGTAGACAGACATACTAGTAGTAGACACAGTAGCATATACTAGTAGTAGACACAGTAGCATATACTAGTAGTAGACACAGACATACTAGTAGTAGACACAAACATACTAGTAGTAGACAAAAACATACTAGTAGTAGACACAAACATACTAGTAGTAGAAACATTGAAACTGTAATAGGCAACTGTCACAGAGCTTCTTACCCTGCTTCCCCCTCCCAACCCTCTCTCAGCTCATTAACTCTTGTCAAGTGTGTGGTACTTAAAAAACTTGACCATCCTGCAAAGTCCAGGAACTACTTGTTTTTATGACCTGCACAGCACAAATTTTTACTGCATGTAGAAAACTGGATAATTTTAATTCCTATCATACGAATGGAAAGATAGTTTGGCTCTTACCACTTTCTTTATCAGTCAGCCCAATATCACGAGAGGTCCATCGACATAAGCCACATGCCAGGTAGTAGACCTTCTTGGTTGTTTTCTTTTCAGGACTTTTGGCATCAGTTAGAGCCACTGAGGTTGCTCTTGTTGTGAGGCTGTGATTACAGCTTGGACAATCCAAGCAGTTTGCACAGCGATTCTTTTTCAGTTTTGCCTCAGCAGATGGCATATTCTCCAAGCAGTTTGGGCAGGAATAAGAATCAACCTGTTAGTAAATTTAAGAAAACATTGTGACTGGTTCAGCAAACTATGATCATCCAAACTCTTATCATTTCACCTCCCATCCCATCCCCTCTCACTCCCACAAGAAACACAGAGAAACTGTCTTAAAAATCCAACCTAAACATGCTCACTTGACACTGAAAGATATTGAGGTGGTTGCATGCCAAAGTGAACAGTAAATGTTTTGCGTGTATCTATAAATAATTGTCATCATTGAAGGTAAAAATGTTTAATTGGCTAGACCAAGTAGAGTATAACTTTACTGAGCTACAACTTGAAAGGTTTCCTACAGAAGCTTAAGAAAATCATAATTTATGATGATATGTAAATGCATGACGACAATGGAGTAACTATAGAATCCCCCCCCCCACTCCCCTTCCAAAGTGGGGTGAAGGGCAGTCCCAGTGGTGATAAAAGCTAAGTTGATCATTTAATGCTGGCTGCATAATCAGATTATTTTAAGAAGTCTGCACAGGTTCTGTGGTGGAGGCATAGCTGTAGTCCCAGTGGTGATGGAAGTTTTTTTTAAAGAATGACACAACGCTGTGTCAAAGTTTTTAAAACCACTCAGTTTCCATTCTGAGGTGGAGGCATAGTGGAGGATTGGAACCTATATTGATAATGCAATGTTGGCTGTGTGTACAGATATATATAATATTACATAACAATGTTCAAGCCTACTGAGCCTCCATTCTGGAGGGGTGGGGGTGGGGGCGGAGAAAAATAAAAGAATGTTTGTTTCCCATTTCTCTTCACATGTAAAACAATCTGCCAACCAGCTTCTCCCTACACAAAGCTTAAAATCAAGTCTATCTTTCACTACATAGTTGTAACCATCATCTGGGCCCAGACACCTGTTTCTTTGAAAAATCTTGGCAATAGTCCAAGACACCTTTAACACATTCAGTCCTACTGTACATATGTCATATGTGAATGTATCGTGTTTAATTAAATGGAATAATTACAATGGAGTCCTCAGCCAGGCCGTTAATCAACAGAGGACATTGTCAATATCGGTCCTTTCTAGTTCTAGTGAAACTTGACACGCTGCAGTCTTCTGAAATCACAATTCCTTTGAGGCATTTTTGACAGATACTTCTGGACAAAGTACTGTACTCGCACATTCCCTCATTTACACATAGCCTAGTGTGATAGTTTGAGCTAACATACTGCTTTCACCACTTTTAACTACCAAATTTTAGCAACGAACAGTTGGCCAACATCCATTTAGCATCTTTACGCATGTCTGGTCATGAATCAATTAGAAAGCTTCTTTGAGGTATTTTGATCACGTCCCCTAAACTGAGTTTAATTTTTGTGCATCAGTAATATTGTGTCCATGTCTGGACTTCTACCTATGATTCTTCTTGTAAATATTGAAGATGAGATCTTTTGAAACATATTTGCACACCAACACATAGACTAGATCAAGATGTTACAGTGCTGTACCATTGTTAAAAGTCCCTCTTCATTGAAATCATTTAATCCCAGCTCATTGAATGCTGTTTAGGCATAGGCTAAGTGCATTCTTCACATGGCTGAATTCTAATAAACAATTATGAACGATGTATGTTTTCTTTCCACTGAGCCTCCATCCTGTGTGATGCTGCAGTCTCAGTGGTTAAAGAACATAGGCATAGGTTTAACCAGGGAGTTGCTATGGAACAACTCCCTGGTTTAACTGCATAACTGCTTTTACTGTTTTAGCTGTAACATTGAGGGAAGGTATCATTCATATCCTAACGAGTAACAGTACATTAGGACCTAACTTTAGGCCTAGGCTAAGCTGTAACTTGTAAGTGTAACGTCAGTGTATTTACCTCATGAGAAACACATCGGCCACACCTCAGTTTCAAACAATGTTTACAAAAATATAGACTAATTATTGGTGACTTAATTCCGCATGAACATTTAAGTAAAACCTTCTCAAATTGCAAGAGAGTAGCCATCGTTCATAGAAGTCGATATGTTACTTTTTGTTGACCAATTTCTGCAAGCTATTTAGGCATAGGGTGTCCAAAAGTGGATCCGCGATCACGGTCCTTTGTATGGAACGCCAAATGGATAAAACTGTGTAATGCTATCCCTAGTTGCTAACGATTGTAGGGCGTATATATTTCTTTTCAAAAATATGCATACCATCCTTTGGTTATCAGAAAAGACTCACAGACGACAGACTCCGATAAAACCTCTCCGACAATAAGTTTATCAGGACCGTGCAGATATTTTACTGCAAATTACATATTCTACACCAGTTTGACATCACACTCGCAGCACCTACTGACCACACGCTAAAATGCATATATTTCTTTCTTTAAAATGTGATCAAAAGTAAAGCACCTTAAATCAAACGACATGTGAGGTCTTTTTGCAATATCACATAATGGGGGGAGCGTGAAGTATCACATATCCCCCTTCCACCGACCTGTCGGCCCTTTAAAAGCAAAATGTGTTTTCATCTATGGTACTGTGTTTAAATGACGTTTGTTTTGCTCAAAAAGGGAGGTAGGCCTTTCATATATATGTCAATATTGAATATTGACATGAGAATTCCAGATATAAATATGGCACTGTTAAGCTCGCTTGCTAAACAATGACTTGTACGGCGAGGATAACAATGGAAAAGATTGGTATATCCAGTTCATTAAGGTACGTCAGTTTTGAATATAGAAATAGGACTTTGAATCACTCGGTTATAGTGGCCATATTATGATTTGTGTGGATGTTTACTTAATACGGTCCTTACATTTTCAGAGGTTAAGCATGCGAAAACGTTACTGGTGTGATCACGTGGGGAAGAACAGTAAGAGATGTGAGGATGAACACAGCCTGGCAGAGTGTTCGGAGAATTATGTTCACAATGATCATGCTTTCATTAAGAAGTTACGTCAACATTTCTAGCAATTATTTTAGAAAGATACAACATGCGATCGCTCAATTGGTAAGCTTAAGGTCAATAATATACACATCAAGGGATTTTGTGGAATCACCTCTTTTATAATTTCTTCACAATTTCATGTCGATCCTGATATACGATACTTTTTCAGTAGTGTTCAAACAATACTTACGAAGTTCATTAACATCTATAATGTTGGGATTTGTAGGCGCTATAGTGACCGTTATAACGTGCCCCTCAAAAGTATAATGACAATTGATGTGGGAAGTAACAACAGTTCTGGTGTCTAGCCTGACCCATTATATGCGCGTAATAATTCTCACTGGCGCCCACAAATGCCCGACATAACTGATGTGCGAAGAAAGCTTCAACTCTGGTGTCTATCCCACCCCCCAAAGGACATAACCTGTAAGATCTCGCGACAAAGCCATCATTGGCTTATCAAAGCCGCAAGCTGACCGAAGTCAATCTCTTAGATTCATATTCAACGTCCATGATTGTCAATTGTCAACAACTCTGTAACTTGACGACATACTTTAATCTTGGAATGACTCAACCTCGGGGCCTTATGATTGAAAGGCACCGGCCATAAGCGGGACCATTTCAGTTTGGGGGGCAGAAACTTTGTGCCCGAAAGTTCACGTGACACTATCTAAGCGGAGCGCCACTATCGGTTGGCGCGTAGCGTACAAGAAATTTGTTGGCAAGATATGCCTCTCAGATTGCCGGAAATGGCACTTCTGAGGCCTTGCAAGTTGCACCTAAACATTCTTTATTTTATAATCTCACGTTTTAGAAATTTACACTTCCCAAAAAAATTGGTATAGAAGAAGAAAATGCTAACATCACTTTGAAGGGGAAAAATAGGACAGTACATTTATTAAGCTCATATTTAGTTACCGTATTTATTATTTTAACACAGTACTCAGCTACCTCCAGAAAAACATACATTGTTCAACGACACGTACCGGGCCGGATAATGTCGCTGTGTCGGGTGAGACTGCAATTTGTCTCACAAAAAAGTATAAAAAATAACAAAGAATATGATAAACCTGTACTCCTAGGCTTTTACCCCCCCCCCCCGGAAATATTTGGCATCATGATGCTAAATAAAGAAAATCATTAGGCCTATATTAATATTAATGTCACAAAACAAACGCTCTCCACGGAATTGTCGGGCACAAATTTGAAAAAGATTCGGGCAAGCTACTGCATATTTATATATATTTTTTTTCTCCTCTTAGGCTGCCCGAAATTTTCAGGACTTTTGCCCGAATTTCTTGTCCTCTAAAAATTTGGGGGTAGTCTGCCCCCCCTGCCCCTCCCCCCCCCCCCGCCTCGTACGCCTATGGCACCGGCGTTAACCACTGAGCTAACACTCCTAGGACATAAATTTAAGGACTTATAAAGGACATGCTTGACAAAATAGATGTGTCAGTGTCGCCTAGTGTCAAGTTTACCTTATCTGCACTTAATAGTGGTCGCTAAGGTCTTTGAAAGCCTAACGACATATACATATATAGGCTATTATGTAAGCCCAGCACAATTGAGATGCAACTGAACGACGGCTTTTCGGTTTAGCCCGCCGCTCATATAGTGATCTGCACTCAAAAATGGAAACCGCCTGCGATTGAATATGCTCGTAAAAACGAATCTGGTGTCTAAGCCCGCCCTCGATAGACTTTATCAGCACCAAAGAAATACATAGGTGTCGTATACCACAATTAATTGTTCCATAGACTTACACATTAAACTCGTCACTTTAAAGACCGGCTAAAGCATAGATAGAAGTTTTCAACTGGCGTATCTTAAGCCACACATGAAAGCTGAGATCTTGGCCTGCCATGGCACTTGCACATTTTTATATCATGACCACTTAGATTTTGAGCCAGAAGGTGGCATACTCCTATCAGAGTCTATGTCCATCCGCCCGATTGTTCTCCTTCAGGAATAGTGCCAAAAAGCAGCAGGAGAACATCTTTTTTGACCTATTATCAATCATGATCTATTTCTTTTGGTGACTTGCAAAAATTCCTGGTGAAAAATTTGGTCACTTTTAGACCCCCTTTGGGCCTCCCAGGAGCAGCGTGCGAAAATTGTTTACTACTGAGTGAAGAGGTTTGTTTACAAGTGGCGAAAACTTCAGGCTCTGATAGCCAAAAAAAATTTCTGCGCGGTCATGATACGGAAATATGACGACGCCATGAAAGGCCAACTTGTCAGTCAGCTATTCGGTGAAGGGTAGCGTTTAGCTAGTGAGAACTTCTATCTAGGCTTAGAGACCACATTACTTTTGTGATTTAGTGTGTAAGTCAATGGAGCTTTTAATGGGCGTATGCTAAAAGAGGAGCAAGTTTAGCATACTGAACCCCAACCCTTAAAGGCATTGAAGACTGGCCCAAACCGCGTACCGCGCTCTGAAAAGTTAACTTTCCATTGTTTGCAAGTGAAGTTTCCTTCATTTCGCTACAAAATGCAGACAGTAATGAAACATGATACCTAGTTATATTTAATCTAGACCTGCTATGTACACTGTGTTGTGGGTTTTGACCGTAGCTGTATGTATTGACTGTACACTAATGTCTAATTACCGACGGTAGCAAGCTGTGTGTGCATTTTCTGAGATCGATGGTGGTGTCTAACACTTCTGTAACACCTCATTCGAAACTAGGTCAGATTACCGGCATGAGACGTTTCTTTGTGCGCAAGTCTTCACACCCTTTAAGTCTGCTCGCTTGGAGTAATAACAACATAAAATAGTTTATATCACCTTCAATCTCCCCCCCCCCCTCCCATTTCACACCATATGTGCTTTAAATTATGCTCTTTCACATTAAGATAGAAAAACAAGCGAACGCTAACTGCTCTAATTGTGGTGTGCACATGTAGAGCTGTATAAATTGCTCTGATCCGCACGTAATATGAATTGAATTTGAATTTATTCTCCACAATCGGAAATTCGGCTCACACAGGTCGTAAACGAACAAAATAAAAGAAACACGAAAAGCAATAGTATACGTACCAATACACTGCGATACACATACAGTAATACAAACATACATACAGCAAGTCCTACAATCTTCTCACTTGTGAATTAAATATATGGATAGAGTTATAGGCACAAATGAGTATCTGTAGCGGCCCCTAAGTGTACGTGGTGGGCATAAACGCAGTCCAAAGCGGTTGTAATTGTCACAGTGATAAAACATAGGGTGTGTTGGGTCTTGCATAACATGTTTCAATTTATTGCAGACTCTATCATGATACAAGTACTCTAACGATGGTAATTGAGCACCGATTACACGCTGAGCAACTTTCCTAGATTGCTCAAGCATCTTCACATCGATTCTTGTACCATTGGCAAAGTAACAAATTATGGTCTATATCAAAACACTTTGAATTAGGGATTTATAGAACAAGGTCATGATTGTTTTATCCACTCTGAGGTTTTTCCGTTTTCTCAAGAAATACAGCCTCTGATTTGCTTTCTTATGGACAATTGTGGCATTATTAGACCAGTCAATTTTGTTACTCAGCATGGTTCCTTAGTACTAATATATATATATCTATACTTGTTCCCCATGAACATAGATGCAGGGAGCGTGAGTTACTGGCTTGCGACGGAAATCTATAATCAGCTCCTTATAGTTTTGAACAAATGATCATCGCACCTTGCACTGGACAAACCTTGCAATCGTGGTGGCGTATGAGTCGATGTCATCTGACAGGTAACCAGTAATGACAGCATCATCCGCAACTTTGATGACTCTACAACCACTGGTCATACTCTGACCAGGGAGTTTGTTCCACAACAATTTAACAACTTCCTACTCTGACAGTCGCTGGTATACAGGGGGGAAGCCAGGGGAGAGGACACAGCCCTGAGGCGCACCTACACTTAAAATCAATTCCACTGAGTGAACATCGCCTACCTTCAAATTTCTAAGGAAATCATGAATCCATAGGGTAATTCGGGGGTATACACCTTATGCGATTAATTTAGCTGTAAGAAAGTGTGGGACAACTGTGTAGAATGCACTAGAAAAGTCTATAAAAGTAGATCTCGCATACTTTCAATCTTTATCCAAATATTGAGAATAAACTACATGTGCACTAGCGCCTACGAAAGCTAAACATAACAGATGATATGGTGTCTAACCCACCCCAGTGACATTTTCTTTGCGTTATAATAGTCACATGTGCCTAAAAAGGCACAACACAATTAATTGTGACTGTACAACGGCTCTTCGATCTAGTCGACCGCTAATTGGCTCGGTGAATGTTATAATGGGCACCGAGCCTATACATGCTGGACAAAATGGATGTGTGACGCAACAACAGCTCTGGAGTATACATCCAGCCGATAATATTCGTTTACTGCACTAAATAATGTTCACTATGGCCCACAAAGCCCAACACAATCGATGTACGAAGTAACACGCCCCCCCCCCCCGTAACAGCCTCCCCCCCCCCACCCACATATGCTCTGTTACAATAATCTCAAAGTTACACTTATATTTTATTTTGATTTATTTTATGCCGTCTCCTTCTATATATCAATGTAAATATAAACGCATATGATATGTAATCGCTCAATTCTCAAATCTGAAGTTGTTATGTAAACTGAGTGTGTCAAGCGGAAACGGAAATGCGTGGTAAGGTTTCTGCGATGAAACGGCATGACAAGCGAGGAGCATGGGTGTACTTACTGCGGTAATGATTAATTAGCCCTGTCCTTCCTGGACGGTAAGGTTATTGTTTAAAGGTATATATATGTTGCCAGATTTAGTAGAGTTGCCAGATAATAAAATGTTAGCCTGCCAGGAATGTACAAAGTCAATAAAAAGGGAAGTTATAAATAAAACCAATGCCTTTCAAATATCTATGTCGAGTTGAAATGTACACGGCACAGTTTCAGAATGTTTTTATTTTTACAACGATTTTACTGTTACTGTTACAGATCGGGCGGGTTGCTTTGCATGCTAAGGTAAATAATTACAGTGGGGGAGGGGTTTGATGCATGGGTGAACGGTAGCGATGCTATGTGGAGCATAAAATTCCACCGCCCCTTAAACGCTCATATTCACCGGAGAAAATAGCCCTGTCTATTCACAAGTCTTGTTTCTTTTGCTGAGCTATGAAGAGCGATATAAACTCAAATTACGGGTTCATTATATATTGCAAAATCATTTAGTACCAAAATCTACGCATTGAGTTATATAATGTTGTTTAATTCATGGCAAGACATAATTCCATGTCACCCTTTAATTACCTAACAATAAAACTTACTGTTAAATTATTAGAACTTCATATACGTTGACGGTAGCACTGCAATACGACTAAAATACGCACTATTTTTAGTCCCAAATTTAGCTCGATTAATGAATAAATCAAATGTACCACAATGTTTACAGTTCTTATATTCTGTAATATATCGGCTTCCTTGAGTTTTTTTTTTCGTTTGATGCCTGTGTAGTTGTATCTAGGCTGGAAAGAGATTAATATTATCAGTACGGTATAGTCTTCCTCTTTAAATGGAAATATACGAACCTAGACAGAGTTTATCACGACTTCAAATGACATTAACATAGTGTCTAATGACATGGATTTACCTATACCATTGAAAGAAATGAGTATCTCAATCGAGTGGATTACAGCTGAGAGATATGGCGAAAGAAAGAGTAACCGCTACAATGTAGCATATAGTTTGTGAGCATATATATGTGAGTCTCTATATAAGGCTCTGATGTGAGGGATATATCGTGCGCCCTCATATTTTTGCAGAGCCTCACATATAGGCACCTAAATTACTGATGTGTGCTCTGACGTGTCTTACACGTCAGCGGCCTTTAGGAATGGTTATGCAAACGGTCACACTGTAGGGCGGATGGGGAAAGCTGCGTGACGGAAGGGAATAGGCTATAACTGACAACTTTGACCGGCCCAAGCATTGAGCATCCAACATGGACATATTGCATCACTCATCAAACCGTGTATGCACACTAGATCGAACAAGAGGAAAAACGGATAAATTCATTTTGTCAGAAACCCTTCCCCCTCCCCGGCCCTCAAACGATAATTATATATTCCACACGGGAAACGGTTTCTTATTCCCGGCACGGTCACATTATTGTGTAATGTTGAAGCGATGACCTCAATCTGTCATTTATTTTTTATTCTGCACCTTTTGAAGTGGTCTAACATAATGAATGCTAAGAAATCCGGCCAATGAGCTTCATTGTTGTGTATGTATTGACCAATTAGAATCGGTTTCACAGACCGAAAAAGTTGATCTATAGCGTTGAAATATAACCGTGTGAAACGGGAAGTCTACGTTAATGACAGTTTTCAACTTTGCGGAACGCCCTCACTCTTCACGCCGCCTATCAACAACTGGTGAGCTGCTAATATTTGTCTTCATTTCCGATGCTAGACGTGAAGGTTCTTTGGACTTGTTTTAGTCGTCGTCATATTTAAATGCAGTGATCTTTTTTGTTATGTTCATTCTTGAAGGTTCACAAGTCTTAACAAAACCAGGCTACAGGAGGAGTTAAAAAGAAGAGAGTTTATAAGAACGGTCGAAGTGTGTTTGACATAATTTATATTTTATCAAATGGAGAAAACCATGGCCTTTCTTTTACGTGCATTATTACTTTTACAAAGCGTGGATTTTCTGATTGCGATGATCCTATCCAAGAGCCAACCGGTTGACTTCTTGACAGGTATGAACACTTTTGTTATTTAGATTTTGTTTTTACGTATGTTGAATATTGAAGGAGAGGAGAGGTGGGACTCGGTGGGGTTGTTGTGCAGGTATAATGTTACTGTTGTCGTGTAAAGCTGCGGTATAAACTGATATTGTATACCTGCTGATCTAAGAAGATTGAACAACGTACATCAACAACAGCATGAAAGTCATAATCATCGTTGAAAAGAAGGAGAAGGGGTAGGGAGTGTTAATTGTATGTTGAAATAGTGCATATGAGTCACCCAATATAGCTTGCAATATTTTCGGTGTGCATACTACTCATCAAACCAGTTTGGCATTCACGTTGTATTTGAATGGAAGAAAGAAAAGAAAAGAAATAAGTTTGTTATCAAATCGGCCATGACATAGGCTTATATATATGTATATATATGTATATATGTTGTTTCCCAAGACTGTTACAACAAGACCTACTGCGACAGCAGTGGTTAATTTAAGACTGCAATTATCCTAGTTTACCTATACGAATCGTACTTATAGGTGGTATTTTCATGAAATTTTGCGCCAAACAAAATGCTAAGTGTGACTTTTCACAAGACCAAAAAAAAAAAAAAAAAAAAAAAAAACGAAAACATTAAATGAAAGGCTCTCTGGAAGTTGAAAAATGTATATTGTGCCCCAATTAAATTAAGTAAGGCTTTCCGAATTTGGGTTTTATAGCTAGTGGAATAAAGAGTGAACCGGTGGATGTCCAAAACAACACATCAGCGAGAGCCACAACAGTTTTGCAATGTTGGTCACATTCTAACACCTTTTCAGAAATGTAAACAAACCATGTCAATTGATGTAAGTGGTGTAAGCATATCTCAAGTTAAAGCTGGAAAAAGAAAACATATAACTGTTTTAAGATCATTTTAAAGAATTCATTATGACCGATTTTTCAAAAGCGATCGCTTTAATCATGCAGGAATCTAAGAGTTCTCCAAACTCCCCGCTCAAGTCATGTTCGATGGAACCGTTCATTCATGACGTGTTCAACTTTCGAAGCCCGTATGTTGAATTCCATTCTTCATTTCAAATTGATGCAAATGATCAGTATCCCAGGGTAACCCTCTTGAAAATTTCGTGTAGAGTTTTTGCGGAACACTTGCACAAGTAACTTGTTTTTTTTTTTTTTACTTAAAGCTTGTGAAGTTTGAGCAAGTATTTTGAATGAATCTGGGCGAAAGGAAGAATATTGTTATGAAAAGCAAGAATTCTTGCAGTTATATCTTTGCAGGGTATCAGATCACTTATTGATTTTTAAATATATATATTGCATGGTTTCCTGTCAGTGTTATATTAACTTGAAATAATCAATCTAATTGACACACACGATCACATCACGATTTTATCTGCAGGTGCATTTGAAACCAGTGAGGGATATATTGCCCACGAGTGGAATTACAAGAAAACTAAAGGTAGGGTGCAATGTGAATCTATATACTTGCTTATCAGGATGATGATGATGATGATGATGATGATGATGATGATGATGATGATGATGATGATGATGATGATGATGATGATGATGATGATGATGATGATGATGATGATGATGATGATGATGATGATGATGATGATGATGATGATGATGATGATGATGATGATGATGATGATGATGATGATGATGATGATGATGATGATATTCGTAGAAAAAAGGTGGACAAAGGTGGAAAATGAAGATTTCTTTTTAAATTGAAATAATCAACTAAGCGTGCACCCTTAATCAAAAGTGTTTCAAATTGCGATTGGGGTACCACCTTCCCGTAGGCTCCTTCCCAGGCCACAAAATATTGCAATCGAGGGTCGCCAAGATGATCAAGGAGATAATTAGGGTCACCAAGCGAACAAAGTTTGGACATGATTTTAAGAGTAAAAGTCAGGATACTGTATATTTTACCGGATGTCTTAATTAACGCCAATTCAAGGATATTCGAATCTGTTTAATGGTTCTTAATCCATCCTCGGGTATTTAATTTCCGTTATCTGGCCTCTTAAACCCAGCTGACCTAATCCCATGATTGGGATTCATATAAGCTTTTCGATAATTAATCCTCCTAATCGCCGTTCTCGTTTCGTCTCTTAATGAAATCACAAGGATATAGGCTACTAGCCGCTGTGACTTAGTGACCCTGGTGCAGTCTGTTTCACAAGTGATAATAAGTTAATTAATTGTTTGCCTCCTTTAGAGAGGTCGTGGTAATTAAATAATTTCATATGATACGTTGTCATCCACAACCTCATCACGTCTCATTTGACCGCACCCTAATCCCACTGAACGATGTGGCTCATGCATGCATGCTAATGGTGATATATATATATATATATATATATAAATGAAAATCGTAATGAGTTGGAAAATCAAGAACAGTGAAAAAACTTTCAGCCTCCACCGGGATTCGAACCACGGGCCTCCCGCTCTGTACGCGGACACCCTAACCACTAGGCTATGGACGCTGATTGCATGTCCAGAGGTTCGAAACCGGTAAGGAAGATCGTAATTCCACTGTAGGCGTTTGTCACCTATATCGAACAATACTAGTTCTGTTTTGGTGACATATTTTGCCCTACTCTAGAGATCAAACATGATGCTATCCAACTCGAAAATCATTTGTGATTCCTAAAGCCGGATCTCGAAAGAGATACTTTGAACAGACTATATATATGAATATATATATATATATATATATATATATATATATATATATATATATATATATATATATATATATATATATATGTGTGTGTGTGGGTGTGTGTGTGTGTGTGTGCGTTTGTTTTGCTATCTGACCGAGGACTTGAACAAAAGAATTTCAGGTCCTCGGTTGTGATTTCTAAAGAATCACCACGTCCTCGGAAGAATTCTATTGTATGGGGTATTGTTAAGGTTAGGGTACGTGGATTTGAACAATGGAAAATACAATGGGGTCCTCGGTTGGAATGAAATACAAACACGTGTGTGTGTGTATATGAATATATGCCTATCTTACTCATGCTAAAGTGTATATTGAAACTTTTAGTTTTCATTTTGTGCACTTGAGATGCCAATATTATTTTTAATTGGAAAGGAAATATAATAATTTTATTAGCCACACTAGTCTTCTGTGGTAAGCTAATGCTCACCAGTTTGAATATAAACGAATTTGTCGTTCCACTGAAATGCGCAATTTTGTACTAATGAGTACAGATATCAATAGTACGGCTTTATACGTATACTGTATACTTGCAACTAAAAGAGCGTTCATCAAGTATATATAGGAGGGAAATCCCTTGAAGATTAATTTAAAATAGTTCATTACCTTGTATACTTAGCTGTGGTTACTTCTTGTCAAACAAATTTTGATATCTCTGTGTGAACTTTCCGTTTTTAATTTAGGCTGATGTAAAGTAACTTGGCAGTTCACCAACTGACATAATTAGACAAGAATTCGCTATACATTTTGCGATAAGAAAACTGATACAGTCGAAGTATGAAAGAACGAATTTAGCTTGACTCATAAGGTCAGCGCTGCAAATAAAAAAAAGGGAGGAAGTTATATATTTTTAGGAGAAGGAAACGGCAGGTGGAGTACAGGGGCCGAGGGATGCATGAAGCCTGTTGAAGACTGGAAATATCAAGTTAAGCTCTAGAAGGTATGGGAGTACATCACTTCCTATCAAAAATCTGTAAATGTTTACTCTCAGGAAAGTAGTGAAAGGAGTGATCATTGAAGATACTTTCACAGAAACTTACAAATTCATTTCAATAGTCCGTTTAAAAGGGTGACTTTTTTGCCAAATTTTTTGGTTTGATATGTCCGATACCGTAGGTAAAAAGAAGAATTGGAAAAGAAAGTTGTATTTTACACTAACTTGTTTGCAAAAATTTGTTTGCAAATTACGGCCTCTTCGTTTAAACTTGCATGTCAAGACTGTTCAGGAAGTCAACAAAGGGATCCGGAAGAACCTAGAAAGGAACACTTAATTGAGAAAGGCCTAACGTCTTAACAATGGTGATCCTGCCGATGGGAATTAAGGTCGCTTTGTGACCAAAGATTTAATACACGTTTTTAAGACGGGAGAGCTTAGGAGAGAACTTGAGCTTGAACAAATCAGCCCCTTTCATGAGTGAAGGTAACTCGTATCACACATGTCACGGGACCAACACTCTATCTGAAGCCATGAGTGAAAGGGAAATGGGAATTTCTTGTACCCAGTGGGCCCAAGGGAAAGAGCGAAGACTTATCATTGTTAACTATGAGGCTGGACGACCTCTCAAAATAGGTGCTGTGGCCGAGTGGATAAATGCGGTGGCATTTGAAGCAATAAGGCTTAGCAGTCGGGTGGTTCCGGGTTCGATACCCGGCCGGGTCATATATGAGGTGGGGGTTTTCATCCAAGAGCAATCTACGGTTCAGTTGCCATCTGAAATGACTTTCTTAATTAAAAAGATTCCAAATTTGAGTTAAAGTGTTGAATTTTAAGCCACCCGACGTGTAAGTTGTAATCCATAAGCCATTGCGGGTTTCTCCCACATTTTGTGGTCGCTTAAGCGTCGTAAAAATAACTGCTGTTGATTATTATTATTAATATTATTATTATTATTTGTTTTATTATTCTTATTCATCTTATTATTATTATTAATAGTGCGAGAAAAGAACAAAAGAATTACAGGTTCTTATATGGGACTCATGCAGACGTGCCATCCAAGGAAACAATAGTATCATCAGCATATATACTGTAATGTTTCTATCTTGTCCACTCTATCATTTGGAAAGCTTTTTCAAACTTTACTTTACTAGAAAAAGGAGACCGCTTTTCTTCTTTTCTAAATACTCACATATGTTCGATTAACTTTATATACATTACGAAGTACTCTTTGATGACAATCGACATTTTATGACTTTGGAAACTTGAAATGCATTGTAAACATGTCATTTGAGGGGACAAAGTCTTATAATTTCTGATTAAGTTTGCTTCTGAGGAACTGACCTTATGTTTTTTTGCGTGGTAGACTATAAGTAGTTCAGCCACTTGAATTGATGAACCTCATAGACTTAAAAGGTAATTTCTAAAACTTAAACTTTGCGAGCCTGCCAAGTAACGAAATGTGATTTATACATTTCTGAGTTAAGTTCTAGAGACTATGTGTGTGTGTGGGGAGGGGGAGGGGGTGGTTGCAATATAGAGGTCCCCGTATAAATGACGCTAGAGGCACGTCGCTATGTACGATGTCACACAATCCATTATTACTCCGGGGATCTATAGGACTTTGTAATTATATTGAATTAACTCCTCACTTTGCACCTATGTCTTCCAGAAAACCTTTTCCTGATACATTTTATTAATTATTATTCTCTAGGCCCTGACACGTGGCCAGCATTATATCCAGAGTGTGCGGGAGCCAACCAATCACCAGTCGCCATCGTAACCTCTCAAGCCGTTACAAGTCCAG
Source organism: Apostichopus japonicus (assembly GCF_037975245.1). Taxonomy (NCBI): domain Eukaryota; kingdom Metazoa; phylum Echinodermata; class Holothuroidea; order Aspidochirotida; family Stichopodidae; genus Apostichopus; species Apostichopus japonicus. The sequence goes on along the minus strand of NC_092564.1, from coordinate 20,550,758 downwards.
ATTTAGGACCCGTTGAACTGTTAGGTTACAGAAACAAGAGGCTGACGATGCAAGCATTTAATAATGGCCATACGGGTATGTAGCTGTGTACTTAGGACAATAACTACATATCAAATTCATTTCATTAAGTATTCTTCAAAGTATAGTATATTATAGTATAGTACAGTACAGTACAGTGCATTGCAGTATACAGTACAGTATACATTTCTGTGTATACGTATAGTAAAAGTATACCATACAATGGCTAATTGTATATGTATGATGTATTCCACATGATGTAGCCAAGTATATTTGGCAACGGTAGACAGATTATGCACATTCAAACCGGGTAGATGATTCTTAGCCAGTGTGTCAGACATTCAGCGGAACTCATCTAATTGTATAGATCCTTTCACAACTTGAGGACACGAAGGCTTTTGCGTTTACTGTTGTATAACCTTCAGTCAGTAGAGTAAACAGACAGCAAAATGACCTGGAAATGTTGATAACTAGTTAGGCTAACTATACTAAAGGCTAACAGTAATCAGAATGTACCTAGAGAAATGACTCGTCTTAGTGATGGCGACAATTCGACTTCAGTGAAACGGAATTTGTGGCACGGATGGTGCATTGAAATTGGACATGAGAAGTGAAAATGAAACCCCAACAGTGTGAGATGAGCCTGACCTATAAATGTCTTGAAAATGTCTTGGTAACCAAAAAAACAAAAACAATAGTAAACGGGAATAAGCTTCCTAAAAAAATTATTTCCTAACTTAAATTATGCCAATTATCATATCGGCTCATAATTTTTTGGGTATGTACCAAACACTCCTCGCGTCTCTCTTTATCTGATCTCATACAAGTTACCTTCATCAGTAAATTGCAAGATGGGTCAACGTATATGCCTATAGGCCTACATATTGCTCGATACTAATCTGCGCGGTAGTATAGTACTTTGAGATGTCACGAGTTCGCGAGGTTTATCATTTCCCGTTGCTTCGATATAAAAAGAAAAAAAAAAGGTCGGATGCGAATGAAGTATTCCAGGCACTATTTTGCTTAATTTAATTTCCGTTGAGTTTAGTCCAAGTTTCCCAATAGAGAAGAAATTGATCACTCGATCTGCGAAAAGGTATACACTGAAAGGGTATACCCAAATTATCTTAGTTATTTATCACTTCCAAAAATCGATATTTACATCGTCACGTGTCATTTATAAGTGTTAAAATGAGGAAATTATCTACGAGGACATCTAAAGAAATATTGAAGTTGATTATAGCGTCTTTTCCTGAGGAGGAAAGACAACCCCTGAAGTATGGGGCGAGAAAGAGAGGTATTTCAAGCTCATTTTTGGCATAGCCTTAATCCTACAAAACCTGCCACGTGGAGGGGGGGGGGGGCAGGGGGGCGGAGGGTCAGGCTTTTCTACCAAATTAGCTGACATTTAGAAACATTCGTTAAGTCGTAGGGCAATCGGCAAAAATCATTACTTCTTTTTTATAGGCTATAGTGACCGTTGCATATCTATATACATAGAGGACATTGGTGTATAGGGACTGTACAGTACAATACAGTATTTACTTGGTAAAAGTATGATATAAATATACAGGTATTAATCGATCTCGGTGGTGGGTATATTCAGAGGAGAATAGGCCATGATCTGTCTTCTTCTTTCGTTTCAAAGAAAAAAAAAAGGTCACACTATATACAACGGAAAACTCTGGAAACAAAAATATAGTTAAGTTATGGAAATAATCGCACCATTTGCAACTCAGCACCATTTACCGTTCTCGATTTTAGGAGGGGTCCCCTATGTTCCCCTATAGACTCCACTTAAAGACAAATATTGGCTAACAATATTACTGTTTTGTCAATGGTTGACATGTAGATATCAGGTAATAAATAGTTCCATACTTTGAAAGTCAGATTTAGAAGACGAAATAATTTGAATATTTTTTTGTTTGTTTTGTATTTTGAACAGTTAAATTCAAGTTCACAGCGGATACCCCTACGAAACGACCAGTCAGATTTAGAAGTTATCGCCAAAAACAGCCAGTCGACGCGTACGAATTGGCAGAAATTCACCTTCACTGGGGGCAGACCGAGTTTGAGGGATCTGAACATTCTTTAGACGGGCAATACTATCCCGCAGAGGTGGGTATTATATATATATATATATATATATATATATATATATATATATATATATATATATATATATATATATATATATATATATATTTAGCAGTCTGCAAGCCTTCCCGTGAGTGCGACTAGAATGGTGGACTATTTATTTATTTATTTATTTATTTATTGTATGTGTATCTCAGGACCGGGTGGGGAGGGGAAGGGGCCGGAGGGGGCTGAGTGTAAGTGAATGAATGACAAAACTGAATGGACATCAGGCCAAATGTGAGGCAAGCGACGGGGTGCTGGGACGTGTAGAAGAGGGGATGACCAAGTTGAAACATTCTGGGTATCACAAGAAGAGGGCAATAATTCAGGGGTCGTCTGCACCTACAATATCATCACTTTAAAAAAGTGATGAAGAAATTGGTTCAAAGAGTGGAACCATTTTGTGCTCTCCGTGTGGGAACATAATAAGTGATAACCCGCAACCGTGTGTTTACATCTGGACGAAGTTTATTGGCCAAATGAGAGGCACGCCTGACAAAGTATAGACAATTTTGAACCTCCACAAGTTGACAATCATCGACATTTTGTTCTTGATGTTTCAGATTCATTTTGTTCATAAGTTAACAAGATTAACATTGGATGAAGCACTAAAGACACCTAAAGGGTTAGCTGTCCTGGGTGCATTTTTCATCATTGGCCAAGGGGATAATCCAGCTTACGAACCCATAATCTCATCATTAGGCAATATTCAGTACAAGAGTAAGTATATGGTTTTACATGAAATGCGTAGTTTATGATAATAAACTGATATATGAGAGACATAATGAGGCAAAGTTATACAAGTGAAAAAAAAATAACGAGTATACCGGAGGCGACACTCGAAGGTGGAAAATTCAATTGATCAATATATTTAAATAAATTGGATTGAAATGAGTGACCAATCCAATTATAAAATAATTCATTTTACAGGATGCGTGACTTTGAAATGAGAATTATAGTCGCTGAGAAGTTATGACATATATATACATGACGTTATCAATTGCTAGTAAGATTGAAATTTTCAATCTAAACAAGTTGACACCACATGACATGTGTAGCCCCTAGAGATAAGTATGTATGTATGAAAGTATTTTAGATCCTTCTGCAAGCAGGAACTCGCAAAGAAGCCACATTGGCTTATCAAAGCCGCAAGCTAACTGAGGTCAGTCTCTTAAAGTCATATTTAACGTCCATGATTATGAATTGTCAGTTGTCAACAACTCTGTAACTGGACGACATACATTAATCTTGGAGTGACTCGAACCAGGGACCTTATGATTGGAAGGCACCGGCGTTAACCACTGAGCTAACACTCCACGTATATTCCAAGTATACTAAAATGACATGACAATTTTTTTGCAGTATCATGATCCATTGTTATACCATAAGGGTATTTATTACATTAACAGTTCATTCTTTCTATTAAATATCCAGTCTAATAGAATAACTCTCATCCCAACATTTTGAAAATGTCACTATAGGCAATCTAGTTGACTGGAATGAATTGTTTCAATATACGAGTGACACACGAAATATAATTGATTTAGCATTCCAAGTGCAGGTATTATCAAACAATTAGCAGTAATTTGGTCAAAGAGTAGCGTTTGGATTCGTAAAACATTTGTCGCTTTTAATTCACAACCTATATCTTTATAGTCATAATTATTATAATAGTTGTATAATTCGTCTTTTCTTCGTTTATTGTCTGCCCCCCCCCCCTCCCTCCACCCTTCTACTTCCTAATCTCATTTGATTGATTTAAACAGATGAAACCACAACTATGAAATTTACTAAAACTTTGCGAAGTTTATTACCTCATGATGTAACGCAATTCTTCCGCTATGATGGCTCGTTGACCACACCTACATGTAATGAAGTCGTCGTTTGGACCGTTTTTAGAAACCCGATCTGGATTTCTGCAAGACAGGTAAAATAAAGTATAAAATGCGGTACATGGTCATTAAAGAAAAGAAGACGCGGTCAGACCGTAATATAAAGAGACTCGGTGAAGCAGGGATGGAGGGATTTGGAGGCGGGGAAAGGGGTCGGGGTGAGGGAGGAGTCGAGGCAGATTAAAGTAGTCACCAGAGCAGTAAGCTTAATATCATGTATGTAACTATATCAACGTTGGGAAATTCGATCGAATCCACTCTACAAAATGCAACAACGCAAAAACTGCGCAATACTTGATAAATGGGACGTGTATTGTAACAAATTAAGGTATTGGAGACAAATATCATTATGCTATTGTGTAATTAAGCATTATTTTCTTGAAATGCGATGTTTGTGCCCAGTATTATACTGTATAAGTGACGTGTACAGGATTTCCAAGTTGGCAGAGGGGCCAAGTTTCTATAATTTCCCCAACCGATTTTAGAAAGGGCACGAACTTTAATGTAAGGACCAGAGCGGATTCCATTTTTTTTTTATTATGATGGGATGTGGCCCGAGTTTAACTCCCACTTAAAGGGGTTTGTGTTTTATTTTGAAATTTAAGAATGGTCTAATTCTTCCTCAGGCGATGTAAAAACCCCAACTGAAACATACCCCAGACTGAAGATGGGGTACACTACCCCACCCGCCACCCGTGCCCGGCCCCTTTGTGCACTATATTATAAAGGTGGTCTAATTAATAAGCGATTGCCGTCTGGGTTAAATGGTACCAGTTGCTTCATTAATGTCTTACATTTTATTATTATCAATTACTGAGTAATCACTGATAGAGTATAAAGAACAGTTTGTTACACTCTTTTGACCCCCCCTTTCTCTTTCTATTTTAGATGGATGCCTTCCGAGGTGTGATGAAGAGTTATAGGGGTGAACCGCCATCTCCGATTCAAACTAATTACCGACCTGTACAACTTATTAATACTCGACAAATTTTAAAATACGGCATTTATCACTAACAGGGAAATAATACACACCTGTTGAAACATTCTACTGATTTGTGTTGACATTGTTCTTAGGAACACGATATTCTAGCCACCCCCTTCCCTTCCCCCTATCACTGTCAGTAGGACTTTTGACTACGTCTTAAGTGGTTATAATATTGTTATAAAGATGGAATTATATATAGTTTATTAATAATATATTTGTTTTTCAAAGGTTCTTCTATTGTTCTTCCAATGAGACTCTCTACTGACTCAAAACAGAACATATGCATATCTATATGTTTAATATATGATTAAACAAAATATATATATGCCTTAAATTAAGCAATATAATAATATGAAGCTAAATATTTAACATATTCATGCATGTACATAGTGTGCCTTAATAGAAATATATATATGTTGAATATATAGTTAAATTAGTTAGAGAGAGAGATAACTGTGAATTAAACATGCTGTGTAGATAAATATATATCAAAGTTTATCAGAGGACGTGACGTTTCGATGGCTATAGTAGGATCTTTATCTGTAAAGGCAGCCGAGACACTGGGAGACAGTGGACAGGATATTTATTCTGTGGAATTGGAGCGTTAAACAATGAATAGAGTACTGCGAAATTAGACAGAGCAATGCAATAACACATGAGCAGTGAGATTAAATAAAACTATAGGTGCATGAGGGGGCTACTATATATAAATACTATAGAAAAAAGCGTAGGAAAAACATATTTCTATTATTGGATTTAGAACATGCCATCACTATAGTGATCCATATACTTTATCTGCGATGACGTAATTTGAAAGTGCAGTTTTATGAATTCTTCCGTAAAAATTAAGGAGTTTTAAGACTTGTTTTGACTTGCTGTGCTACTTCATTGATAATGCATATTTTATTCATAAAAGTTACCGTATTCTTTCGACCTTGATTTCTGCATATATTCACATGTATCTGCCTAAGGTAATGCATCTCCTCCCCCCCCCCCTCAATCTTGTCCCGTCTCCTGAGAAAACTAGTACCAAAATGGCGTAAGCCTATATTCATGTGGATTTTGTTGTTACGGTCCCCAAGAATCGCCCGGTCATAATCGTTCCGCCCCACTGTTTATCGATCGAAATGGATATCTTATTGTTAAAGTTTTAAATCCTAAAGTTTATTCTTGATACATCTATATTAATTAGTTTTAAGTGTAGATATAACGAGAGTGAGAGTAACCTTACCTTCATTGTTCTGTCTTCTTTATAAAAAGGGACTAATTAGGCCTATCATGTGGGCCACGATCTCCATTTTGTAGCTAATATGGGCTTGCCCATCCCACCACCACCCAGTGGCGGCGGAACCGGGGGGGGGGCTTGGGGGGGCTCAGCCCCCCAATAAAAAAGTCGAGGGGGCAAATGCATGATAAGCCCCCCCAATATTTACCAAAGCTCCGAAACGTGCATCTGCCCATTTTTCAATGCATACTTGTCGATCTGTCCGATGCACACGTATACTATACAGGTGTAATAATTTTAGTAAATGCTGGGGGACCCTCGGCCCGTCCCCTGGCTATAGACCACATTGTCACCCCAACCGCGTCTTCACGCCCCGTGAAAGTGGAAGCAGTGAGTGTGAGTACCGGTAAGCGCAACACAACTTCGTCTTCAAAGGCCAATAACTTGCCTTATTTCAGCCAGTTCTCCAACATCCCCTTACTCAGTGGCGAAGCGTCCATACAGTCAGGGGCGGATGCCCCCACCCCCCTGACGGACTCAAATGGACTGCTGGCGCTCTTTTCAGCTTTTCACTACTTTTTACTGATTAGCGATTATTGAATATTTTATTGCGCTCTCATCTACCTATTGACGTTTGTCATATTCTGTTGGTGTAATTTTCCGAAAAAATGGCGACGACACCTATTTATTCTACGTGTATCTGCAAATTAGCAAGGCCCGGAAAGGGTCATTTCCTGCAATCTAGGGAGTATCTTTACTCAAAAATGTTCTGTACGCTCCGCACCAACCTGTGGTGGCGCTCCGCTGAGATAGGGTCGAAAGCGCCCCTACAGACCATTCTTGCCCCCCCCCCCGACCAATACCCCTAGCTCCGCCACTGCCCTAACTACACTCAAAACACGTCTTTGCGAGTACACTACGAGTAATAGCTACTCTCTTAAAACACCATCGAATATACAAATTACAATGTTTTTACATACAGACTTTTACGTGCAATCTGAGAAATTTCAGGCTTGAGACCCATATTTTAGGGCTAGGTATTCGCAGCATAAAACACTCGGGAAGTGCCGTTTCCGGCCATCTGGGGTTTGAAAAACCCCCAAATTTTCTTGTACGCTCCGCGCCAACCGATGGTGGCGCTCCGCTTAGATAGTCTCCACACATTAGCCCCCCCAATAATTTTTCCGTTCCGCCGCGCCTGCCACCACCCCACCCCTATCTGAATCATCTGCTACTGTGTCACACTTTTGTCAAAAGCAGAATTATTGTTGATCTTTGGAGGGGAAGACATATCCCAACAAAATATGTCCCTCCAAGGTGAAGAATATTACACCCAAACATATGTCATATTAAATTACCACTATGCATTATACATCAGTGAAAATAACTAAAACTATAAATCAGCATCACATCCTTTGCACTTGGCCGACCCGAACATTTATGAATTTATTTGCCCACAGTGCAGCCGTGAACCTTCAATGTGTGTAAAAATTACCCACATGTCCGACACTACAAATTATAACAGGTCAATCCAAGTAGTACATATAACAACTCCCTTGGCGTTCTCCAATAACATAAACATCTAGGCCTACAGCATTCCACAGTCATTCTACTATGATTGAGGTGAAACAGTACCTTTCACTGCCTGAACCCACCCCCCCCCCCACACACACACAATCGGGTACAACACTTAATCAGACGGAATCAGAAGTTGGAGAAACAGAGGGCGTCTGACATTAATTGCTTGGCTGGATTCATTGTGTAGCCCCTTTAAGTTCCATGGCGGAGCCGTACGGGAAGAGCATATCTGCAACTCTACTCATCTCCTCAAAATAGTAGCATCATTTAGCAAATCATGATGCGATTTGCCGCTAGTCTATCACTTTCACTGTTTAATTCGTACAACACTTCGAGCACGCAAAATCATTTCATACAAGTGCCTCTGCAAACCCACACTATATAATTATTATAGTTTATCCAAGTCGCAGAACGCAAAATGAAATCCAACGTCATGAGCAAACTGTGAACACGGATTACATGTATAACATATTATAAATAGATGCACCGTGTAGATTTGCTGCAAGACTCCCGACTCATCTTTGAGAATGGGGAGGGAGAATGTGGGTTGGGGTGCTGGAGTCAAAGCAATGTTTACTGGTGTTGCCGTCTGTGGCGGCACCACTCCCACATGAAAAAATCTAGTTGTGAAAGTTATTTAGGGACTACTCCGGGAAGGGAGGAGGGTTGATGAATGTCATAGAAAAAGACAGTTTTGTAGTTTGTATCACCGTTAGTTCTAACAGAGATGTAAACATTACGTTTGGGTCGTTGCACTATTGACCGTAAGATCGTCGGTGTACTGATCTTCCACCATGGTGTACCAGGTACATTCCAACACAATGGTTCCTTGTTGTGTCAGGGCAACTCCCTAACCTCTCCCCGGTTAAAGTGTATTATACCATCAAACTGCCCTAACAAAATTTCAAGACTATTCATAAGACAGGCGCGTAGCCAGGAATTTGCCAAGGGAGGGACGAAACTGTTGACAAACTATCAGAGCCGTAGATACGGCATTGTAAACTATCTAAGCGTAACGCAACCATGATTGGCGGGAAGCGTACAAGAAAATTTTGGCTGAAAATGCCTCCCAGATGGTTGGAAATGGCACTTCACAGGCCTTGTAAGTTGCATCTTAGCATTTTCTCTTTTGAAATTACTAGCGATATCATAAAAATATTTAAGAAAAATATGCTCAAGGGGGGGGGGGGCGGATGCCGCCTTCGCCCGCCTACGCGCCTGCATGTACAGTATACATGGTACAGTATTGTATGGTACCAATATACCTAATAAAAAATTGGACTACATTCATGTTTAACATTCTCTTAAATTAAACATAAACAATCAAATGTTTCTTAGATTGTACTGCATGTTTCACATCAAACATATATGTGAAAGCCACACTGCACAGCAAGGTTGCCCCAAATTTCTTTGGTACAATCTGAAATATCATTTAGACTGTTAACTTGTTATATTTATGTTAATATTTATAGCATATAAGGCTTGCCTAGTCTAATGGCACATTCAACAGAACACCGTAGGTAAAATTTCAGATGTGGAAGTTTACAATTTGGAACTTGACTTTCTAGGACCCATAGGTGCAGGGTATACAAGGGGACTGAACCAGACATATATCTCTACAATTTAACCCTATACTGTGGCTCTCACTACATGATTGGTAGCTTGATGTTAAACCTGCTTAATGAGTGCCTCATCCATGCAGTGCTGTGGCAGTGACTATAATCATATCAGTTGCAGATATAGTGTATATCAGTGACTGTGTCTCTAAAGCGCAGTAACAAACTGTGCTCTGTAATTACAGTAAACCTTGATAGAGTCAAACTTAGGTGATATATTCAGAGTTCTTCTAAATCTTACCCTTTGCATTCAAACTCCATCTCGCTTTCATGTATGTGTTAATACATTGCTCCCATCAAATAATTCTCCAGAGACATACTGCATATGTTTAGTATTTACATAACTTCCAGTTTTGCTGAAACACAAAATACGGCACCAGACCCTGTCCAGGGTATTTTCACTTGACAAAGCATGATCACTGCCAATATCTTCTAAACCAGATGTAGCAGATAATATTGTACAATGTCTATATGCTCAGTGGAGTGGCTGCTGCGTGTTAATACCTTGCACATACAGAGAATGTTTTGAGTCTTATAATCCATAAGCTACAGTATGTTATTTCCTGCCCTATACATTTGTGCATCAAGGTTTTTTTTTTAGCCTACTCACTGTAATTAATTGTCTGCTGTTTTGCACATTTTCAGAAGAAAAGTTGAGGGTCCACAGCAGTCACATAGAAATACTGTGAAATGGGTGTGGGACGTGTCAATGGAATACACTGGTTAAAAGCATTGAAGGCTCGCCCCAAATCGCGTACCGCGCTCTGAAAAAGTTAGCTTTCCGTTGCTTGCAAATGACGTTTTCTTCTTGTCGCTACAAAATGCAGACAGTAATGAAACGTGATACCTTGTTATCTTTTATCTAGACCTGAGATGTCCACGCTGCTATGTACACTGTTTTGTGGGTATTGACCGTAGCTGTATGTATCGACTGTACACTAGTGTCTAATTACCGACGGTGGCAAGCTGTGTGTGTATTTTCTGAGATCGATTGTGGTGTCTAACACTTCTGTTACACCTAATTCGAAACTATGTCAGATTACCGGCATGAGACGTTTCTTTGTGCGCGAGTCTTCACACCCTGCAAATGAGGTAACAGCACATATCATACCTCAACCCTTGCAGCAGAAAGAGATATTATGATGCTTCGATGGGAGATCTACTATAGTAACTACACGAACCAGTGCTACCCACCAATTAGGGAGAATAAGGTTATTTGTCATTGTTTTTCTTTGCCAAGCGACAACATTTGAATGTTTTATTATTCAATATGCCTTCCCCACCTCTCTTCCCATGTAATTGTCTTTAAGTACAATGTAACAACCTAGATGCTCAACCTTTAACTGGACTGGATATGCTTTTGAGTTCAACAAAATGTATCTAACTGTAAATAACTTTTCAGTAAGATTTCTTTTAGACTATTGTACATGTATTGTTACCATATGTTATGTGGTGTTTACAAATCCTGATGAGCAGATTTTGGCAAATTGTCTTGCTTTTATTCGTAGCAACTTCACAGTTGCACTGGACTGACAATATCAGTTAAACATGTTCTCTACAGACCTGGAATACATTGGGATATGTGATGAAGGTCAGTTTGGGAGGAATCGGCAGATTTAAATAAAAGTACTTTTCAGAACCAGGGACGAACAAGCCTGTCCCACTGACACTTCTCAGGACGATGATGTTGCAGGTATAGGACAAGCCAGACCAAATCCACTGTGATCAGAGATACCAGTTAAATCTAGAAGAGTCCTAAATTTACCCACACTGGAAGCGTTGTTGCAGACTTAGAACTGGTTACCCTAAAATCACGTCATACTACCAATATGCACTCTTCACTGTTTGGGAAAGAAAATAATATTACCAATCAGGATTTTGGCAACAAAAAGAGTATATTTTCATTGTGCGGGAAGTATTAAAGATGGCGCTATTTAAATAATACTTTTGTAAATATATTAAATATGTAAATGGCATTGATTAGCTTCCGTAGGTAGATTTTCAGGATGATAGTGCCTCATTGGGCCACGTATTCAGTGAACATGGGCTGAACATATGCCGGTCGCAGTGAGGGTCTCGCCCTTTGGCCAAAGGCAAGGATTCACGCACGCCACCTAGAACGCTTCTGGTCGACCTCTGACCGACCGACCCTCCTCGCATCCTCCCGGGTTCGCTGACGACAACAAGGGGACATGGCGCGGGATCCCAGGCCACAAAAAGCACCATACCTACAGCCGGATGAATTACGCCTCCAGCCTGTCTCGAACCCTAGCCACGGTTTACATGATTAGCAGTGCAAGGTCTTTCGCTTACACCGTCGCGCTAACCAACACATCAGCTAGAAAACTAACTTCAGAACTATAATACTTAAAGACGAGACTGAAAGAGGAGGGAAAAGTCAAAATAGAAGTTTGTCACATTCGTGTGTCTTAGCTGGGTTTCTAACTAACTCGAGATATCAGCTTCTTATTCATCTGCTCAACCCACTGAGCTAACGGACGACGCTGAAACATTATCGAATTTAAATTTAGCTTCGACAGATGGGGTAGAAAATCTTACTCGTTGCAATGAAAGCAGAAAGCAATGCTTCTTTTGTGTTCGTTCTAAGTGATCAAATAGTGCGAGATTCTTGATAGATCAGATGAACAATAGGTTTACCGTAGAATGTCATTGTGGATTACTTCAAGACACGAAGGATATTAAATTCTAACAAGAGATGCTCCTTTTATAAAGGAGTAAATCTCAAGTGAGATACCTTTCATCAGTATTCTAAAGATCTGAAAGTTATGATAGGTTCAAATATGTTGGTGTTAGAAGTTAAAACAAATGTTAGTTCCACCATCATTTTCCTGTGAGGGTGTATTTACTACGTACATTAACTCTCCCATAATGTTGACTGGCGGGTATGAGCTGTATATCACCCCACCTAAATTTATCTTTGGAAATTACTCATCATGTGACCAGAAAGTTTTTAAGCTGATGGGTGGATCCAAGAACAATGAACGATCAAGAACAATGAGAGCTTCCAGTTACGAATGTGGGTGAGTGAGGCAATATTCGATATTCTGTAGCTCGCCAAAATTAAATGGCATCAGGATTAGGTTTAAACGAAATGTATAATTGTGTATCGTCTGCGTAGAAAATGGTAGTGTAGGTTATGGTGTTTGATAAGAGTGGGGAGGGGTACACTGTTCTAAAGGGTTTATTGAGCACAGGGGACACATTCTATAGCACGCGAGGTACGCTGAAATATCCCGGGAAGGGGCAATAGCACCCTGAGTTTCACACAGAAGATTATATCCCCCTCCCTCCCTCCCACCCCTCCACTCCTCCCCTCCCCTCCCCTCTCCCCCCGCTCTCCAAAGTTCATTTTTGAAAAATATCAGAGATGTCCCGTTTTCTAAAGAAGCAATGTCCCTTGTTTGTTAAAGAAAATTAACCTTTTTCGTTGTCTTTTGGGGGTAAATTTGAAGCTGGCCAAAAAGGAATATGTGGTATATGATATGAACAAATGATTCATTGTTTCTTCCTTCGGGACGCTCGTGTAATTCACGGTACAAACCTGTGTATGTAAAACATACCACAGTCAATTTTCCGGGCTAGCGAGAAGTGGCAACAAATTTCCAGCAACAATCAAAACTACAGTATGAAATTTTTCTCCGAAAGGAATGAGGGCGGTATTGAAGAACTTAGCATGCATAGAATTCCGGATGAATGACCTGATACGTTTCACTTTGCCCTTTGGCTCTGAGTCTCTATGTTGCCGTGTTGGACGAATCTAACTGTAATAATAGTTACCGACTTTGCGATCCGACTATGCAATCAGCGGTCCCCATGACAAGTTCGCAAGGTCGGTAAGAGTGACTCCATAATTTTCCCTTTCAGGAAACCAAAAGTGAGTCAAAAACAGAAAAGAAAGACGTTCAATTGAGAGCTAGCCGTTGTTTATTACATTGCAAAATATATGCTCACAAGTCACCACAACCTTTTGCACCCCCCCCCCCCACCACACCCACAGCATTTTGTTCGTCCCATTTTAATACTGCCTCCCACAAATATGGAAGTTCGAAGTTTAAAAATGCAAATGCAAGCAGGCCGAACGTATGGCAAGAGTTACGCAGCACGACTGTAGATACAAGGAAACGTACCGTAACTTCTAAATGTAAACAAAAACTTTTGATTCGAAAATATCTATCATACTTTACTTTGATTTGTTCCTCACCCCCTCCCCATTAGTAAGACCTAGTTGTCATTACATATAGGCAGCATTATACCTCAATAACGAGATTACGAGAGCATGATGATTGATGGTCAATATGTCGCTCAGTCTGATTGGTCAAATTTAAATGAATATGTAAATTATGTATCTTATTGTAGCATACAGCGTGTACCTTAGAAACCTGCCAACCTAGCTGTAAATATTGGCAAGAAATTGATTAAATGATACGGAATTTATGTGACGTCACCTCCATGAAAATAGACTCAAAGAAAGGATCGATAGTTATAGTAAAATATATTAAAGATTTTAATGATTATGTCAATTAGATTAAAAACATTTTTTGGGGGGTTTTGGTTCTAGTTTGTGATGGATAGTTGGTCACGAAGTTTTCAGCTGAAATCTGTCAAAATGAAGATGTAAACTTCGTCGTCAGATGGAAATAATCCTTCGATACCTAGAATAGGTAAAAAGAAAAGAAGAGGAAAGAAAGAAAGAGTGAGAACAATTATTTTTTGATTTAATATTTTTTGATTTAATATATATATATATATATATATATATATATATATATATATATATATATATATATATGTATATATGTATATATATATATATATATATATATATATATATATATATATATATATATATATATATATATATATATATATATATATATATATATATATATATATATATATATATATATATATATATATATATATATATATTCAAATAAAAAAAATAAAAAAAGCAGCAACAATAGTTAAACCTTAAACAGCAATTCATCTTCCATGACCGTGGTTTTTGCATTAATAGTAGGCTACACGTACCTTTTGGGGCATAGGTTCCCTCTTGACCGATGTGTATGGTCCAATAGAGGCTGTTGACACTGTCGTCAAAATCACCGTTGATGGCGTCAATTGATTCACCAAAGGCAGATCCACTACTTTCAAAACTGTGGATTATTAAAGAAGACAATTGTTTTAGCCGTGTGAGTAAATGATCCACATGCTTTCGAAGCTGTTTAAAAAGAAGTATTTTGTGTTATTTGAAAGCAAATGACTGTGTGTGTAATTATGGTCGACTGTTTGCGTAAAAGTTTGGGAAAGGCCAACGTAGTGCTATATATGATTCGCCATTGGGTGTAGCCATAACGTGATATCGTCATAGTGAGGAGGCGATTTTAGACTATAAGGGGTTAAATATCGCCACAAGGAGGTTTAATTTGGCCCAAACTTCCGAAACAGTACCCATGCGTATAGCTTACTCTGTCTGCTATTAATAATTTCCATTTATGAACGTGGTATATTGTTAGTAATATTGCCTTTACAACGCGATCAAGGGTGAGCAGATGTTATGCATTTGTTGCAATATTTTTGAAGAAATTAATTTCAAGGCGAACCGATCATCTTTGGACCACCCATAAAAAGTTGAAATCTTTAGTGTTCATATGTTTTTAAACAAAAATCAATATTGCACACGCAGGTCTCGTCTCATTAAATAGCATTAGTTCTTATTAGTATTATTCAAATTACGTGAAGTCATTGTTCAGATCAGCCAATCGAATCATTCCAAAGTAGAGATTCTCTCCGTTGAGGATGGTCACTTGGTAGCTCTCCACGTCGCCATTCGCTCTGACCTCAATGTCAAAGGTCACGGTGTCATCGCCTGGCTCGATAACAGGTGGCACCGGAGGAGTGGGCACTGTGAAGCGAAAATAAATCAAACATCAGACAAAAATGGCAATATTGACTTTTGTTAAAAACGTTTTTTTATTTCACTGATACCAAACAATTGATTTATCCAGGGAGTTGTTCCATAACAACTCCCTGATTTATCTAAAGAAAAGTTCTGATTCATCTGAGACTTTGTAGATTGAGTTTTTTAGGAAAACTGGAAGCTTACAACTTGCATTGTTGCCATCAAAACCCTGAAGATTAATATATACCTGACGAAGTTCCTCTTGTTGTTTGAGTACCGTCTGAGATCAAAAGCCAAAGCCCACGATAATGTAAGAACGACTGGTTTTTAACATACTTGACAAGGTGTAATGTGGAGATCAAAGTATATATATATATATATATATATATATTTATAACTCTAATATGCAAAATCTCGTTACTTGGAAAATTAGTTGAAAATATACGTGCGTATTCTGTATAACACTAGTCCTAACCTCGATCGTATTCCTCGTCAAGTTCATATGCATGAAACTGTGTGCTAGATTGTTTTGTTTTTTGAAACCATTACTTACAATTTGGACAATCAATTTGAATGGTTTGTAGGCTGCCAAAGTTGTTACACCCAAGGAAAGGAATTATTTGGGCAGTTGCACCGACACCATCAAAATCACCATCAGTCTGTTGGGCTAACAGCCACGTTACCGCAGTTTCACAGCACCAATACGTTGGATCGACGCCAGCTGCCGTTAATGCCTGTATAGAGAAGGTCTTTTACTTCTGTCTGACAAACATGCTATTTGAGTTTACGCTTGGATCATATATGTATAAATCGTTTGAAATAAATAGGAGATAACTTGTATTTACCATTTGAACCGGTTTTTCACGTAGACAGCTAAAGATTTCTAGTTGAAAAAAAGCTGTGCCTGACCGTTAGAAAATTGTATCTGTACTTGCTTTTCTATCTTCCAATTGCTGATATATGCAAAACCACAGTTAACGAATTCCGCATCTAATTAACATAAAATCTATCACACAAAAGCCTTCATATCCAAAATTTAATCATCATCGAAAGAGACCGTTCATGACGTCATCACATCATCGTCGTCGTCATCGTCGTCATCGTCGTCGTCGTCGTCATCGTCGTCGTCATCGTCATCGTCATCATCATCATCCTCATCATCCTCATCATCATCATCATCATCATCATCATCATCATCATCATCATCATCATCATCATCATCATCATCATCATCATCATCATCATCATCATCATCATCATCATCATCATCATCATCATCATCATCATCATCATCATCATCATCATCATCATCATCATCATCATCATCATCTTAAACGTTACAGAACACATTGGCCGATTCAGTCACTGACTTTCCGAGTATGTATAGTGACAACCTCCGCTCACCTGAATAGCAAGAGCCGTAGTGATTGCATTTCCAAATGATTTATTGGCGTTCTGAGCGTACAGGATGCACTGCACTCTCTCATCAAGGATGTCGTACCAGTTTTCTACGTCATAATAGATAGCCTGGTCGGTGGCACAGACCATGGCCATCACTTCAAGGGATAACGTGTCAATATCATCTAAAGTTGGAAGTGGATTAAAACAAAAATTAAATAATTAATTAAACCATGTTTTTTTAGGTTAATACTCTCCCTTTAATGTTCGCGTTCTAGAGGGATAGGGGCGGATATCGGGTTGGGGGAGATAATGCGACGGTATAGACATATTCAAATTGGCAACACCTGCGCCAAATGTTTAGATTTATTTCATCTACATAAATGTGAAATCTTTGGAACCCAACATCCGTGCCGATTTGTGACGCTAAGTAGCAGCTCCTTGGCTTAACGTTATGCGACAGTGCAGGTATATATGTTCCGCGATTCTCCTAGTAACTAACCGTCTATTAGAGAAATAGCATTATCAACAGTCAGTGTCCATGCACGATCCCTTTGTAAAGTCAATGTGTTATAGTTCCTTGTTCACTAAAAGCTGCTCTGTTAGTTCGATAACAATATCGTTCTATAGTTCAAATCCGGGATTTTATGAAAGAGAGTGTCTGAAAGTGACGTCATTGAACCAGACTTTAATGGTGTATTCTTGGCATAATTTTATACTATAAATATGTAAAAAATTATAAATAAATACTAGGTGGTGCTAATCAGCTAATGACTACTTGAGCGTGTGTGTGTCATGTGTGCGTTTGTTTGCTATCTGACTGAGGACTTGAACAAAAGAATTCCAATTTGTGTGTGTGTGTGTGTGTGTGAAGTTCAAGGGGGGGGGGGGGGGGGGTGTACTTGATGTTTCTCGCCCTGCTATGCCTGTTCACTAATATTGTAATGATAGGCTTATGTACATACCACTGCACGGGTCATTCTTATCGGACCCGTCTGCCAGTTTCACAAGGCCCTTCTCGAATATAGTGGCATTGCAACTGCACAGTGATAGGATAGCCAGGCTAAACTGGAAGAAGTTGTTGAAATTTGGCTCCGGGAAATCTCTCAGAAGCTTCGTCATCGAGCATTTCAGATCCACACCGTAGAAGTCATCAGTGGGACAGCAAACTGATTGGAGGGCGAGCATGTACTGACCCAAAACACCAGCTCCTCGACCAAAACTTCTTGTACAACATTCATCACTGTTGATGACATATTTATCAATTTAAATATTCGATTCATCCCAGACTCTGAAGAAGGAATGACTTCAAAGCGATTAACACCACCTTGATCGATTTCTTGCTGGCAAGACTACCATTGAAAAATGATAATATTTCACAGTAGGACGAAACCTTCGACCCCAACCACCCCAACCACCACATCATCCCATCCCCACCCCACCCCACCCACATCCCTTGACCAAATGATCGAATGATGATTTGAAGACTTGCGTTAAGACGGACATAGAACCAACTATCATCTTTGGCTCAAAATAAATGAAACCTGTTACTTTTTTTTTCTTTTCTTCTTTCTTACTTTCAAACTAGAATGTCACGAGCATCGACACTGAAACAAGTACCATCATTATGTCATGTTATATGAGCTTCAAAATGTAAGATTGAGCATTTGCAAAACCCCATCTTTTACGACAGAAAGCAAACAGTGAAATAAATCACGACAAACATAAAACATTGAAGCACACGTGGTTCGATCAAGTCTTCAGCTGTGCCACTGTATGCGTGTGGGTGTGAAGGAACAGTTAAATCCGTGAAATCTTACAAATGGAATGATATGTTTCGTATGGCTATTGGGGGGGAATAGTGTGTATGATCACCCGATACACACAGAGAACACAGTTAGTAATGTAAATCTTAAAGTTTTGTACCACAGTAACAAATGGATCGTGCTATAAATCGGTAGCACGTGCTATTAGGATTACAGTAAGGACTGAGGATATTTGTAATCCCAACAAATCCAGTTGTTGGGATTTGTCGGGATTACACATATTTTCAGTTTCTTATTGCAAACATAGTAGCACATGTTATACCGACTTATCAGATTTGTCACTACACAATCCAGTATTTACTGTGGTAGGTACAAAACTAAGGATTTACAGTATAGTCACTGTAATCTCTATGTGAATCAGGTGGCATGACAGTACAAACGATATCACAAAGACCAACAATGATGATTGGATTTGTGTCTCCTTTAAATAAATGCAGAATTAAAGTAGGTATGTAATACATACCAGTCCTCGTCGCTATCTGAACTACTGCTATCGTCATCGCCGTCATTGCATCTGTTAGAAACGAAAAAGTAAAGCATTTGTATGCAATAGCAGTTGAACTTGCAACATGGTCATAATTTAACAGGGTATAGAGAGACGCAGGCCACGTGGTTGACTTAAACATGGGACATTATGTTCTCAACTCTTCTCGCCATACATGTATTCGATGATATTTGCACCGCGCGTGGCGTTACCTTAGAAACCATGAAGGTGTTTTATTAGTAGGATGTTGTCATGACAACACCCAAGTGCAAACTCACGAGTAATGAATTTTTCAGACAAGCGTTTGAAGAAAAATTACTAATATTAGCTCTTTATGAAAGAACCACGGCATAACACCACCGCACCTTAACAACACCCTAAATAAGAACAAGGTCAATTATTACAACAACAACAAACCAAAGGTCAACACAACGAAATAATTCACAAATGCAAAACAAAAAGGGGCAATGCAATACAGTACAGTGTAATGTAATACAGTGCAATACAATACAGTGCAATGTAATACAATGCAATATAGTACAGTACAATGTAATACAATGCAATACAGTACAGTACAGTGTAATGTAATACAAAGCAATACAGTACAGTGCAATGTACTGCAATGCAATGCAATACAATACAGTACAATGTAATGCAATGCAATAAAGTACAGTATAGTGTAATATAATACAATACAATACGGTGCAATGTACTGCAATGCAATGCAATACAGTACAGTACAATGTAATGCAATGCAATAAAGTACAGTATAGTGTAATGTTATACTATGCAATACAGTACAGTACAATGTAATGCAATGCAATACAATACAGTACAGTGTAATGCAATAAAATACAATACAATACAGTACAGTGCAATGTACTGCAATGCAGTACAGTACAATGTGATGCAATGCAATACAGTACAGTGCAATGTTATACAATGCAATACAGTACAGTACAATGTAATACAATGCAATACAATACAGTACAGTGCAATGTAATACAATACAACACAGTACATTGTAATGTACTGCAATGCAATATAATACAGTGCAATATAATATAATGCAATACAGTACAGTGCAATATAATACAATACAGTACAGTACAGTACAATGTACTGCAATGCAATACAATACAGTGCAATGTAATATAATGCAATACAGTACAGTACAGTGTAATGTAATGTAATACACTGCAATACAGTACAGTACAATGTTATGCAATGCAATACAGTACAGTGCAATACAATGCCATGTCATACAATGCACTTTTCTGACCAATCCATGTCATATCCATACATATTATTAGAAACCCATCACTCTGACTCAGGAATCCATGTTGCTACATGTTTCGACCTAACTATATAGCAATCAACTAAACGTTTCGCTCAATGCAGACAAATTGTTACATCGATTGTCAGTGTGATACCTAGTTAAGCGGCATATATATGATTTACTGTGACTTGCGACACCAACAAGGGCTAGAGAGCTCAGTTGGCAGAGCACGGGACTTGGGGTCACGAGGTCACTAATTCAAATCCCGCTCAGCTAGAAAAACGGTTGTCCATGATTATCCAGCCATTTTACCATTTCTGCGGATAATACCATAAATGTAATTAAAGACAATAGACAATGTAGTAGTTATAGGTAGGACGCCATCACTATGCAATAATCACGACCTATACACCACCGGTTAAACTAATACACAGGTAATGGCAGGAGCCAATTCAAGAAATAAAGGAAAGCAAGAGGTTTCGTGAACCAGTTCGGTTCCAGATGGGGTGGGGTGAGGGGAAGGGGGTGGTGTCGACCACTGTCACCGGGCCCGCTGTTTGAAGCCTTCATTTTCCCATACGAACCGGTATGTAATGAAAATGATAATATATTATTCAATATTTCCCGGGCTCTCTTATTGACCCCGAGGTCGATGCTGTATCCTCCTCATGCCTCCCATCCCACTACCCTGTCTCTCTCTTTATCCTGCTAGGTCTGAGTCAAGAATAGGTCTATATTCTTGTTATGAACGTTACAGTAGCTCAAATATTTACTGCAATAACAACTATACTATTACTACAACTACTGTTACTGTTACTGCTACTGCTACTGCTACTGCTACTGCTAATGCTACTGCTACTACTGCTACTACTACAACTACTACTACTACTACTTCTACTACTACTTCTACTACTACTACTACTAATAATAATAATAGTCATAATAATAGTCATAATAATAATAACAATAACAACAACAATAATAATAATAACAATAACAATAACAATAACAATAATAATAATAATAATAATAATAATAATAATAATAATAATAATAACGACGACGGTGACGACGACGGTGACGACGACGGTGACGACGACGGTGACGACGACGGTGACGACGGTGACGACGACGACGATCATGATGATGATCATGATGATCATGATGATGATCATGATCATCATCATGATGATCATGATGATGATCATGATGATGATCATGATGATGATGATCATGATGATGATGATGATGATGATGATGATGATGATGATGATGATGATGATGATGATGATGATGATGATGATGATGATGATGATGATGATGATGATGATGATGATGATGATGATGATGATGATGATGATGATGATGATGATGATGATGATGATGATGATGATGATGATGATGATGATGATGATGATGATGATGATGATGATGATGATGATGATGATGATCATGATCATGATGATCATGATGATCATGATGATGATCATGATGATGATCATGATGATGATGATGATGATGGTGATGATGATGGTAATGATGATCATGATGATCATGATGATGATCATGATGATCATGATGATGATGATGGTGATGATGATGGTAATAATGGTCATGATGATCATGATAATCATGATGGTAATGATGATAATAATAGTAATAATAATAGTAATAGTAGTAGTAATAATAATAGTAATAATAAAAGTAATAATAATAGTAATAATAATAGTAATAATAATAGTAATGATAATAATAATAATAGTAATGATAATAATAATAATAGTAATGATAATAATATTGAGTAATAAAAGTAGAGGCCCTTTCAATCACATAATATTATTTCGAGGGCGTATCCATTCACAAAATAATAATTAGAGGGCGTATGCATTCACCATGATAAGTACTTACAATGCAGGTAATAGTTCACGTAATAGTTCATATTCTAATCTTTCTTTTGTAAACAGTCTTTCCTTCAACCCATGACCAGCTAACCAACCCGGATCAGCAAGTTGTAGTCCCAATATAGCGTTCTGAGTGTTGAGGCTAGGCCAACTCCCACCCAGTTCTTGTTGATCTGCCAACCACTGAATAGCTAGATCTCTGACGTCACTGACCTCCTGCTCTAATGTTGCGTTTCCTCCACCTAAACACAAAGTAACAAATAATGTTCTTTTCATCCATTATTACTTTACCTTTGAGTATGATCAATGGATGAAAGATGAGAAAACATAGATCATGTTATACTACATAGTTGCGTACATATTTCTTTCATAATAAAACAAAACTGTTAGCAAACGGCTTATCCATATATATATATATAAGTATATATATATATATATATATATATATATATATATATATATATATATATATATATATATATATATATATATATATATATATATATATATATATATATATATATATATATATGTAACCTCTGTGTATAGACTGACCACATATCGGACAGCTCCCTTCCACCAGAGACGCGGTGAGAAAGATACTCGCCAGTACGATTTTTATATCCATTTTGTTGATTCTCGATAGTTATAATTGCCAAAAAAAAAACATAATAAAAAAATACTATACTAATTCCATCACTATATAGGTTTCATTAAATCAATGTTTCAACTGACATCATGTGAAAAATGAAGTGCTGTCAAAAAATGGCAGGCTATAATCTTACACGAGTGGCGATACGCCTCCTCGCCATCTCCCCCCCCCCCTCCCCGTCTGGGCATTTGGTTAACGGAAGGCATGTACTCAGTCCCACCTTTTGCAGTAGGCGTAGACAAATGCATTTCGTCGCATTTTGCAGTGTGTTTAATGGAGGTCACTATAGAACTCTCTTTTTGGTCGCTAGAAATAGTTTCTTATAAAAACCTGCATACCCGCACAAACAAGTAAAGCAAATGCAAGATAATTACTTTTCAAAATTTGCCTCTTAAAATTGTCCACTCTTTGTTATTGAAATTGCAATACAAACGAACAGATTGAAGTGTTAGCTCAATGGTTAACGCCGGTGCCTTCCAATCATAAGGTCCAGAGTTCGAGTTACTCCAAGATTAATGAATGTCGTCCAGTTATAAGAGTTGTTGACAATTGACAATTCAAAATCAAGGATGTTAAAATATGAATCTAAGAGACTGACTTCGGTCAGCTTGCGGCTTTGATAAACCAATGAGGCTTCTTCGCGAGTTCCTGCTTGCAGGAGGATCTAAAAAATATACATACATACATACATACACGCAAACATACACGCATACATACATACAATATCGATATTACAAATTTCCATGAAACCTCGCAGAATTAACAATAATATCAATCATAATAACAATAACAACAAAGATTTATAATGCGCACATATCCAACCAGAAAAGGGCGCTCAAGGCACAAAAGCTTGTCACATAACGTGAGTTTTAAGCTTCCTATAAAGGAGGAGACACGCTAAGCCGTCTTTGTTATCAAGTGGTAACATATTCCACAATTGCGCGCAGCAACTGAAACAAAATAGTACAGAATGATCGAGAAAGCTTTCGGTTGAATTTTCCAATGTCCAACTACATAACCGTATCTACAAAACTAACATTCTCCAAATGGTTACAATGACCCCTCCCCCACGCCCCCATCCATATGAGAAGCAAATCGAAGCCCATGGTATCATGCATGGAACTGTATGTCAACAGTAAACTTTCTACACGGTAAGTTTGTTCAAGAATTTCATGTTTATACAATTATTAATCTATCACAAAACATTTATTTATCAAAGAAACTGTCACAATAATTCAATCACTAATTTCCTGCTAAAAGTTGTTAATTTATAAATAAAACTCTCTCCATGCTATTCCTATTACGTACCTGCTTTCTTTGAACGAAAAACTGAATCTGTGAGAACTGATTTTGGGGTAAAAATAAAATGGCCTCACACTTCGAAAGAATGTTATGAATTGATGTCGTCGCATAGCCCTACAACTGGTTATATCATATGTATGTAAAATTAGTCAACGTCTTTAAAGAGGCACTCATTCGTAACGGAAAATGAATTAGTTTTATGACAAACAACGTTAGGCCTAGACAAAAAGAAAATCTGAGACAAACGAAATAACTGAAAAATACCTTGATCAGCGAATCCCTTTTCGGACCTGAGCTGAACAGAACAAAGAACTACACTGAACAACAAAACAATTCTCTGAAAAGAGTATATATAATAGTCACCTTTCTTGCATAAAAGGGGAAAATCGACAGGAATGTTATTCTGTGCAACGTTCCCGGACTCAAATCATAGGTCTTTGTATATACTATTATTTTTTTTATACATTTTCATGCATGAACGGAATGCAAGCAACGACTTTCAAATCGCGCATTGAAATATTATTAACAAAACTGAACTTGTAAACCAGCATGCGAAACGCATTGAGGATTTGATGGCTTCATTGCACTATAGACTTCTGCTTGTACAACAGAAATAGCGGTTAAAATAATAAAATGGCCCGAACCACTATGTTGATGTACAATTATACACTACGGCATGGTAAACACAGTTCAGTCTACTGTAAGTGGCAATACACACCTCCACCAAAACGATTGTACTCAATGTGATGCATCCACACACCAAGTATGAGTAGTATCAATGTTACATCATTCAACTAAGAGTGTTTCTACAACCTGTAGTTTCTTTTTTCTTCCTTCGAAGCAAACAAACCAGTTACCATGGGAAAACTGTGCGCGGTTAATAGTACACAATACGCTGATGATATGTAACCATAGCCATAGGCGTAGGAGCCCAATTTGATTGGGTTGGGGGGGGGGGTGTGTAACGACTTGCCCCCAAAACAGGACCAACATTTTGATGTAAGTTTTTACAATACAGTTATTGTAATCAGATCAGGTTCCTTATGAAAAAAGTTCTTCTTCTGATTATAATGATTATTATAATAAATAAGACCTTACAGTACTGTTTCTCTCACTCGGAAGGATTTTAGACTCCATCGTATAGCCTTTTAGAATCTAACTTTTCGGTAAAGCGATGATGTAAATACAGAACATAGGTTTCTTCTTAAAAACTAAGCACTTATTACAATAACGTATATTTTCAATATTTGTCTCCTCAGTCAATGATTTTAAAATCCATCTTACATATGTGATTGATGATATGACGCTAAGACACAACAATTCTAAACAGCAAGATCCGGTTCGATCTATGCTGTTGAGTGCATTCCTAAAATTATCAAAGAGGGGTGCTTAGTATATCGCCCTCTGTTTTGATTTACCGGCTGTTCGTTTTCGCCCGGTGTTCATTTTGATTCTGTACCAACGTTCGTTTTGATTTATGGGGAGAACTTCCAATCGTGGGGGCGAACTTTCATTTAGTTCGCGCTGTCATGTTGCTTATTATCGATAGGTTGGTGTAGTTTAAGTTGGTTGTTTAGTCAGTTTCCTTTTGGTGCATTTTCTTCTTAATATTAGCTGTATCATCATGTTAATTTTCTTTGTTTTTTGTTCTTTTCTTGTTTAGAATGTTTCATATCTATACTTTCAGTCTATCTATAATGCACTACATTTTTACTATTGTTCCCTTTCATCTTTGTTGTATGTTTGTCTCTTGTTTCATCGTTGTTGTGATTTTTTTGCCCAAATGGCCGCCCATAGGTCTGTGTATTATGTTGTTTATTTCAGAAGTGACTGAAATAAATGTCTTTGAATGAATGAATGACGAACGAACGAACGAACGAACGAACGAACGAACGAACGAACGAACGAACGAACGAACGAACGAACGAACGAACGAACGAACGAACGAACGAACGAACGAACGAACGAACGAACGAACGAACGAACGAACGAACGAACGAACGAACGAACGAACGAACGAACGAACGAACGAACGAACGAACGAACGAACGAACGAACGAACGAACGAACGAACGAACGAACGAACGAACGAACGAACGAACGAACGAACGAACGAACGAACGAACGAACGAACGAACGAACGAACGAACGAACGAATGAATGAATGAAATTATATATAAAGAATATTAATATAAAAAAAAGAAGAAGAACATTCACTCATATCTTTAAGTTTCTAGAATGAAACCCTTCGAAGTCACATATGTCCGTTACAAATGATTTCAAGAACAACAGATATTTTTCATACTCCAAAGAGTATATTTCTCGCAATACTTTCAATTGTAAAATTCAAAAGAATATAAACCTCAAACTATGAGCAAAATATTATGAAGGGTTAGTTTTCTTTCTATATATTAATTGCTACATTATCTGGCACTT
This sequence comes from Apostichopus japonicus, assembly GCF_037975245.1. Taxonomy (NCBI): domain Eukaryota; kingdom Metazoa; phylum Echinodermata; class Holothuroidea; order Aspidochirotida; family Stichopodidae; genus Apostichopus; species Apostichopus japonicus. Next base: position 20,524,104 of record NC_092564.1, on the reverse strand, counting down.
GCAGTACAGTTATTCAGATATCAGCCATCGCGGTAACCATCGGCTACCATTGTTGGCCAACGCTTATAACAGCGGTTATCAATGGTTACCACTGGTTGATCAAATTTCTAACAAACATAGAACTAAAAATACAGTGTTTTGTTAAACAAAATGAAAGTGGAAGAGGTTTCTCGTACAGATGCCTCCCACAACAATGTAAATACCAAACATACTTGTTACTTTGAAATACTGTATGTATATATATATATATATATATATATATATATATATATATATATATATATATATTTATCACTTGTAGCCATTGATCGTATGATCAGTGGTAAACCGGTACTTGTTTTCTGTAGATATGTCGTATCTGAAATAAACGAAATTATGCATATGTTATCATTTGAAATGATGTTTGCAATGATTTTTTTTTTACAATTTGGAATGAATTGTTAAATTATTTGTCCATGAAATTATACTTCACTGTTCGAGTATACTTATCATAACTTCTGAATACTACAGTAATAAACTAGCCATGCAAAGGTAATTAAACTGTTGCGTCAACACGACTCCACATTTGCCCCAGAGCGTCCCATCCCCTCACCTGACTAAATACGACGTACTCATCTTGATGCTTTGCATAATGGTACAGACCGTACAAACGATTGTGCGAACCTGGCTGCTACACAGTAATACAGACAATCTCTCTCGAAGAATTGGTATAACCAACGGTCAGGCGCGGCGGAACGGGAAAATCATTGGGGGGGGGGGGGCTATTGTGTGGAGACTATCTAAGCGGAGCGCCACCATCGGTTGGCGCGGAGCGTACAAGAAAATTTTGGGTTTCAAACCCCCAGATGGCCGGAAGCGGCACTTCCCGAGTGTTTTATGCTGCGAATACCTAGCCCTAAAATATGGGTCTCAAGCCTGCAATTTCTCAGATTGCACGTAAAAATCTGTAAAAAACATTGTAATTTGTATATTCGATGGTGTTTTAAGAGAGTAGCTATAACTCGTAGTGTACTCGCAAAGACGTTTTTGAGTGTAGTAAATTACTACTTGCAATTAAATGCAATAATTAAGCCCAGCATTTACTAAAATTATTACACCTATAGTATACGTGTGCATCGGACAGATCGACAAGTATGCATTGAAAAATGGGCAGATGCACGTTTCGGAGCCTTGGTAAATATTGGGGGGCTTATCATGCATCAACTTTTTCTACAAGCCCCCCCCCCCCCCCCGGTTCCGCCGCCACTGCCAACGGTGCTTTCAACACACTGTCAAGCATTTTTAAAAGCAAAAACATAAGCCGGAAAATTAAGCTTAGGATCTTTGAGACTTTATTAAAGAGTATTTTTTTGTACAATTGCGAACTGTGGGGCACAACGAAGGATCTTGATCGCAAAATTGACACTTTTCAAAGGAGACTACTTCGAAATATTCTCAACATTAGATGGACCAATAATAATTGGTTATCAAATGATGAGCTCTACAACGAAACCAACCAAACACCTTGGTCATCGATAGTCGCACATAGAAGATTGAGATTTTTCGGTCATGTAGCAAGACTCCAAGAGGACGCTCCAGCAAAGGTTGCTTTAAGACAGGGTTGTCCAACCTACGGCCCGCGGGCCACAGTCCGGCCCGCCGTAGGGTTGCGTCCGGCCCGCCAGAGATAATCTACGGTGCGAAATTTTAGTGAGCAGATTTATTGATAACAATTTGAAGCTATATAATCAATCATTCGAACCTTCTGGGTCCAAAACACTGCATACAGGTCAGTTAATGTGACACTCTCAGCGGAGGGGGGGGGCGGCTGCACTTTATTCATCTGTTTTATCAGGAAGGAAAATAAATCAGTCCCGCGCGCAGTGCGCACATTTTGTTGCTTTGGGCTTCGGTTAAAAAATTAAAAAATCGAGCGTAGGGTTCATGCGGCCCCCTCCTTCATTATAATCATTCCATGTGGCCCTCCTCTGCAAAAGGTTGGACAACCCTGCTTTAAGAGAAGCACTGAGACATACTGCTAAACCAGTTAGAAGGCCCGTGACTACATTGCTTGGAAAAATAAAATCGCAATTCAAGGACATTAATATTAACAATTTCGAAGAAGCAATAAACCTTGCGCAAGATCGTGATACGTGGCGGAGGTTAATCACTGAGCATGTCGGATAGACGAGACTCAACTTACTACTTCTACTACAGTCAAGGGCGGCGGAACCGGGGGGGGGGCACAGGGGGCACGTGCCCCCCCCACTTTTCGTCAGGTTAAAAATGTGCCCTTTTTCTACATAAAATTGAGGTGTCTCAAGTTAGCAAGAGGCCAGGGAACCAGAATGAACACTTAGGAATGGCCGTTTCCGGCCATCTGAGGGGTTTGTAAAACCAAAAATTTTCTTGTACGCTCCGCGCCAACCGATGGTGGCTTTCCGCTCAGATAGTCGTGCATACAACTTTGCAAATCCTGGCTACGCCCCTGACTTTTAAGGAATTTCTGTGGGTCAAACTCAAAGCTATTTTGAATGGATTTTTTTTAAAGATATTAACAAGAAATAAACTCTAATTCGGAAGATTCCTACATAAGCAACTAGCATGATTTCACCTCATTTTGTCTCAAAAGAAAACTTGTTCCTTGTTTCCCAATTTGCACATTGGATAATGCAGTGCTATAGTATGCATATTTTCCTTGAGGGGGGGGGGGGTGTTGATGGAGTGATCTGTATACGCAAATAAGATAATACAATAAGAGTTATAAAGGGTACTAAATATAAGGCTGCATCATTCCAATCGAATTTCTGCAAAGTGCCCTTTGATGTCGGTGCCGCCCCAGATTAAAAGTGCTTCCGCCGCCCTTGACTACAGTGTTTAGTGTATTCTCTTAGAAACAACATGGCGGCTTTATCCGTGTCTGGTACTTTACATTGAAGAATCTACATATTGGCGATACCGACATCAAATACTCTGTAGCTGTAACAAATGTGTTCAAAATCAATGATACCAGACACATGGATCTTATCTTTACTGTTTGGTATAGCGGTACGGAAGCTAGTACATTTCCATCGTTGTATAGTCGCCGTGAATTATAGCTGCAAAAAAAAATAATATTGAGATGAATTCTAAAGTTGTCTAAAATAATCAATTATCAGTTTATCTTAACTTAAAAAACACCCTTTTATCAGGTATACATGTCACGACATTAAGTATCAAACGTAGGCCACAAACAACGACTACAAGAGAATATTGAGATGTGATCATTAATCAATTTGTTCAAGCAATGTCTTTTTTTTTGTGTCGTTTATGAAATTGGAAGGTAGACAGTGTAATATATACTTACCCTCTGTTAACCTGTTTCGGTTGGTAAGTACATGCCTGTCAAAGCTATCTATGACACTTTGTATGATATGTACTCTTCGTGAATCGTTCACAAAATTGAGCAGTTCGTCACGTAACTCAGTCGCATCAGTGACCATGGATTATTGTCCCCTTTCTCCTTTAAGCAGCCGTAGTCCATTTTGATACCCTGCAAATGGAAATATTCGGGGGTGATGTCCACATTTAGTGCACAATGAAACCAGCATGCTAATGCGCTACAACGTCCAAAGTCTGAAAGGTGAGCTGTACAAGGAAGTTGTTATACCCTAACAATTACCTAGGTACAGTATAGGCCTATACTGAAAGGCATTGTTTCTTCGTTATTTCTGACCTCAACTTGGGTTTTTATGTAGGACAGACAGTCGGCACAAAAGCCGAACAGAATACTCTATTTTATAGTATACTTATGATAATGTTGTCTGCCTTTAAACTATGCTTTACTTCCTTTATTGCATTAGTTGGGCGTATGGTCGACATTGGACCTTTCCACTATGAAATAGGTATACGAATACAGACAATTTGTGGCCACTATATAGATGATCATATCACTGCTGTTATTTCAACGCAGAAACCCATATTAATTACGAATTTATTAAATTTCCCTATATATATATATATATATACAAGGGCGTAGGAACCGGGGGGGGGAGGCTGGAGGGCGCCAGCCCCCCAGTGAAAAATGTGGAGGGGCGGAAGTATCATTCCGCACCCCCGCTTCGCAAGTCAGAAAACCCCTTTTTCATTTCCAAATGAGAGAAAAAATCTCATTTGGAGCACCAAATTGCATCTAAGGCCTGGTGAAAATACAAAATTAAGTTTGCAAAATGGAGTAGGTGTTGAAGTGTGCTATATTGCACCAAATTGCATCTGAGGCTACCTGGAAATGCAAAAAATTCCAAAGGGGAGGGGGACACCCCCTCCCCTTAAACCCCTCCCCCAGGCCGGCCATCAGTCTTCAGCCCCCCCACTCAAAAGTACCTTCCTACGCCACTGTATATATATATATATATATACTCATGATATGTACCTTAGGTCGACAGTTTATGGTAAGAAAGTGTACCTTAGGTCAACAGTGTACCTTAGGTCGACCTAATGTTTTCACTACCATTTTAAGACACTTTTTTTATTGTCGCAAATAGCTTTATAATGTTCTCCGTCCTCTAAAACGTCCATTTAAAAGTTTTGGTTAGGGTCGGTTCAGGGTTAGGGTTAGAAAAAAGGGTTAGGGTTAGATTAAATTTAGTGTGTAAGTCAATGTAACTGTCGACCTAAGGTAGGATCCATAAGGTAGGATCCATATATATATATATATATATATATATATATAGTGTTGCAGTTGCGAAAGATTATTCTAGTATTAACTGCGGTAACACTAGGTTTCTGCCTAACGTCAGTGCTAAGTGCTGAAGACCCCAACACAGACGAGGAAGTCCCAGCTATAAAAGAAAGGGAAGAAGAAGGATATCAGAGACTATAGTGAAGCAGACATGGAAAGACTATACCAGCAATGGGAGGTTGGTAAATTCAATTTCAATTGCCCTCGTTTTTAGTCTTGGAAATGTGTCATAAACCGTACTATAAATTACGAGTTAGACTAAGTTATAGGCAGGCGCGTAGCCACGAATTTGCCAAGGGAGGGGCGAAACTGTAGATTCGGCATTGCAAACTATCTAAGCGTAGCGCCACCATAAGTTGGCGCGAAGCGTACAAAAAATTTTTGGCTGAAAATGCCTCCCAGATCGCTGGAAATGGCACTTCCCAGGCCTTGTAAGTTGCATCTTAGCATTTTCTCTTTTGAAAATACTAGCGATATCATAAAAACATTAAAATAAAAATTTAAAAATATGCTCAAGGGGGGCGGCTGCCCCCCCCCTTGGCTACGCGCCTGGCAAAGAGCAGACATCACATAATATCAGTGAGCATGAAAATGCATGTTCAAAAATGAACAGCCTCAAAACTGTCTATGTGTGTAGTCAAAGGCGTAGGAGCCCAATTGGATTTGGGGACTGTAACGACTTGCCCGAAAAATATAACCAGAATTTTTCAACGTTCAACATGTTAATGTCAATATCATATAAGCAAGCATAGGTCATTACATCGCATGGCATCGTGTACCGTACGGTCCGTGAAAGTTGCGCAGTATACCGCAGGATGCCAAGGTAAACAACGAAATGTCTTATGTAGATGGAAAAAAAGCATACAGGTCCAATAATGTCAAAACTCTCTTTTACATAGTAATGGCGAATAAGTCTGCCAAGCTTAGAACTTTATTTTAATTACCAAGGAGATAATTTTTAAACTATTCATTTATTCTCAGCATATTGTCCGAATTTTCAGGGGGAAAAGTTTGGTTGGGGGGGGGGGGGGGGGGCTGCAGCCCCCGCCTCCTACGCCTATGTGTGTAGTGTTCGGTTTCGAAATATCTGATATCGGAAATATCTGGTATTTTTCATTTCCTTCAACGAAGTTTTATAATTGCCGTTATAAGAGGTTGTAATATTTGTACACCAATAAATTAACTGTGTCTGAATTTTCGAAAATTTCCTGACCAACATTCTTCATCATACTTCCCTCTACTCGTAGCAATTTTGACATGTCTGTTAGGGGTTCAAGGAGGTTTTTCTATATTGGTTGTCCATAGATTGAATTTTGTGCAACATTATGTATATGTTTTGAAGTGATTTTCTTCACGAGAAATGTGAATTTTCAAATTCTGAACAAATAATGGGCTTAAAACCTTGAAAAGTGGGGCTGACGGGTATTGTGGGCCGTGACGTAGAATCACCTACAAAAGCAATGATCCACAGGACATGCAATGAGGTCGAACATGATGTGTGACTGGTTACAATCTTCAAAAAGGTTATGGATGAAAAAAAAATATTGGGAAATACTTGGTTCTCAGGCAAAAAGTGTACATCTGGTTGGTCATTTTCAAGCCCGAGAAGTGCCATTTCCGGTGATCTAGGGGGTTATCAAAACCAGAAATTTTCTTGTATATACGCTCCGCGCCAACCGATGGTGGCGCTCCGCTTAGATAGTAATTCGCGCCCCCCGGGTTAGAAAATCCTGGATACGCCCCTGTGTATTGTAACAAATTAAGGTATTTGAGACAAATATCATTATGCTATTGTGTAATTAAGCATTATTTTCTTGTAATGCGATGTTTGTGCCCAGTATTATACTGTATAAGTGACGTGTACAGGATTTCCAAGTTGGCAGAGGGGCCAAGTTTCTATAATTTCCCCAACCGATTTTAGGAAGGGCACGAACTTTAATGTAAGGGCCAGAGCGGATTCAATTTTTTTTTTATAATGATGGGATGTGGCCCGAGTTTAACTCCAACTTAAAGGGGTTTGTGTTTTGTTTTGAAAATTAAGAGTGGTCTAATTCTTCCTCAGGCGATGTAAAAACCCCAACTGAAACATACCCCCCGACTGAAGATGGGGTACACTATCCCCCCCCCCCACCCCCGTCCCCGGCCCCTTTGTGCACTATATTATAAAGGTGGTCTAATTAATAAGCGATTGCCGTCTGGGTTAAATGGTAGTTGCTTCATTAATTTCTTACATTATATTATTAATAATTACTGAGTAATCACTTATCGAGTACACAGAACAGTTCGTGACACTCTTTTGACCCCCTCCCTCTCTTTCTACTTTAGATGGATGCCTTCCGAGGTGTGATGAAGAGTTATAGGAACGAACCTCCATCTCCGATTCAAACTAATTACCGACCTGTACAACGTGTTAATACTCGACAAATTTTAAAATACGGCATTTATCACTAACAGGGAAATAATACACCTGTTGAACATTCTACTGATTTGTGTTGACATTGTTCTTAGGAACACGATATCCTATCCACCCCCTTCCCTTCCCCCTATCACTGTCAGTAGGACTTTTGACTACGTCTTAAGTGGTTATAATATTGTTATAAAGATGGAATTATATATAGTTTATTAATAATATATTTGTTTTTCAAAGGTTCTTATATTGTTCTTCCAATGAGGCTCTCTACTGACTCAAAACAGAACATATGCATATCTATATGTTTAATATATGATTAAACAAAATATACATGCGCCTTAAATTAAGCAATATAATAATATGAAGCTAAATATTTAACATATTCATGCATGTACATAGTGTACCTTAATAGAAATATATATCTGTTGAATATATAGTTAAAGTAGTAAGAGAGAGATAACTGTTAATAAAACATGCCGTGTAGATAAATATATATCAAAGTTTATCAGAGGACGTGACGTTTCGATGGCTCATGATAGCAGGATCTTTATCTATAAAGGCAGCCGAGACACTGGGAGACAGTGGACAGTGGACAGGATATTTATTCTGTGGAATTGGAGCGTTAAAGAATGAAAAGAGTACTGCGAAATTAGACAGAGCAATGCAGTAACAATGAGCAGTAAGATGAATTAAACTATAGGTGCATGAGAGGGCTATTATATATAAATGAAAGGGCTATACTATAGATGAAAGGGTACGAAAAAAATATTTCTATTATTGGATCTAGAACATGCCATCACTAGTGATCCATATACTTTATCTGAGATGACGTAAATTCAAAGTGCAGTTTTATGAATTCTTCCGTAAAAGTTAAGGAGTTTTATGACTTGTTTTGACTTGCTGTGCTACTTCATTGACAAAGTATATTTTATTCATAAAAGTTACCGTAACCTTTCGACCTTGATTTCTGCATATATTCACATGTATCTGCCTAAGGTAATACATCTCCCCCCCCCCCCCTCTCAATCTTGTCCAGTCTCCTGAGAAAACTAGTACCAAAATGGCGTAAGCCTATTCATGTGGATTTTGTCGTTACGGTTCCCAAGAGTCGCCCGGTCATAATCTTTAATCCGCACTGTTTATCATTTTTGTTTTAAAGTGTAACGATCGAAATGGATATCTTAATGTTTAAGTTTTAAATCCTAAATTTTATTCTTGATACATCTATATTAATTAGTTCTTAGTGTAGATATAAAGAGAGTGAGAGTAACATTACCTTCATTGTTTTGTCTTCTTTATAAAAAGGGACTAATAAGGCCTATCATGTGGGCCAAGATGCTTTAAGTTCCATGGCGGAGCCGTACGGATAGAGCATATCTGCAACTCTACTCATCTCCTCAAAATATATAGTAGCATCATTATGCAAACCATGATGCGATTTGCCGCTAGTCTATCACTTTCACTGTTTAATCCGTACACACCTTCGAGCACGCAAAATCATTTCATACAAGTGCCTCTGCAAACCCACACTATATAGTTATTATAGTTTATCCAAGTCGCAGAACGCAAAATGAAATCCAACGTCATGAGCAAACTGTGAACACGGATTACATGTATAACATATTATAAATAGATGCACCGTGTAGATTTGCTGCAGGACTCCCGACTCATCTTTGAGATATGGGAAGGGAGAATGTGGGTTGGGGTGCAGGAGCCAAAGCAATGTTTACTGGTGTTGAGTTGACGCGTCTGTGATGGCACCACTCCCACATGAAAAACAAAAGTTGTGAAAGTTATTTAGTGACTACCCCGGGAAGGGGAGGAGGGGTGATGAATATCATCAAAGAAGAAAGTTTGGTAATTTGTATCACCATTAGTTCTAACAGAGATGTAAACATTACGTTTGGGTCGCTGCACTATTGACCGTAAGATCGTCGGTGTACAGATCTTCCACCATGGTGTACCAGGTACATTCCAACACAATGGTTCCTTGTTGTGTCAGGGCAACTCCCTAACGTGTCCCTGGTTAAGGTGTATTATAACATCAAACTGCCCTAAGCTAAATTCCAAGACAATTCATATGAACAGGGTGATGAATCGGGCAAGCACCTATGCGTTTCTTTCGTGAGTGATTGAAACCTTTTATCTACATTTGACACGTAGAGTAAAAGAATGGACCAATCACAACACACGCAGTCATGTCAGGGTCACTTCCGGATACAAATTCTCGTAGCAGACTACATTTTACATGTGTGTCGTTCAGCGTGAAAATTACGTAGGTGCAGCAATACGCTGTGTATAAGTTGAAAGAAACCAAATAGTCGCAGAACCGATCAAAATACCTCGACAGTTTACAAACTATACGCAAACAGCCCATTCTCCTTACTTAAAGAAACTTGAGGATCGCTGGAAATTTCCAATTATAGCGTCGCATCTCGAAACAGACTAAACAACGAAATGGCAAGAGTGTTGCAGTTGCGAAATATTATTCTAGTATTAACTGCGGTAACACTAGGTTTCTGCCTTACGTCAGTGTTATGTGCTGAAGACCCCAACACAGACGAGGAAGTCCCAGCTAGTGAGAAATGGAAGAAGAAGGATATCAGAGACTATAGTGACGCAGACATGGAAAGACTATACCAGCAATGGGAGGTTGGTAAATTCAATTTCAAATGCCCTCGTTTTTAGTCTTGTAAATGTTTCATAAACCGTACTATAAATTACGAGTTAAAGGGTGTGAAGACTCGCGCAAAAAAGAAACGTCTGAGCCGGTAATCTGACCTAGTTTCGAATGAGATGTAACAGAAGTGTTAGACACCACCATCGATCCCAGAAAATACACACACACAGCTTGCTACCCTCCGTTATTAGACAGTAGTGTACAGTCAGTACATACAGCTGCGGTCAAAACCCACAGCACAGTGTACAAACAATACGGCGATGGACATCTCAGGTCCAGCTAAAGATAACAAGGTATCACGTTTCATTACTGTACTGTCTGCATTTTGTAGCGACACGAACAAAACATCACTTGCAAGCAACAGAAAGTTAACTTTTTCAGATAGCTGCAAATGGTTTGGGGTGAGTCTTCAATGCCTTTAAGGATAGTACAGGTCTGTCAAAATAGTCATGTGTTGTCCTTGTGTTCACATTCAATACTAGCTGGCTGCTTGGGTAAAAATGGGTTTCTAACTTTAAATTTCTTATTCAGTGTTTTATAGTACAATAGCTGACGTTTTTAACATGTTTTTGAATCAAATAAGCTTTCCTACAGCGAGTCAATTATGATGTAACTGCCACTTTGTTATTTAGTGAACAAACCAGGAAGTGGTGATGTGATCAAGATTAACCCCTGCCCTACCCATCCACCACCTCTTCTCCCAAGTATAAAAATCCTCCGACCTCTACAGGACAATATTTTTCCGGCTCTGTAATCACTTAGATTGATGAAGAGATTGCTTTTATGAGTGTTAATAGCAATGAAGTTTTATAATTTTCTGTTCATTTTGTATGAGAAGCAAATTTGCAAAGTTGAATTTGTTTTCTTGACAGGAAAATGATGACGAAGAGCCTGATCCCGATGACCTTTCGCCATACGACAAACCAAAGCCTAAAATAGATTTATCAAAATTGAATACAAAGGACCCAGAGGCTATGATGAAGATGACCAAGAGAGGTCAACCTATCATGATGTTTGTATCACTATCTGGAAATCCTACAAAAGAGGAGACGGAAAAAATATCGTCCAGATGGCAAGAGCAACTTTTCAATGCCAATTTTAACTTCAAAAGGTAATTGTCTATATAGGGTACAGTATGTTTTCATTGTGGTAATGTAGGGCTACAGGGTTTCTGATCAAAGAATCATTTAGAGGTGAGTATTTTGCAATGCTATGACTGTAGTATTTGACACTAATAACACAGTGTACATATATTAGCTAAGTAGTCAAGTTGAATTCACGGCTTGCACGGCTCGAACAGGTCTTTCACTCTGACCATGCATTGAAGATATGGAAACCTTTTCTATATGTCAGACTGAATTTTTATTATGTGTTCGTTACCAGTTTTTTACCACTCTTAAATTGATTGGTGACAAAAGATTTAAACTAATTAGTCAAAGTCTCTCAACTCAAGACTTCCCAAGTTTTATTAAAGTTTCAAAGTCAAAGAAACTGAGTCATCATCATCAGTAACCTTCACAATAAGATGCAGCTGCTGATGATGGCAAAAACCCCCATCTGCCCTCCATCTCACCAATAGTTTATTAAGTAAAGTTTCAGCTATGAGTAAATATAAGCTGAGCCGTCATCATCTTCAAAAGTCTTTAACTTTTCTACCATAATCTTCTTGTTGATTTTTGTCTTGTAAGGTGATACACATTTCCTCTCTGTTCTTTGAATTTTCAACACAATTTAGATTTCTATAGCATGATTCTTCTTCAAATGGCAGCGATTATCATTTTGAAAATGAGACTAAAAAGATCAATAGGATAGGTATTGATATGTCATTGTTGATTGTGGAATGCATGTAGTTCAGTGCAGGAAGGAAAAGTAGTGATTCCATTATTTGCTTTTCAAATTAAATTGCTATTCTAGCCATATTTTGGATCACAATATGGCCATTAGACAATAACTATTTCATAGGATGAGATCACTTGGCAACGACATGTATTTGGATAATTGAATAGTACTACACCATGGTAACACATATACATTGGCAAACTGTCTAGGCAAAACATCCTGTCGAATCCAAGTTAAATTTTTTACATATTATTCACTTAAAATAGTAAATTGCGGGAAGTAAACTTGTCTTAAAATAGCTGTATTTACAATCATAAATATAACCATGTGCATGAAATGAATCCAGGTAACATTAAAATTGATTTCCTATTAATAGATTTTGATTAATGGAAAAACTTAAGGTGTCTGCATTTTGAAACCCAATCAGCTTCCCTGTTTGTAGATATGTCTGCCAAAAATTGGAGGGCCGGGTTGGGGTATAGGGATTCAAATGCTGAGTTATTTGTAATAGGACATGATTGTGTGAGTATTTTACATTGTTTTGCTCTCTTAATTTGAACCCCCCTCATATGATAATGAGGCAAATGTAAAATGTGTGTGAAAAAATGGACTGAGCAAAATTAACAAAACGTCAAATATTTAGAAAAACACCATGCATGAAAAATATGTCGGCTGTGGATAGACATGGGCCCTGTGAATTGGGGCCTTACTTTTCCACAGGAAAAGTAATTTTGGATCATTCTTGAATACATAAATCTAGATTCATTGTTGATTTACTAAATCTACACCCATCTTTCATTAATAGTAATTATCTAAACTAAATATCCATAATTTCTCATGTTTCAACAATCATTACAGGAGAATCAGTCACAAAGTCAGTTTTTGTTCGATTGGTTGACATGTGTATGTATGTTGAGTTTTCAAAAATGACCTTGGGAGAGTAACCAAATATGGGAAGATGATTATTTTTGAATAACACTTAATTTGCTCGTCTCCTTTTTCGATTCAGATACGTTGTCGGAGATGACCGACTTCTCTTCCACATAGACGACGGTAGCTGGGCATTTGACATCAAGAACTTCTTAATAGATCAAGACAGATGTAAAGACGTAACTATCGACCAACAAATCTACTACGGCAGGGGATCAGGAAGGAAGGTGGACAACAAAGCTCACATCGTCGGCGCAGAGGAGGCGGAGGAAAAGAAGAAAGAGGAGGCAGAGAAAAGTAAGAAGAAGAAAACTAAAAAGAAGAAGAAGAAGACAACAGAAAAGAAGGATGAACTTTAGTGGTGTTACCTTTGAAAGAAGATAATGTATCCAAGAATGAGGTACATCTCACAGAGCGAACTAAAAGCAGAAAGAAAGATATCATGTGTGAGCTAAATGAAATTTTTACTGAAACTTAATCATATATGAAGCATTATATCATGGATAGAGTTTAATGACAGTTTCAGTAGTGAAAGAGGCAGCAGGAGCCCAACAATTTCATTTTTCAGTGTTTGCCAAGTGTGATGAATATCAACAGAGGCAGGAATGTGTCACAAGTATTGCTGGAGCCTGGGTGGTAGTGTTGAGAGAGAGAGACGAGTCCTTGAATATTGACTGTAAGACTAGATCAAATATCCACTTAATGCCCTGATGTGGACTTGGTGTGACAATATCGAGGCTCGAAAGATTCTCAGAGTTTACTAAATATAAAATGCTCTGTGATATATTTTTAGGCTTTAATTACTGTTTAGCAAATCTAAACAGTATACTGTACTCCTCGAATTATATTTCTTATCCACATTATCTCTCTTATCTTTGTAGCTTACAAAAAATTGGTGATAAGTAATTTTTCTGCTTCCTTGGACTGGCTTAAGTCAGTTCAAACATACTTTTCCTCCAGATGGAAATTTGAAGAACGACTTGCGACATCACTCAACCCAAAATGTAAGATTCTTCATATTTACTTCACTCCTATCTTACCCGTCTCTTTTCATCACTGCCTCGTCCCTCGAAATCTTCTTTTGGCAGTCCACAAGCATTTTCAAAGGTGATTTTGCCACCAACGTGAATTTCCTTGGTCATTCACTTTGACTGAAGGTTTTCCATTCCAGTGAGTTGGAGAGGTTCTTTAAGAGTATCTTTTGAATTTCAGTTTTGGACTGTTATTTCTTTAATAGGTCATGTACTTTATACAGGTATCAATTGCTTGATGGGTACAGTAACTGTGTGTGTGTTTTCCTATTACATTAGTGTACCCTTTTTTGTGTAGTGATTAGCTGCACTATTTCTCTCATCCATTATTGCTTGTGTAGTGTACACTCCAGTGGCAAGGTTTGGATTAGTTTGGGGAACTCCATCCTTTAAGTAGTTCGGAAAGTGCATTTATAGGAGACAACTTATCGGTGCTCGTAAAACCCTCACCTTAATCAGTAAGTATCGGGGTTTGACTGCCTAGTTTCTTTCTCATAATGTGACACAAAATTTATCTGCTATAAGAAGGAATGAAATCTGTTAAGTTTTGATCTTTGTCTCAATAAGTCCAAAACTGAGGGGATCACTTCCAATATTGAAATGTTCACATTCCGTAAAACACAGGGTGGCCCAGAGCCTTTTCATTTGAAAGTGCCTCACCAGCTTTTGCTAAATCTTTATACATAGTTTGCAGAGGACTCTGCCAAGTTATAATGTATGATGTTTGTGCCTTACTTGCCCATCTTGGATCAGGTTATGAATACAGGTCTGTATTAGATTTACATGGGTCAGGTGTCTGATGATCCCTGGTCATACTACAGCATTCTCTTCCCCCTAAACAATAATTCTGCTACGGCTTTCGTTTAGTAACTGATTTACAAGTACTTAGTTCATTGTTGTATCAGATTTACTTTGCATCATTGGGTTGCATCATTGCAAGATTGGGTGGCATCATTTTCTGTGTTTGACTAACACCCTTAGGAGCCTTAAGGCACCATATGTTATCCCAAAGGAGTGCAGACACTACCAGAAAGTAAACTAAAGTTGGTCTGTCTTGTCTGAAAGTGTTCATGGATGCAACTGGACCTTGAAGGCTGCTAGGCACTTGCCCACTCTGCCAAAATAGTGAATACTAGTGGGCACTGGTCATCGTATGTAAGGAGACAAAGTCCTGGAAGTCACATTTCTAAAAACTACGCTCTGTAAACATTCTTGAAATGCAAATGATGAAGTGCAAATGATAAAACATGTGCCAACATATAGAATCATTGATATGTGATATTAATGAAGACAAACAGCTCCTTTGTTTGAAGTGTTATGTAAGTTACAAGTCAGTTTGATTTTCTTATTTGTATAGATGTGGCTGCTCAGCATGAAAGTAGCAGCAGGTTAATATTACCATTGCAGGAGTATACTAGAGGTGTAGGAAAGGGAAAGCCATTAGTGGGTAAGATAAAACAAGAAAAATCTTTCTTGAATTGTACTTAACAAAATAAACACCCTTTGGATTAGAAATTTAACATTTTCACCAACATCGGTTACAGAAATTGGAATACTGATGATGAATTCATTGTTGATACTCTTTCTAACTTTTAGGGTAAAGCTTTTTCCACTTGCAGTATTTTTTCTCTTAAGGGTATGTTCAATTAATTTGAGTTGGTTTTGTGTAAGAGTAATATAAGACTTAAAAATGGATTCTATAAATCTTTGGAAAAAGATGTGTTCCAAGGTTGCATTGCTTTCTTGTAAAACTGTATTCTTATAAAAGTTCCCTCCAAATGTACTTTTGAAGGTGTTATATGCAGTGGAAGTAATCCATCAAGAAAACATACAATTGGGATGAAATTGTTCTGGATTTAATATTTGTAATACCTCTTATACAGTTCCAAAATCCATGTAAGACAAGGGAAGATTAACTGTAGTGGAGATCCATTGAGACCTATGCAATTCAAAGGAGTATCTATTTATCAAGTAACTAAATAATAATACAGTCCATTAAATGTTAGTCAAAATGGGGCAATGGGATTCCTTTTATTTCAATTACAGCTAAACATTTCCATCTTGTGCACCTGAATAACACTAATAGTCTTTAACTTTTCTCTTTTACCAATAACAACAATTTCATTAGGCACTTTTGTTTATATTTCTTGTTTGTATTTAGCTTCTTTTTGCTTCATATCAATGTACATACTGTGTAAACCAATAGAAAAGCAACTTGAGACATGATGTGAATCTCGTCTTTCTTCGTTGTTATAAGTCTACAAACCAAAGAGAAAAATCAGGGCAAATTTTTTACAGCCGTCTGATCATCCGAGATGACCAAATTTCTTTGGACGTCCATAATCGGCTTTGGAGGTCCGGTGCACTAATAGCTGTTTACATGAAATTCAGATTGTACTGTAACTTTAAAAAAATAAATGTAGGTAAAATGATAAATTAGTACCCCCCATGTACATTAGAAATGAAAACCTGGATGAAACTAAAATAGTTGTAGGCCTATGATCGACTTGTTGATTGAGTTTTACTGACTTAAAGTTGATGCTCTATTCACATAAGTTACACATCTACCGGTCAGTATACCTATAAGGCCTTTCTTTATTATTTTGTTACGTTTTATTGGAAAATAAAATCGCAGACCTAGTTGTTAGAGAGACAACCGAAACAAAAATCCTTCAAACTTTACCCAGCAAATGATTTGGTTGTTATACAGCACATTTCAGATTCTTTGTTCGGCTTCAAGATTTGACTACAAATGTTCAATGACATGGAAGTACTCTGCTACACTGTTTTATCATGTTTAGTCGCCATGAATGCTTTAACAATATAATATTGCAATGTCCACCTTGGATTTTCAGTGATATTTCCTTAAAATATTGCCTTCCTTTTTCTCTAAAGGGCACAGGACAATTTTCAGGTTTGCAGCAACAAATCCACATTTTAAAGAATCTTTGGTAGATTTTCTTTCAAGTTACTGTAGGTTCTGCAATATAGGACACTTCAAACTCAATTTGACATAGTTTGTTGTTAGTTTTTAGAAAACACTATGAATTAAAAAGAATATAATACAATTAAATTATATTATACCATCTGCATTCTGTGGGTTTTGGGTTGGAGGATGGGGGGGGGGGGGGGATTTGGGTATATGGCATGTGGACAGGATAAAGTAGATTGAAAATAGGGGGATATTTCATTCACTACACACAATGTTATTTATGACAACACAATGACAAAATCTACTTAACTAATGAAACAAGTGAAACCTGGCAAGGAATATCATCAGGAATGTTTCAAACTCTATCAAAGAACAAATTTTCATCCAGTAACTGAAAGTCTCAGTGAATTTCTCTGAAGTTCTTAGGTGAAGACAGATTTACTCTGCAAAGTTACTATTATCCCTCTAACTCGACTGTTCTTCTACGTCTCCCGTCAAAAACTAAGCTTCTATAAATGGATACATCAAATACAACTCTTATCTGAGTTGATCCCAGGCTTTGATATGAACACATTTGACAAGTCAACTTCTCCTTTGAACACAAGATATTAAGCAAAAGGCTTATAAACATCCTGTTGGTAATAAATCAAAGCAAAGTTCCTTGTAGGACTTATTTCCCTCCTGTTCTCCTTGGGAAAGTTTGACAACTAAAACTAGTTTTCCATCCCGATCAATTGATGAAATCAACCATCCTGTTGGAGGAAAGGATTTGCGATGGGTTCCATGTTATCGGAAGGACAGATAAGGACTACAGATGTTCCTCTGCAAACTGTCAATCCAAGTTCTCTTGTGTCGTCTGTGATTTTAAATGGATCATCTGGATCTGAAAAAACAAAATAAACGAGTGCAAGTTTCAAGAAAGAAAATACATAAAAAAAAAAATTCCCCTAATAAGTTAATGCTAAGTGCAAATCACTAACCAATTCCTTTCTCTAACAATGACTTATCTATGACAATTGTTAACATTTGTCAGTTTGAGGTAATATATTGCTATTGTCATAACTGACAGGTCAAATCCAAGGCATGCAAGCATAGTTGAAGAGTTGCTATCACTCTATGTACTATTCTCTAGTTTCTCCTCTGCTGCTGTATACTACAATCTGGGCAGGAGAAGGCGAGAAGCATAGAGGCAGGGCATAATTTAGTTTTCAAGTGTTTGGTGGCAGTTTCGAAGGCTCTGAATTTCAGCTCTTAAAATAATGTTGTTCATTTGTTCAAAAAGAGTGATGCTTGTTGTTTGTCCTTGTATTGCAATTTGAGTATATTGTATAGCATTTGATGTGATACGGGATGAGATATTCCCTGAGAGGGAGTAAGGACACTCATAAATGATAAGTCCTGGTTGAAAGAAGACGTTTTCTAAACTGATGTATACTGTATTACCTTTAGCTGTGTAACTTTTCAAATGATAGAAAATAGACAAATATATAAAACGAACTTCACAAGAAAAAACAATGCTGGTACCTCTGAGATATTCTGTGGCTCCATCCAATACTAAATTAAGGAGAGGATCATAGCCTTTAAGAACTCCAGATACTGAAAGAAACAACAAAAACAGCATTAGTTTCAATTTTTTCTGACTCAAATTCAATGTTCTGCACAAAAATGATCAAAGCAGTGTTGCAAGCAGAGGCTCAATCGAATGTTGTGACTGGAATCAGTGGTGTAGCAACAAGTAACAAGGTCCTGGTACAGTAATGGACATGGACCCCCAAAGAAGAGTCCACATGCACTCAACCCAACCATGGTTTAAGCTAGGGTGAGCAATTTTATACATTTTGCACTTCAAGATACTCCCGAATATGGCACGCTCAGGCTTTCTCTGTTGAAGACAGGATTTTGTCTGAATTCCCATTTTAGTCAGTTTTGTCATCAATTTGTTACTGTCTAGAATACATCCGGGGGGGGGGGGGGGGCTAACATGCAATACATTATTTATGTTATAAGCTCTCAACAGGACTGACACACAGTACGGCAAATTTTAAGTTCAATATGATGGTTTAAATATGACATATATAATATAACTATATGATCCTGATGACATTTAATGTACTGCTGTTTATGCTTTACACAGCCATGTAGTGTCAATGTCTGCTGTTTGAAAAGTATGGGATTTCCTAGTCCTTGTTTAATATTGATGGCCTCAACTTGATAAACTGTGACCTAGTTAAGTGGTTGTCTAAACTGTACACAATGCCTAGTTTATCAGTGAACAGGTTTTACAGCATTGAATGAATTTTTGTGCATTGTTGCAATGACTTCTAATGCTGACCTTGAATATATATTTCAAATGACACACCAGGGAATATTTTGGTGTTCTAATTATTTGCTCATAGCACAAATGTCTTTTCAAAACCCTAATTTTTGTTTCATAAAACTACCATGGTTTCTGTGTACAACAACTGCTATACATACATCTTTGCTCTTGTATAGCAAGTTGCCCATTTTGAATTGCATTTTGTGATGTGTTACCAGATAAGTTATTTACACAGTATACATTTATTTCTACAGCTCTAGGCTTAATGAAATGTACCAGGACCGATCAAAATTTATAAGCAAATTTTGTGGTCCTGGTCGGTTCCCATCACTAATTTGAAATACAGGCTTACCTTCTCTTCCACCTTGGAACTTGACTCTAATAGATTTGTCAATAAACCTGGACAGGTCAAGAATACTCTCCTTCTTCTTCTTTTCACCTTGTTGCTGCTATAGAGAAATCAAGATAGGATCTAGGATTGTTGCTTGGGCACCCATAAGGCCTTTTTACTGTATTCCCCTGACATTAAATGTATAAGCTAGGCCTGTGATGGTGCAGGTTATGGAGGGACCGGAGGGTGTAATTTAATACCAAAGTTAATGTTGTGGCTAGTATTTGTCAGGCAGATAGAGGAAAATAATAATCACATTTTGCCAATTATTTACTTTATGAACTACTTTTACTTACATTCATAGTGCAGCCTGAAACAAAGTGCCATGACTGCTACTGTATCTGCTAGTATGATTATCGCCAAATTCAAAATAAATCTTTTCAATATTCTAGCCTAATGGTTTACCATGGTCTTGACTTGTACTCTATTTACTGCATATGGCCTTGGAATGAAAGTTTTAAATTTGCATTCACTGAATAATGCCAAGGTTAATATGGAAAATTTAGCTCAGATATTTCCATTATTTTTAAGAAAAAGGTACTCTCCACAAACTGAAGCTCCAAACCATCCAACACTCAGCAGTAAAACTAGATGTAGGCTTGCCCATTACACATTATCCTTACAACATACATGCAGTAGCCTAGGCCTACACTGTATGAAAACTGATTTGCGTCTATAATAGGCTTCGCTTCCTAATCTACCACAAGTTATAAGTAATACTAGTAGACTCTGAGCGAAGAGTTGGGGTAAATACACATGACATAGGTACTAGGCCTATGTAGTTTGTAGCCTAGCACATGGCCTAGGCTTTACCGGTAAATTGCATTGAAATCATAGAAGCTTAAGGGAGTAAGACCTACTAGCAAAAATCATAAATGATTAATTAAAACGAAAGCCCTCAAACCATGTGGTAAACTATGACTTTAATGACTTACACATATCGCAAAACCCCTACCTATGAGTATTACACTTATGATATACTACAACAGACAGATGTAGTAACACGAGAGATGTCGTGTAGGTTAGGACTAGGACAAGCTTACAAAAGACATGCACAACCTTTTCGATTTTTCAAAATACTTCAACACATTTTTTTAAACATTTAATTATTGAATAAAATTCGACTTACTGCCATTTTGTCAGGAAATACGGTAAACAAGTACAACCCTATGAAAGAAACTACTTCAGACCATTCAAGCGTTTGTTCGCGGACTAGGTGGTACATGAATGTTACGTACGTCTATTGCTCGATTCCGGATTCGTCGAAGTCATCAGAACAGTCTAACTCGACTGTCGTCAAATAAACCACTCACTAGTTTTTTTTTCCAAAGCGCAGTACCACATTTATTTTCTACCTGTTATTCCTCTGATGCAGCGATTAAATGATATGTAGACTTCAGTGGCGGAGCGTCCATACAGTCAGGGGGGGGGGGGGCTGATTCCCCCCCTGACGGACTCAAATAGACTGCTGGCGCCCTTTACAGCTTTTTACTTATTCGCGATTATTGACTTTTTTATTGCGCTCTCATCTACCTATTGACATTTGTCACATATTTTTGGTGAAATTTTCTGACAAAATGCTCTAACATGTATTTATTCTTCGTTTTTCTGCAAATTAGCAAGGCCCAGAAAGGGTCATTTCCGGCGATCTAGGGAGTATCTTTACTCAAACATTTTCTGTACGCTCCGCGCCAAGCTGTGGTGGCGCTCCGCTTAGATAGTGTCGAAAGTGCCCCTACAGAACATTCTCGCCCCCACCCCTGACCAATACCCCTAGCTCCGCCACTGGTAGACTTGCTCCTCATTACAAGATTTGCATTTAATATTGTACGTTCTGACATGTGCTCTTGTGCTGTTAATGTCGCTGCGAGAGATTATTAAGGAATATTTTAATTTTGAAGAATACACCCCCCGGCGCCCCCTCCCACATACAGCTTCTTATGTAATTATTAAATGTTGATTGAATATTTTAAACTAACGTAACAAAGGGAAATATGTTGAAAGGTTTCTTGCATAAAGTGGAGATAGCTACATCTTCGCTTGAGAGAAATTTCAAAGGCCCTAATGTCTAAACCAGTGACACTTTAAAAGTGGGTGACCGAGGGTGGGGTCACTTGTGCCTGATTTGTTACATTCTATCGCTTAACTTCAACAGTACGTTAGTGAGAAATATGTTGTTAATACGAAAGTGCTTTACAATTATTTGAAATACTCTTTGCGACAAGAAGACGCCAAGGACGTCTGAGGGCCCCACTGAGAACCATACGCACACAGTAGTTCCTTTATGATGCAATTGCGTTATACTTACAGTAGCACAGGAAGACGTATTGGACCTTTCATGACATGGAGTTGGGTCCTCGTATCCGATCGTGTTAGAAATATTTACTAACGCAATTTCTAAAACGAAGACTGCCGAAATCTGTTATACTGGTCATATCACAGTGTGATCCACGGTACCCTTTGTGTGTTTCATTCCTATTGATCTTATTGACGTTTTTAACCTGTATTGAAACATTAACAAATCTACTATACGATTCTTCGGATCTACCGGGCAATATTGATAAATGTCTTATTCAAAGATTAATTTTTATGGAAAGTTTCTCAAGATTGAGCCTGAGCACGAAAATTTAACAACTTGATCGACTCTCAAGATCTGTTCCGTTTCATGGAGAATGTAACCACATCAAGCGAGTATCACTTATCCTTGCAAAAGGGGAAATAGATACTACATCAAGCATAATCAAGTACGCCTATTTTTTAAGATCAACCACAAAAGATAGTCAAACAAAAAACTTGATCCACTCTAACTCCGACCTCCTACAGTAAGATCGAGACTGTAATCGTATGGCCATGGGTTGCATTTGAACACCCCCCCCCCCTCACATCAAGATGATTTTCCCCAGTCACCACCCTCTAAGTCTGTGCCTGTTACAAGATAACTGTCTCATAGATCAGCAGCTTCCGGGCTGAAATTATGTTCCTTTTGGACATGTCATTTTAATGAACTTCTCAAACTCCCACGAGAGCTTTGATTTAAATTCCATAGAAAGTGAATTTATCTCTCTCACATGTACTTTGTGCTCTAAACTCGCTATGAGAGAATAAGGAATCTCTGAAAACCTTTGTGCTTCCTGAGACAAAACCACCAGGACCGGGCCCACTAGGACCCTGAGTAACATTCCTGAGAATTGTATTAGTGTAATTCCTGTCTCACCTCATTCGAAACTTGGTCAGATTACCGGCATGAGACGTTCCTTTGTGTGCGAGTCTTCACACCCTTTAAGAGCCAGACATTGGCACTTCAATAAAGACACTATACACAGAGACTGGCAACAATTGAATTATATTGGATCTTTAAATAGTTTTCTAAATATTTTGACATTTAATAAAGTGTTTAATAAAATTCCTTTTAGTTAAACATAAACAAAACTCAGATATTAGCACATGCAAAAAGCTAAACAATAATCAAGATAAATGATAATCATGCATCACTTTTTAAGTACTTTTTAAAACTATTTTATTAACTTGATTAGCTATTGTTCTTACACCAATTTCATGAATATTTCATCAAAATAAAAAATTAAACTTTATTAAACAACATATTCGTTTTGCATCAGGGAGACAATTAATGTTCAAAAAGCAATGAATTTCAAAGTGAGAATTTTTCGTTAAAATGTACTGAAGGAGGACTTCGAAGACAACACAATGAAAACACATATAGCTATAAGACTTAGGTAATAAGTCAATCCAGTATCCAAACTAACAAGTTAAGTTATAAATCAGGTATAAAATCGGTATCAACATACAACAGAAGGCTGATCACTAGTGGCATACTTCTTCAATGCATGCAAATCATGAAGAAATAGAATGAAAGAACACATAGTTGTTTTGTATGCTGAACATAAGACATAGCTTCATTAATACAGGAAGTAGAGCAGTCTATACCAGTATTCACCACTGTGTATTAATTTGTACTCACATTGGAAACCAAAATATCAATACTCATACTACCACTTAGAGGTTTGTACTCAGTCATTTCAGATGAGGAATGGGGGTGGCAGGGGTGGGAGGGGTGTGTACTTGTACTCATACTCATGCCATTGTACTCAGA
This sequence comes from Apostichopus japonicus, assembly GCF_037975245.1. Lineage (NCBI taxonomy): Eukaryota > Metazoa > Echinodermata > Holothuroidea > Aspidochirotida > Stichopodidae > Apostichopus > Apostichopus japonicus. The sequence goes on along the minus strand of NC_092564.1, from coordinate 20,500,764 downwards.
CTAAGGGTCAGCTGAATCCAAAGTAAAATATAGTTCCTGTATTAATTATCGTAATTGATATTAAACTGTATATCAAATTCATTTAGAGTCTGAGTTAACTATATCATTTATGGTATAGATCAAAATTTCTTATATTTATGTTATCCTCAACATTTCAGGCACATGACCAAGGCAACCTTGGATCTACTTTCAGATTTCATAACCAATTTAGCTAAATATTGATAATACATCAATCTGTTTCACAAGAGTGAAAAATTATAAATATTAAAGACAGAAGAAAAGAACCACAGTGCTATACCTAAATATAAAATATAAAAATTGTCTTCTCTTTCCTGTACTGTTAATTTATAATTCTTTTGTACAATGATTAAACCTTTCCAACAGTGTCAATGAAAACTAAATGTTAATAGAAGTGTATTTCATCAAGGTCATACCTAATTCAAAATAAAGGATTTTTATTATTTTTAACAATCAACTGTAGAAATGTTCAAGATCAAAGAATGACATCTGAAATATTGATACATGCAAATTTTAGTTCAAACTTCCTTGGTTATTAGCTTTGTGGTTCAAGAATAGCTGCATTCAAGAACATTTTCAAATTCTTTCAAGGTAATCTATGCAAGGTCAAACATAAATGAGGAAATCATATATCAAGGGTTTATCTGTCAAAATGATCATTTCACTGATGTGAATGTCTAATATGCAATTTCATTTTGGAAAATATACTCAGTTTCTAAGTTAGTTAAGTAAAGACATCTGATAAGGAAGGTATGAAACGATATCTAATAAGCAAGTATGCAGATGTTGGCATCTATAAGTTTATCTTTTGTTTTGTCAATGATACGACATTGCTTAATTGCTAAGTAGCCAAATGATAGTACAATGTGTGTATGCAGATGTTGGCAATCTAGCTTAATCTTTTTTTTTTGTCAAGCTACGAATTTTCGCTTTTGTTATATCAACTGTATATGATTATGTATTACCAGTAGTTGGGTTCATATTGTACAAGATATCTAGCAACAGGAAAGCACTCACATCCATGGAAAGGAGTATTGTATTGTCAATGAGGACATAAGTTGATACTTTTAAAGAAAAGTCCCCCAGGAAAGAATCTGGGCACGAAAAAACCAAACGACTGATCCGCTCTCAACCCCAGTCCCCTTGTATCGGGACTGTGACTGTGTGATCATCGTCAGGCGTATATCACCATTCCCCTAGAAGGGGAACATAATACTACACATGATCTTAGCAAAAAGGCAGAGAAGCGAGAAGGACATAACTTATACTACATATTTCCGTCATACTGCTGAGGGTCGAATGGTGTAACTCCTGGTCGCTGAGGACTTGAAAGCAATTGTGTATACTCGTATTGCTGAGGTCACAAGGAAGTAATTAATATTCGAACAAATGCGGTTTGAGAGTCGATCAAAAGAACTCAAGGTTTCCTGTTGGGATTTAGCTTGCTGATGCCAGGTTCCCATAACCCTAGCTACCTGTAAGTTGAATGATTCATATTTATGTGTTTATGATATGGTGTTCATGCTAATAAAAAGGAATATTAAAACAAAGATTGATATGTTTTAAAATGCCACACATGATGTGAAATGCCACAAAGAATAAAGGTTCCTTTTAATATTTTCTTTCATGTACAGTAGTTGAAATGTGGCAATCTATTAGTGAAGGAACTAAGTCATTGGGAATTAAAAGGACTTCGTTCCGTTGGAGTTTGTGTTATATTAGGGGTTTGTGAGTCAGTTTTTGGCAAGTTAAAAGTTGGTAGGGTTTGTCTAAAAGAATTGTGACATATTTACATTATTGGATAAATGATATTAAGGACACTAGAATTGAATACAGATTCGTATCATTGGTGTAAGATTAAGTTGAGAGTTTAAATTGTTGTACTTTGTAAGCTTGTGAAAATGAACCTACATATTGGTTATATATAGGAGATGTAAAAGTGATGAGTGGATTTGAGTGATATGATAATTATACGACAAAAATAGTAGAAATGGTGTATTTCACTGCTATATTTACAGGGTCATATTGTGACGTCTCAGGGAAAATCCGCCTGGTTTTTACTTTTATCCACGGTTACATCAATTTAGGGTTTACCGACTCCTCCAAACCTTGACGCATAGCAAACACAAGGGACATAAAACCATATCGGGCCAGCTGCTTATACCCACCAACTCATTCAGGCCATTCATAACTGTTTATTTGTGCCAGTGTTGAGATGGCCTAATAAAGACAACCTTAAGTAAGAGTTAGTTGTAAATATAAGTTGTATTTCTATATGTATATATATATATGTATTTTATTGTTGTATAAATCCAAGCAGCTTAACAAGGATTTACAAACTTAAACTGACTGTTTGTGTATTCTTTTGACATCGTCTCTCATCAGAGCAACCTTGTATTAATTTCTCCTGTTTTTGTCTTAATTCCTCTGGATCTAAACTTGTGACAGTGAACATGTCAATAACCTCACTTACCATATATGTCATCATGTTAGGTGAAGGTAAAGGTGTTTTGGTATGGGTGCAGGTGGGTTACTTTAACAATTGGAAATTATTTCATAGTTTGCAGCTTACTTGTCTGCCTGCAGCAAGTATTAAAAATAAACAGTGTTGACCTTATCAGAAGCCAATGACAGATATTTTAAACTGAAATAAATCTGAAAAAAAGTCGGAAAAGCAAATAACATCCCTTGTGTAGGACCTGCCTCTTGGTAAAGCTACTAGCTAGTAAAACATTGGACAAACTGAGCTGTGAGTGCTTTCTGGTAACCTGAAGTGTGATCAAGTTGATTTAGTTGAACCTATTTAGGGTGGTTCATGCTCTCAAATTGAAAAGACAATCCAACCTGTTCTAGCTTATATACATTTGCACCAAACTTCACGACTAAGCATGATTGATCCCATCGTTCACTTCACCAGTCAAAGTTACGTATCTCTTGATTGGTTCTCCAGTCCACAGTGCCTTCAATTCCCTTCTACAACAACCAATAAAAGTCACTGTCAATAGAGTGCACGGTACGATGTAAACCAAAGCCGGTTGTCCGGATTCCATAATTATCAGGGCCACGAAGGTGAGCAAGATTCCCAGACCGTACGCTGAAAATGAAAATAGTACATTAGTACCTGCCCGCATTGGGATGAAATTAATCTAAAAAGGTAACGTATTTCATTGATACTAATAAAATCATTTTTAGGCTCTTGTTTAAGAAAAAGAATGAGCAGATAGGCAAACAGCGATTAGGGACCAAAGCCATAGACAATTTCAGCGTAATACTTTGTTACTGGATATGATGTTGGGTCCTTTTTAGGATCTTGATCAGAGGAGAGAGTGAAGCCCTTTAATAGATTTGTTATAGTCAGCATACTGGACGGACTAGAGCAGTGGTAATGATCAAATCTCAACACTCTGATACAGGAATAGGGATAATCGATGTCGCAAGCGAGACAAGATGTAGTCGCACGGTCACATTGTGACATCTGGGTCAAGAGGTCGACACACGCCACGCTCCATTGATGCGGTGTTGATCAAAGGAGAATAGTGAGAATGAAGCAGCATATCTGCTATGCAAAGAATTTACCGTTCACGACCTACTGCAATCTTCAAACCTTTGAGAAAACGATACTCCCTGCTCGCCAAGTTTAATGATCATTATTTACAATCTGGCTGTATCAAAGGGGAACCTACCAGTGGCGGAGCTAGGGGTATTCAAGGGGGGCGAGAATGGTCTGTAGGGGTCCTTTGGACACTATCTAAGCAGAGCGCCACCACAGGTTGGCGCGGAGCGTACAGAAATTTTTTGAGTACATATACTTCCTAGATCACTGGAAATTACCCTTTCCTGGCCTACTAATTTGCAGATAAACGAAGAATAAATAGGTGTCATCGCCAACAAAATGTGACAAATGTCAATAGGTAGATGAGAGCGCAATAAAAAAGTAAATAATCGTGAATAAGTAAAACATGGTAAAAAAGCTGAAAAGGGCGCCAGCAGTCCATTTGAGTCGGTCTGGGGGGGGCATTTGCCCCCCCCCCCCCGATTATATGGACGCTCCCCCACTGGAACCTACTGTAAAAGAGTAGCATCAATTCGGCCTGAACTGTATGTGCCTCGTACGAGTTATCGTGAGGTGTATGGAGCAATACTTTTTAAGTGACGTTGCAGGACTAGCATTTTAGAGCTAAAAATCTTCAACATTTGCACATAGAGGGTGAATGTCCTTCTGGCTGAGTTCAGCTGTCCAAATAAGTAACTTTTTAAATCCCATTTTGTACTGTATATCTTGACAAACTCTCCTAAGTTATTATAAAATGCGTTAGAACGCTGAAAAGATCACAAATGATATCCCTGTGCAGCTTGACATAATCTCAATGTGTGTAGTATAATTACATTGAGATATAGAGAGCCTGACCACTCTACAACCAAAGAGAAACTTTAGGACAGAGCTACTCACCTGCTGTTGAAGCTATGTAATAAATTTTCATAGATTGTATCTTCCTATCAAAACTATGGCAAAAACCGACTAATAAACCTGTAAATATGAAGAGGAAAAACAAAGGAAATTGAATTTAAAAAAAATAAAAGACTTGGGAAATTGCTAAAACTTTCCCAAACCTACCGATGATTTTCCCCCTTAATATTCTTCCTTTTTCTCAGCAACAATATCCAAGTTGTCATTATTGTATAAAAATCCATGAATCAATGAATATGTATTAGTTCACACGACAAGAAAGATGCAAAAATAATGCTTTACTAATATCAAAGATAGACATACTTTAACTGATTTGATCGATCAATATTCACAAATCCTACTTTCATTACTTCAAGCTTTTGTTGCTAAATGGCCAGAGGAGAGACTATAATCAGAACTTAATAGCTTCAATACTAACTAGATAACAGACTCACAAACATACTAGATAACAGACTTACATATATACTAGATAACAGACTCACATATATACTAGATAACAGACTCACATATATACTAGATAACAGACTCACATATATACTAGATAACAGACTTACATATATACTAGATAACAGACTCACATATATACTAGATAACAGACTCACATATATACTAGATAACAGACTCACATATATACTAGATAACAGCCTCACATACATACTAGATAACAGACTCACATATATACTAGATAACAGACTCACATATATACTAGATAACAGACTCACATATATACTAGATAACAGACTCACATATATACTAGATAACAGACTCACATATATACTAGATAACAGGCTCACATATATACTAGATAACAGACTTACATATATACTAGATAACAGACTCACATATATACTAGATAACAGACTTACATATATACTAGATAACAGACTCACATATATACTAGATAACAGACTCACATATATACTAGATAACAGACTTACATATATACATATAGACTTGCGGTCAGTATAGATACTTGTAGTTAAGAATAGTTGTCTGTCCTCCTATTTGCCCTTAGATTTGTCCATTTAGTTGTAATTTTGGGCATTTTTTGAAATTTTGTAAAGATGCAAGTGCTAGATAAAGTACTTGTACTGGTACTCGCACTCACACCAAAGGGAAATACAATGTGAGCCAAGTGACAAAAGACAATACTGAGTTGATGCTGGAACAAGAAAGCCTCAATGTTTTATAATTCCTTGCCATATAATTTGCTCACAATTCCACTTAAATATCTGAAATAATTTATCTTAAAAATAAAATCTTACAGAATTAAGTGAGAACCAAAGATCTGGGTTGTCTTGAATTCAGTACAGGCCCTGGGCCCTATAATATGCTAGGTTTCTTTCAGCCCTGAATCCCTCTAATGCAAAGCAATGTACACGTATGTAACCTTGGACAGCTATAATGGCATAGCTATAATGATACAGCTATAATGGCAAAGAGCACATGACACAGCCAAATTTCCCCCTAAAAGTCTGAGGTATTATTATCTTCATATGGAGAAGGGACTTAACAAACCAACTTTGGAAAGGGGGTGGGGGGGGGGGAGGAATGGGATATACAAATCTGATTTTCATAAAGGTCACCTTGGATTATGATTACATGATTACTGATACAAGATGCAGCATCTTAAACTTACCTGGTATTAGAACATCTCCAAATCCTAACAACGAGAAACCTTTACAGACACTGTAGGGCGAACTGCTGAACGTCGGGAACATAAATAAAATTGGCAGCTGAAAAACATGAGGTAAACAAAAGAGCGTGATTGATCGTTTAAGCAAAAAAGGTGAAGGAAAGGGTTTGCATTTTGTTTCGACAGAAGTTTCGCTATTTCTTGGTCCTTGGTCTGAATGCATGACCACCACAACTAGATTGCCAATGTACAGCTCTTAAAATACACACTAAATCAAGCCATGTATACAAAGAGGCACACATGTGTACATTATTATTAATCTATGTATGATATTGTTAAGAGTAGTAATACCTGAAGCAGGAGTCTTTATTTGCTTTTCTAGTAGCTGATTCACCATTATTTCAACTGATGATAAGCCAGTTAACATGATATGGTAAACAAAACAACATCACAGCACATAACATACAAAGGTGTCATTTACATCACACAACTGGCTACTTTAAAACGACATGGCATAACACAGCATCACAGCACATAACATACAAAGGTGTCATTTACATCACACAATGGGCGACTTAAACACGACATGGCATAACACAGCATCACAGCACATAACATACAAAGGTGTCATTTCCATCACACAACTGGCTACTTTAAAACGACATGGCATAACACAGCATCACAGCACATAACATAAAAAAAGGTGTCATTTACATCACACAATGGGCGACTTAAACACAACATGGCATAACAAAACAACATCACAGCACATAACATACAAAGGTCTCATTTACATCACACAATGGGCGACTTTAACACAACATGGCATAACACAGCACATAACATACAAAGGTGTCATTTCCATCACACAACTGGCTACTTTAACACGACATGGCATAACACAGCACCACAGCACATAACATACAAAGGTGTCATTTCCATCACACAATGGGCAACTTTAACATGACATGTGTTACGATGGCCCATTGTAGCCTAAGGCTAGTCACTGCTAGTGAGAAACCTAATGTTATAATATAAAAAGTATTGAAATTGCCTACGTGATAAATCAGTATTTGAGAAATTAGGTCGGGTTACCGTGTCAGAATGTTATAATACACGATTGTTCTAGTATATTCCTCATGATGACGCGCTGGTCTCGGGTTAACGTCGGTTTACGTGGGATCGCGTGTAAGCTGTACACATCTTCGTGGATTCTCTGGAATATTCGCGAGCGATGCAAAGGACTTCCAAGAATAGAGAAACCGGGTCGCGTTGTTACTCAGGTGTATCGAGAGAGATCTAGATGATTCTTGACATGGCGAATCGTATATAAACCCGCCCAGATCGGAGAGTTTCTCAGTTTCTGAACGAATACAAGCGACGACACAGATTATACCATTCTACTATATATCGTCAGTGCTCAACTGCCAGTACTTTCTGAAGGATTGAGATATCGATACAAGATTGATTCTACACTTCCATTCAGAAGTTTGAAGAGGACTTTGCTGTGAAAGAACAGTTTTTCCAGTGTTTATTTCGGAGAAGGTGAAGAATTTCTGTCTCCGTTGAGGTAGTTCGTTACGCCAGAAGTTAGTGGCTATAAAGCTGATTTTGGACTGACTCTGGTAATATTTAGTCGGCAAGAAGTTCGACTTGTGCTTCACTCTATTGTGGCTGGAAGTCCGTCTTCTATTTTGGAGCATCGCCGGAAAGAAGGTGACTGCTGTTTCTGGGATCGTGAGAAACTTCGTCGAGGACCAGTGAATTTCGCGGGACAACGGACCGAGAATCGTCGTCATCGAGGTCGTGGCCGCTGAGGGACATCGCCGTTGGAAGAGACCAGCGTGTTTTAAAGTGTATCCTATCTTGTTAAGTTTGTGAGTAATTTTCTTTATATTTGTAATTACCACTTGTTGTTGTTGGTTCGAAATCCATTGTTCAATATAGTTTACGTTCTCATTTAAAATCTCTAGACTCGTCAATTTGTCTGTGTTCCTTACGGAAACGAACCCAGGCTTGTGTCTCGTTAAAAATTAGTTATCGACACCTCTCGTATTCCAACGTAACACATGGCATAACAAAACATCACATAACATACAAAGGTGTCATTTACATCACACAACTGGCTACTTTAACACGACATGGCATAAAACAGCATCACAGCACATAACATACAAAGGTGTCATTTCCATCACACAATGGGCAACTTTAATATGACATGGCATAACAAAGCATCACAACACATAACATACAAAGGTGTCATTTACATCACAAATGGGAGACTTGCATAACATCAGCTATGAGGGTAACAAATGTTCTAAAGATTTCTTATTTTACAAAAGTCTCTTGCAACAGAGACAACTGTGGCTGGGGACCAGATACCCTTTTAATCTCTACTTTGATAAATATCCTCTACCGATCAAAGATGACTTTAATGACCTGATATTTTGATTCCAGCAAATTGTTTATCAGATACCGTAATACCACCGTTTCCTCAAACTTTAAAACGTTTACCGAACACAAACCTCCCTTCTGTTGCGGGGATGATGATTACTTCAATATTGCACAAAATAAGAGAAATACACAGACGATGTAAACATTTCGTTCTTTTAGCGTTTGAGAAGAAATCTACAGCAAGTTCCATCCGTGGTCCACAGATTACAGAAACTGAAGTTCGGGGTAATTTCAATGTAAGCACAATCTATTACATTTCACTACACAAAACTTTGCCAGAAGATTTGAATATCAACAGCACCTGAAATTGACCAATCACAGGATCTATTAGTTGCATTTGCATATAAAGCTTACCTTTTCAGTAGCCCCGTCACCGCCGGTGGCAACCTTTAGCATTACACTCTCACCCTGGAAGAGAAATGACATTAAAAATACACCAACGATGAAACCAGAAATGCAGAATTGAAAAACAGTGGCACATTTGCAAATTCCTGAGTCCTACTATCGGCAATGCACTTCTAACATAAACTAGTAGGTACTTGATAGTGCAAATTCACTTCCGAGCAAAGTAGATACATATTTGATGATGATTTCTTTCCAAATATGGAGAATTTCATTTTCAAGAACTGTTAATATGACATAAAATGCAACAAACTAGGATATATATATATATATCCTTATGCTCATGTGCCTCTGCATGGTGAGAGGATGATTGCATTGGTTTTAACAGTTTCCCGAACCAATTCATCTCTGCAGCATTTTTACAGTAAAATTTCGTACACTGTTCAATACAAGCAATGGAAAACTCTACTATAAATGTGGTTCAATAGATTAGTAACTTTTTCATTTCAAATAATGAAGAAAAGTTCAAAATAAAAATAGTTAAATATTCTGGCATGTTGGCTTGCTTAAATGCAAAAAAGTGGATTTGGGAGAAGGAAATTATTAATTGAATGGAATCATAAATATCTCCATAAGAAACATTCATGAGCTTAGTTGGGTGCAATAGTGTTTTTCAATTATAATTTTTTTTACGAGTAATAAACTAGTCATGGTTGGCGACCACACGCAAGCAGCTGTTCTAAATGTGTACAGAGAGTGGGGGGGGGGACCCGACTATGGACTGTTAGAAAAGGAGAAATGTACTGAGTGAGTAATTGACTTACATCATTGCTAATGAGGGGTGTGATGAATACGAAGAACAAATCATAAAAAAACAGCAGCCCGAGAAGGAGAACACACATCTGAAAGTAAAACAATTTTAAAACAAATGTTAGATACATCAATAAATTCAAAAATTCACCTCTACCTGTATCATATACGTAGACCGTGGCAACCGTATACCGGTAAGAGCTATTTCTGCACTTTTTGGAAGTTGTTAGAACTATCAACTGTCTAATTAAAAACATTTTAATTGGCTTTAATTGATCCTTTCCCAATCCTCCAAGTTTATGTCAAGTCTCATTACTCCTGGCGCACCTCTGCTTGATAGATTTAAAGCGATAACAAAGTTATCAGGGACTTTACCATTACTTGACTAGAGGTATGCATGTAGGTATATTAACACAAAGTAAAGCATGAATGAGCATCTTGTCGAGTGTGATCCCACCAGTTTGCCTAAGTTTGGACTAACTTTTACGATATGATCTAAGATGACCAGACATCCCCAATTTCCGGGGAAATTTTGTGCAGCTTCCCCCCTCACCCCCCCCCCCCCCAATCAAAAGCATCTTTTGAATTGTCCCCTGGTTTTATATTCTATCCCTGAATGTGTTGAAAAGGTCCTGAATAACTTAAAAGTTTGCATATTGGATTTTCACATGTAGATATTAACAGTTTCAACGTAAGTAATGATTGTTTACCAAAATCAACTTCATTCATACTCGTGGCTGAAGGCAAAACAAATCACCAAATAAATTCACAATCTGCAGTAATATCATATTCAAACCATACATGTCATGGAAGCTAACATTTCCCGTTATCTACAAGACTTTTCACCTTGGGTTTTTTTTTTGGACAAAGTACTTGCTTCTGGAGGAGGAAAGACAGACCCTGGGTCATTTGGCAATCATCTTTTTAACAGGATTTTGAGGCCATCTCTGTGTTTTGGCAGAGATATATGGCAAACCAAACACTGACATAGCATCAATATTCCACACCTCTCCTTTAACATAATGTGTAGGGGGGGTCAACATTATAACAATATTGTTCCCTAATTTCCTGAAAAAAAATAATAACAACCTGAAAAATGATCATATTTGGCAATCAGGTATAATTACCCCCCAAAACATTAAATCTGCCAAATAATACTTACCATAAAATTTGGCATGTGGATAATCTTCAACATGCTGATACAGAAGGCAGCCCCCATGATATCTTGAAGGATCCAGGCACAGTCTTCCTTGCGATAAACAAACCAGCAGACCACTGGAATCAAGCAGACCGCTGATAACACGATGCTTACATATGTGTACTTCTCCTTCAAGACTGGAATCACTGGGGTACTAAGAAACCAACACAAATTATATAAGACAGAGAGAGTTGTCACAACTTGAAATATTCATTGAACGAACAATGTTTTTATGTTGCTAAATTGTGAACAAAATTCTAGAAATCGTGAGGTTGGGTCTGTATTTAACTCTGCACTACTTTGGTTACAAGTACTTTTTGAAAGAAAAGTCACCTGAGACAGAGGGAATGAACATGATGAAAAAACAAAAACAAATGGTATTTGACTGAATTGATCTGATTCTTTGACTGCTTCTCTCGTTACATTTGAACTATTAGTTCCCACATGACCATGGCTTGTCTGATACATTGTCATGATGCTCCTGAACAGGGCAGGTACAACACATGCATGGTGTTATCCACAAGGATATACTAAATGTAATTTAACTGTTATAAGGATGGCAGTTGTCCTATGAACGTACTTAAACTATGGCGAGGATGACAGCTGTCTTCTGGACGTACATGAACTACTGTATGATGAGGGTGACAGCTGTCTTCTGGACGTACATGAACTACTGTATGGTGAGGGTGACAGCTGTCTTCTGGACGTACATGAACTACTGTGTGGTGAGGGTGACAGTGAGGATGCCAGTTGTCCTCTGAAGGTACTTAAACTATCGCGATGGTGGCATGACAGTAGTCCTCTGGAAGTAATTAAACTATGAGGATATGTTGAGCTGCATTACAATGACCTAACAAACAACCAGGGTGATATTTACACAAAAAATAGTTGTATTTAAAAAAAAATTAAGCCTAAACAATGAAAGTACTTTCATAGCCTAAATATGTAATAGCACGACATGAAAACATCACAGTAGGAAACATCATGAATGACACATATTTCACATATTAAAATGAGTACATACCTTGCTTTGCTCCTGAATACCCTTCTAACGAATGGATGGAGGCAAACGTAGAGACTACTCCAAGATCCCAGACAGAACATGAAAATGACAACATAAACTGCAGAAAGGAGTAAACATCAGAACCTTAATTCTATGATACTTAAGAAGGTGGCAAGACTAGGATATTGGTTAAGATAGGAAGAAAAGGCTTCAAAACTCTGAGGTACACCCTCACCCCCCCCCCCCCCCTCTTCCAGCACCAGATTCACTCTCCCTCTCTCTAAGTTAAGATATTCAATTCACATATTTTGATTTGTTAAACCGAGCTGAAATTTCATACGTCATGATAAATTACCACAAATGTGTAGAAAATGAGTACAAGGTCAGTTCTAGCCGTACAACGTAATATTTACCCATTATATTGTAGAAGAAATAAAGCAGTAGGAGAAATGTGACGAGCATCACCACCCAAACCACGATCAGCTTGATGGAGATGGTCAGAGAATCATCGTCGTTATCATCGTCATCTGCTGCATCAGTCTCCTCAGCTCCTGTTTTGTTTCTGATAAAATCAAGAGAGGATAATGTCATGTCAGTCCTACATAGTTCTGCGAGACTTGACAGGTTGCAGTCTCGGACGACAGATCATAACGGAAGTACTGTGCGTTTATCACTAGTATATACATATATATATATATATGTATATATATATATATATATATATATATATATATATATATATATATATATATATATATATGTATATATATATATATATATATATATATATATATATATATACATTTCGCTTTCATTTATGTATGTATGTATATATATATATATATATATATACATTTTGTTTTGATTTATATATACATGTATATATATATATATATATATATATATATATATATATATATATATATAAATACAATTTCATTTGTAATTATGGAAGAAGAGATCTTTTGAAGCCATTTCCGCATAGTTTCAAGTGAAACTTCATTCCAAGCACCTTAAACTTGAGTATTTTCTCTCAAGCACTTTTCCCATTCACCCAGACTGCACAAGCGGAAACTTGAACTAGCCAATTGGATCTGTGTGCAAGTTCATCATTGTGAAGGCTTTCACACAACCGTGTCACTTTGACTCAGAGATCTGGTGACATGTACATGCATTAAAATCAATAGGATTTGAACGATTCAAGCGTGAATTAAAAATTCTCCTCTTTAAGGAAGCATTTTATTTAGACATTTCTTGACTGTATGAACTTTTTGTACTGTATGTACTTAATATTATTATTAATTTTTTGGAAAGCGGCGCTGAATGCACTTTTTTTTGTAGTTATCGTGGACTTTATAAAATAATAAACATGAACAAAGAAATGTCGGAGAGCCCCATTAAAAACAACACAATCCAAGACAGATTGCCTTACGTTTTAGATGTCAATCCAGACCAGTATCCACCAATGGCAACGACTGTCACCGCCAGGGTCCAGATAAGGAACAGATTTGGATCGAACAATGGAGGCGCAGGCTTGAAAAGAACAGCTTCCGCACCTTCACCAGGAAGCTGTTGTTGGATCTGAAGAGATGAAAATAGTGTAACGTTTGTTTCAGGTGAAAAGACTGGACCTGTTTTGGGAATAACAAGACCTATCACTAATTGTGGCAAATACACCTGAATAAAGTTATCAATCAATTTTTTACCTATACTGAAAGTTTACAGACTTTTTCCACATGTTATTTATGAACCATTGTTACATCAGCTCCATCAGGGTATGTATTTAATATAAATTAACGATGAACAAAACATATGTGAGGACATCAGGTCAGGTGTGTTTGTGATCCCAAAGGATCACAGCAAATAACATAATGGGGTAGAGTGGTGGGGAGGGGAGGTGGTGTTGGATCACATATCTGCCAATGTTATACTTTCAGACACTTTGTGAGAGATGATTGGCATGATGAGGAAGCTCTGTGTTCCGTGCTCTGACACTCTCGGGAACAGGAAGGGTAGGTTTGTATTGTTGCATGTCTATGCTATGACAGTTTTCCTTGCTCCAACACTCTCAGGTACAGGAAGGGTAGGTTTGTATTGTTGCATGTCTATGCTATGACAGTGTTCCTTGCTCCAACACTCTCAGGTACAGGAAGGGTAGGTTTGTATTGTTGCATGTCTATGCTATGTCAGTGTTCCTTGCTCCAACACTCTCAGGTACAGGAAGGGTAGGTTTGTATTGTTGCATGTCTATGCTATGTCTGTGTTCATTGCTCCAACACTCTCAGGTACAGGAAGGGTAGGTTTGTATTGTTGCATGTCTATGCTATGTCAGTGTTCCTTGCTCCAACACTCTCGGGTACAGGAAGGGTAGGTTTGTATTGTTGCATGTCTATGCTATGTCTGTGTTCCTTGCTCCAACACTCTCGGGTACAGGAAGGGTAGGTTTGTATTGTTGCATGTCTATGCTATGTCAGTGTTCCTTGCTCCAACACTCTCGGGTACAGGAAGGGTAGGTTTGTATTGTTGCATGTCTATGCTATGTCTGTGTTCATTGCTCCAACACTCTCAGGTACGGGAAGGGTAGGTCTGTATTGTTGCATGTCTATGCTATGTCAGTGTTCCTTGCTCCAACACTCTCGGGTACAGGAAGGGTAGGTTTGTATTGTTGCATGTCTATGCTATGTCTGTGTTCATTGCTCCAACACTCTCAGGTACAGGAAGGGTAGGTCTGTATTGTTGCATGTCTATGCTATGTCTGTGTTCATTGCTCCAACACTCTCAGGTACAGGAAGGGTAGGTCTGTATTGTTGCATGTCTATGCTATGTCTGTGTTCATTGCTCCAACACTCTCAGGTACAGGAAGGGTAGGTTTGTATTGTTGCATGTCTATGCTATGTCAGTGTTCCTTGCTCCAACACTCTCGGGTACAGGAAGGGTAGGTTTGTATTGTTGCATGTCTATGCTATGTCCGTGTTCATTGCTCCAACACTCTCAGGTACAGGAAAGGTAGGTTTGTATTGTTGCATGTCTATGCTATGTCAGTGTTCCTTGCTCCAACACTCTCGGGTACAGGAAGGGTAGGTTTGTACTGTTGCATGTCTATGCTATGACAGTGTTCCTTGCTCCAACACTCTCAGGTACAGGAAGGGTAGGTCTGTATTGTTGCATGTCTATGCTATGTCTGTGTTCATTGCTCCAACACTCTCAGGTACAGGAAGGGTAGGTTTGTATTGTTGCATGTCTATGCTATGTCAGTGTTCCTTGCTCCGACACGCTCGGTTACAGGAAGGGTTAAGTTTGTATTGTTTCATATCTATGATATGTCAGTGTCCCTTGCTCCTACACTGTCAGGTACAGGATGAGTAAGTTTGTATTGCAGCATGTCTATGCTTGCTAAGGTGCTGGAAATTGTGGAATGATAATGTTGAACATTGTACAGTATTCTACCTATCTGCAGTTTCTGTGATGATTTGACCTGAGAGAACTGGTAAATGTTTATATACTTTGTAATGAAAGACACAATATGATATAGATAACTCCCATCTTTTTTCTTTTCTTCTTTTTCTTGGGGTAGGTGACTGTAGTTACATTTAAACAGCTGAGGAATTCATTCACTACCAAGTCGCCAAAGCTGGAGTTGAGTTGTAATGTATGTCAAGATGTCTAGCATTGCATAAGAGAGACACTGGGAGTGGTTTACACTACTAAAGCTTATGTAAGGCAATAGGTATGCAATATACTGACTTTGCAAAAACAAACGTATCCTTGATGGCTTGAAAAAGGCTGAACTACAATATGCAAATACGAGATATTGCTGTTACTGAACTATGGTTGTAAGCAGTCAAACATAGTCCTTTGATAACAGAAAAATGACCTTTCATCTATGTATATCTGGTATCGCAAGCTGCTTACCTTCACAAAAGAATCATAGTTTTCCTCTGACATGTATACCACTGATATGTTGGAGGTACCATTCCCATAATGGAGCTGAAATGATTATGACCAAAAGAGAAATATTGTAAATAACAACAGTAATTACAGATCTATCTTATTGTCTTAAAGCATGATGTTTTTTTACATTGTCTTACAGTCTTCCAGAGCAATAAAGGGTCCTATACTATGCTAAACAATTGTAATCAGTGCTGCATTGTTACAAAGAAAATTTTGTTCCATTCTGAGATCATCCAACCAAAGGTGAAAACCAAGGATGAAAATAAGATGTTTCACATTTTGATAGAAACAAGCCTACAGTAGAATTATCAGACATGTGTGACACAAGTATTCCAACTAAGATGGATTAAATTGATAATATAATATAATTTTGTATTTGCGGCAATGGAATAATTCTTATGAAGATGGATGCTCAACCCCAAATATAATATATGTATTCATTCTGGTAACACAATATATAAACATATTTTTAACTTTGAACATGACTTACCCTACAAATTTTATTATTGGTTAAGGCTTAAATTCACAAACAAAACAGCTATCGCTGCTATTGTTGCCAAACAAACAAATGTATAATATGATCAAGATGGTAGCAATTAGTGACTTTTCTGTTATGACAATTTTAAAAGTTAGACTTAAGATATATGAATATTTCAAACTTGGTGGTATTTTGTTTGTATTTGGGTTTCTTTATCAAATTGAACAAACCTATTCACAGAGGAAATAACACTTCTACAAAGACACGTGTGCATTTGGATGAAAACCTATTCGCAGAGAACCATGACAGATATTCACAAAACTTCCAAACGTATCAGATTTCTATAATAAATCAACAAGGACATTACAATAGAAAAGTAAGTTTCTCAAGACCATTTGCTATATATGACATCATTGACCAACAACTGTGATCCCCTCTACTGAAGACTAAGGATTTAAAAACAGTCAAGACATTCAACCAATCATATCTTGAGTTATGGACAAGGTATTTAGAGAGAGTTTTCAACTCAGCATTGTGGAATCATTTTTGCCATATTAGAGTCAGCACGTCTGCCACCCAAAGATTTCATTTAAGCATGAAATCTTGCAGAAATTTTTATGAAAATCGAAAAGAAAAATGTTTTACAACACAATTGTGCTAAAACAAAAAAATAGTTCAAACACCTTGCAAACTTTGAAACTTAAAAATGTTTGCAACCATGCTTTCAAGGAACTTACATCATCTTCAGTGAGCACAACAATGAGACCAGCTGCGTCTACCTCTGCTGCAACATATGCACGTTCCAAGACAGTGCAGTTTGAAGCTCCGGGCACTAGCAGGATAGAGTCAGACAACTGTGATGTTGCAGGCACCTCACACAATGGGTTTGGACTCAAATCCACTAAAGGTAGAAAATCCTATCAGGAACACAAGCAAACGAAGAAATAATAATAAACCATTGACTACAGCTATTAATACTTCAAAACTTGACTTCCATGAACAATAATAGATATTTTCAATCTTGTACTTTCTGCCATCTACTAGCTCATTACACTGATTCATTTGTTATCATGTAGGTTAGAATGTTTACAAGCCATGGTGTCACACACATATACACACACAAGCATGCACAAACACTATCACTGTTGCATAGCATAGCATAGTGCATAATCAAAACCCACTTTAAGGTTGTCCAATGGTTCACAAAATGCATTCCTTACCTTGTCGGTATAAGAGTCAGGAAGATTAACATCTTCGGTATACGAGACACAATAGGTGGTCTCACGATTGTCTTCAAATCGTATTACTAAAACAGCTGGACCAGATGCCACCAGAGTCACCTAGAGAAAAATAAATAGGAAATGTACTTTGTTTTTATTGTTTGTTGTATTTTTATTGATCTTGACCACTATGAAAGAATACTTTCAAACTAACTCATAAAATGTAATGCCTTATTACCTTTTACAAGATTTTGACAGAACTTGTAGCTTGCTGCAATGTCCTTACTTATATAACATGATCCATTCCACTACACTCTTAGCCTATGTGTATGTAGATGTGAGTTGTCATAACTCAAGATTTCAAGAGGATGAAAATCATGAAATACCAGTTAGCAGGTAAACTTCAGTCCTCAAAAAAGGGATCAAATATGTACATTCTATCAACTATTTACGGTCCTGTGAAAATTTATCTTCAAGATTCAAAGTCATCGTGTGGGGGAGGGGGGTGGGGGATTAAGGGCCCTTTTCTATACCGCTTTCCATTTTATGCATATCATGTTGTTATTGTGCATCAGGTTTTCATGAAAATAATCCCACTTAAATGGCTTCTTAATCAATCTCAATGGCTTCTCAGTAGACTAATGATGCTGCACTTACCAGATAACACAAAGCTGCAATTCTAAACATCATTTTGTCTATATCTTCAATTACCACGTCGGTCAAACGAAGCTTATCGTTGGTACAAGAACAGTGTTAACTTCCTCACTCTTGCTTCCTCGAAGGCCGAGAGACTCAAACTCACTAGCACTGGTCAGTTGTACTTATACAGTAAATACTGTACTAACTGTACCTAATCAGTAACAGTAAGTGGACACTTGATGACTAGAGTCTAGACGGAGGTCCAATAGCTGTAAAAATGAAATTGCCTGTGACAAACTACACATCAAAGAGCATACATTACAACAATATTTCAGATGATGAGTGTCTTAAATCTAGGAACAGTTCATTCATACCTTGATTTGCACACTCATTTCAGTGGCAGGCTTGACATATATATCTTAAGTGGTCTACAGTATGTGGTTACAAAATATATGGCTAGGACAAACCCTGTGAAACTTAAATCATGTTAACTATCTTTCAAGGAAATTTCTGTGAAATTATTTCATGAGTTTGAATCCATTTCAGGTAAGTGCTGATCAAATTATGCTTTTTTTTTAAGCTTTTAACACCCTTCCGCCAGTTTTGCACAAGTTTTTAGCATTTGGAAATCTTACTCCCAAAAATAACCAAATTTACATCAACATGATACCACTACTCTCTGGGACCTGACCTGTCTGAGCTTAGAGGCTCAGAGCATAGCAAACAGCATCCCCAGTCAATGGATATAAACTTACACAAAAGTTACAGTTACTGTAGCTTATCGAAGATTGTGTCAATTCGGGGTATGAAAGAATTTGACACAGCAGACATTTTGTGGTCAAATTCTGCTAAATTGTACATTGTGTAGGCACAGAACGATACATATTTTGAGATCATTACATTTCGGAGGAACTACACATGTAAAACGCATACATTTCAGGGATTTGGATTTTTCGTTGATAGACATAGTTGATCAAATCCTTAAGTGCGTCAAGTATGAGCCATGCTACTAAAGTTTATTCCTGCTGCAGCTGCTACATTAGCTATAGCTGGCTCACACAATGTAAGGGAAGCCTCGCAAATCTAACCGCAATGTCCGGGCTGGTGGATTTTTCCGCAGCTATAATAAGCACAGCCACAAGCAGATAATGAGTCACACTTGAGTGCACACTCTCTCCAAACCACACTCCACGCTATACATTTACATTCACAGCCGCAGTCAAGTTTTTACTAAGCCGATTTGAACACAATAGTGAGTTGAACAAAACATCATAGCTAAGTCAAAAGGTATTCAAATGTTTCAAAAAGATTGTGTGTTTATACGCCGTATTTTATCCTACTGCAGAAGCAAAACTTCTGTGAAAAAACAGTAAGGCAATGTGAATTTACACTGCAGGAATCTAAAATGCTATCTTTCTTATTTTCCCAGTCGGCCAAGTAGGAACAAAAACTTTCATTGCCTTTTTGCAAGGACAAGTTTCCTGAAATTTTAAGATTTAAAAATCTAAAAAACTGAAATCACAATCTCACTTATTGTACACGTGCACATTGACGTTACCTATAACTGTAGGTTTTAACCAATAAGAATGAAATGAATGAACAAACACAACAAGCTTCATGGTCGAGGGTGAACACAATTAAAACCTAAACTTGGTCCAGGGAGCATACTACTAATAACATCACATTCTCCCCTAACTAAACAATTGTCCTAAAGTTAATGTAACTAATAACTACAAGTGTTCTTTAAATGTCCTGTATAACACAAACTACTACAAACTCTGACTCACAGATCTAACCTGTCCGGTGGCCTTCGAGGCCTTTGCGACCTTCTCAGAGAAGGCACTTCATTACTGTCAATTAACTCTTGGCCCTGCTCAAGTTCTACTGGGCCATTGTCCCCGATTGATGATTCCATTTGATCAGTACTTTTCTCCAGTCTTGGGGTAGCTTCCCCGATTGGTGCTAGGTGACGTACAGAGACAGTTGTCTCTCTCCCATCTGACAGCCTAACATGGGCATATTGTGGGTTTGCTTGGATGACCTCGACCTCATCCACTAAAGCATCTGTCTTATGTAACCAAACATGCCTTTTAAGCAGTGCAGGACCTGGATTGCAAAGCCATGAAGGGACTGAACACCCTGTTGCAGACTTCCGGGGGAAACTGAAAAACCTTTCATGGGGTGTCACATTTGTTGCCGTGGACTACAGAGATCTGATGGAATGAAGGGCATCTTGTAAGACTTCTTGCCAGTACTTAGGTGGCAAGCTGCGTGCTTCGAGTGCCAATGTAATAGCCTTCCATATGGTGCCATTGTAACGTTCTGCTTGACCGTTTCCTTGTGGGTTATAACTAGTAGTTCTACTACTAGCAACACCCTTGCTTGTTAGAAAGTCTTGTAGTTCCTTACTCATAAAGGCTGATCCTCGACCTGAATGGATATAGGACGGCATGCCAAATAAAGCAAAAAGGTGGCAAAGGCATTGGATGACAGTGGAGGAAGTCATATCAGAACAAGGAAACACAAACGGGAATCTGGAGAATTCATCAATAATGGTAAGGAAGTAAATGCTTTTGTTTGTGCTTGGCAATGGGCCTTTGAAGTCAATATTAAGCCGTTCAAAGGGTTGGGTTGCCTTGATCAGGTGAGCTTTCTGTGGTTTGTAGAATCTAAGTTTACATTTTGCACAGATACGGCAAGACGCTGTCATTTTCTTGACATCATCTACAGAGTAGGGAAGGTTCTTTGACCTAACAAAATAAAACATCCTGAGAACTCCTGGGGTGACTTAAAGCATTATGCAATTCATACAGAATATCAGTGTCCATAGTTGCAGAACAGATTGAGCGTGAAAGCGTATCAGGGGGAATGTTCTCTTTGCCAGGGCGATAGATTATATCAAAGACATAGCAAGATAGTTCCATCCGCCAACGCATTATTTTCTCATTTTTGATCTTTCCTTTGTGATTAGTGTCAAACATGTACTTGACTGATTTTTGATCTGTCACAAGAACAAAATGTTTCCCAGTAAGGTAATGCCTCCAATGGAGCACAGCTGCTATGATCGCTTGTGCCTCCTTTTCAACTGATGCGTGACGGCGCTCTGAGCCTTGTAAGGTGAGCGAAAAGAAAGCCACTGGGCGACCCGCTTGGTTTAGAGTTCCTGCTATTGCAAATTCTGAAGCATCCGTTTCTACCTGGAATGGGAGAGACTCATCAATGGCAACAACCACTGAATTCTCAATTTCCTTCTTTAATTTCTCAAAAGTCTCATTCGCTTCATCTGATATTGGAAACAGTGTGACTGTTGCTAATGGACGAATCTTTCGAGCATAGTCTGGACTCCATTTAGAATAGTAAGCAAAGGAATCCAAATGTGCGTCTTAGTGCTTTCATGTTTTCAGGTGATTTGAGTTCACGAAGGGGGCGGAGACGCTCGGAGTCGGGGCGCTTCGTACCATTTTCCAACAGATATCCTAGGATACTTATTTTGGTGGTGGAGAATGTGCATTTGTTCTCATTATACACAATATTCTTTCTCTTTGCAGCCTCTAAAAATCTTTGCAAGTTATGATCATGCTCTTTCTGGTCCCTACCACAAATGGTGATGTCATCCAAATAAGCAAAAGTGCCTGTGAGTTTTTCTTCCTCAATGAAAGAATCCATGATCCTTTGAAAGCATGGGACCCCATTCGTGACACCGAAGGGGACTCGAGTAAACTGATAGAGGCTTCCATCTGACTCAAAGGCTGTGTAGCTTTTATCATCTTCCTTGAGTGGTACTTGGTGATATGCGCTGCGCAGGTCAATGGTGCTAAATACCTGATATTGAGCGATCTTATCCACAGTTTCATCGATTCGTGGAAGTGGGTAACTGTCCTGGAGGGTGAATCTATTAATTCTTTCAGAGTAATCGATGGCAAGTCGTTTCTTGTGGTTTTCGTCCTTGGTAACCACAACTTGAGCTCTCCATGGAGAATTGCTTTTCTCAATGATTCCTTCGCGTAAGAGGCGTTGAGTCTCAGCTGCTATAAATTTCTTGTCATCCGAGCTGTAGCGACGAGATTTTGCAGCTACTGGGTGGATGTCAGGACTAAGGTTAGCAAATAGTTGCGGCGGTTCTGTTCTCAATGTTGTTAAACCGCATAGGACTAGGGGAGGGAGATCCCCTCCATACTTAAGTATGACACTTGAATGCTTTTTCTGGAAATCCTGACCGAGTATAACATCTGCACACAATCCTGGTAATACTCCTAAGATCACGTTTTTATAGCAATGCCTGTTGAGAACAATGTCCACATAACAAACACCTTTTGTTTTGACAGATAATGAGGACGAGGCCATGTTAACTGAAACCGCCGAAGGTTTTAGTTCCAAAGAGAGTGCTTTAGCGAGCTGTGGGTGAATAAAGCTTTCCGTACTGCCACTATCTATGAGGCAGTCAGCTAGCCTGCCGTTAATGCTTACTTGTACACTGGCTTTTGCAAGTTTTGGTGGGCTTGCTGCACTTATTGCACTGGCTAGGGTGGAGAGGGAGGCTGAAGTCTTTGAGTTTGATTTGGATTGACATACCTTGGCAAATGACCCCTCTTATCACACTTGTTACATGTCTCGTCTCTCGCAGGGCATCGTGAATGTGGGTGCTTTGCGGTGGGTTCATGACGTCTAGTCGCTAACAGATGGCGAGCGAAAATCTTGTTCTTTGGTTTAACATAGAAGTCGCCAAGGATTTTAATCGCTGTCTCGTATGTAGTACAGTCCGCTATCGATTCGTATACTTTAGGCGAAACGAAGTTAGTAAGTATACATAGCTTGTTAGGCTCTCCTGTGAGAACAGATATGAAATTTTCGAATGTCCTAAACCAGTGTTTCCATGCTTTAGCAGCATTTTCAGAGTTCGAATCTGCATCAAAACGTTCTGGGCGTAGCATCCTATCTATTTTAGAATTTAGTTGGTTAAATTGACGTGACCTATAACTGTAGGTTTTAACCAACTAGAATGAAATGAATGAACAAACACAACAAGCACCGTGGTCGAGGGTGAACACAACTAAAACCTAAACGTGGTCCAGGGAGCATACTACTAATAACATCACACACATTAGCGTGAACCAGACCCTAACATACGGGAAGGCTTTAGCATAATCCTACTAAGTTGTATAGAACAGGACCTAAACTCCCTAGCTAGGTGAAAAAAAATCGGTTGACTGTATGGCATTTTTTGCACTCCAGCGAAGCTGTACTTGTTTTTAGCCAGCTAGATCGTAGACATCCCTTTTCAATATCATGTGTCACTGCATTGGGGGTGTAGAGCAATTGGTCATGTTTTGTCGGAAGGGTGGGGTGGGGTGTATTACCATTACGTTTCTGGAAAAGTTTGTCGAGTACACATGTCATTATCATACCAGGGCTGAGCTATACAGCAGCTTGAAGGTTCTCTGCTTCAAACAATGCAATACGATGTGGAGAAATAAACTGAAACTGTATCGCAAATTAGCTTGCATTAAAGTTTTCACTGAATAGTCACTTATATCTCTAACCACATGGCAGCCTAACACACACTAAGACAATGGGAAATCAAGCCTAACCATCTGTTTATTCGCTGAAATTGTGTCGCAGTTAGCTTCAGAGATCAACGTTACGTTCGATGTTCTTTCTTTAGCATACATATGTGGCATAGCTTAACTATTGTTTTGCTTAACTTTTGGTATGTCAATATGGGTTTTCTGAAGTTCTTGGGGGGCATATTTAATGCAATGGCTGATTCATTTTTTAATTCATAGTTCGTACCACTCGTTGAACAAGGCTCATAATGTATAGGCCCAGGTAGAGGCTGTTTTTATCGAACTCTCGAGTAGCAGAGTTTCACAATTGTTCATGAGAGAGCAAGAAATTTTATTTGTGAGGTTTGATAACGAAGATTTGCAAGAATTATATAAAGTACTGAATCTCGGACATTTGGTAGTGGCGGATTTTAGTGTATAAGTCACTTTGCAACATAAACTACCGATCTATTGACTGTCAAAACCGCCAAAGCCAAAATTAATCCGGTCACTTGGCCAAGTTTGCTCATTGTTTGTGAACAATAACCAGCCTTGTGTTGTCAGGACGCTGTGCTCATTACTCTGGCTGGCAACCAGCTTGTGTGCATTCAACCATGGGACCAATATGTACATGCATAATGAGCAAGGGGTGCGAGATTTCCGCCGGCCCAGAACCGGCGGTTAGATTTGCGAGGCTTCCCTAAGTGTGGATTGATTGTGTTGGCATATGATAAGGAAGACAGCTTTGGTTACTTCATAATCATAGATCAGATGATACCCAGAATTCAGAAAATCATCTTTTTTCCCGGGTATTATCCAAGCGAGGGCTAACCAGGTTGAACTCGTAATGGTTGTGCTGTATACAATTTTACCTGGTCCAGATAAAACTTTATATCGTATCAAGATATATCTGGCCAAATTTTTATCTGGCCTGATAGGAATACCATAGCTGTGCCATATATGGGCCAATTATAAAATCCACAACTAGGCAATATATGGATTTCAAATTGGTCCGCAGGTCTATATGGAATTTCAGTAAGTGTAATAAAGCAGCAGAGATATAATAACTTTCAAGTTGATCTACAGTTTGGTTTGAACCTTACATGATAAAGATATGATATTCGTTATGATAAAGTCAACTAAATGGTATAGTGGTATTTCATGCATAGGCCTACTGCCTAGCTTCACAGCCTTATGATAAAATATTTAGGCTATGGTCAGTGATAAAATTCTGAGTGGTAAGTCTACTGGCATACTGTTATGACTCAAGAAGTCACACTCTGCAGCCAACGTTAATGTAGTGTAACGATAGGCCTAGGCTTGCCATTCTATGACACCAGTCTTGCAACATATTCAATGTGACTTAGGATAGGCCTAGCCTAGCTAGGCCATATATAGAATTGTATTGAAAGTTGTAACCTTATGTATACGACCTGTGTAAATTAACACTCGCCAACCTAGAGCCTGAAGGTTTAAACCGCTTACAAATATTCAATCCCAGATGACAGTACTTAAATCTTGAGAATCTTGAAAGTCGAACATCCCTGTAAATAATAGACTGTAACTTGTAAAGTGGCAAACTCCTGTTTTGTGCGGGTCCGACACAGGTACATACACTCATACTAAAGAGCCTCTTGGTCTCACGTAGCAAACTATATAGATTATACCGTAGATTCATATGTCAACATACGAATGGATCTATTTTTGTGACTTTTTGTGTGGTTAGTTTGAAAGTGTTTTACAATTGTAGCGGACAGCTTGTCTGTTGTTCTAGTAGTGAAATGAATTTATACCTTTCAAAAGTACTTTGACTCCATTCAATGTCGACTTTGTTTCCATTGTATGGTAAAGACTTCATAATTGACGCAATGTTATTGATTCTAAGGGTGGTGTTAGCTCTACTTTCTACTAAGTTCACGGCAATTTCATTTCCTTATATATTTGATCCAACCACAAGAACAGTATACACACAACAAGTATGAAAACACCAAGCCGATCAGGATGTACAAAGGAAACCAAATTCCTGTAGCCCGGAGTCCTGTACACCATACCATGAGATACTAATTGGAACTAAAATAAATATATAATATTCACAAATAAAGCCATAAGAAATATAAGAATTAAAATTGACAAATTACACATGTGATTAAGCTAAGAAATGTTCCTTAATATTGCACACAAATGACTGGTAGGAACCACACAAGAGCAAATTTCTGGTCTCAGGGGGAATTTCATACAAAGTCCTAGGAAATTGGTTCAAAAAATTCATTTTCAAAACATTTGTTTTTGCAAAAGCATGATTAAAAAGTAAATTCTCAGTGTGTTTTCATCACTGTATATTCTTTCAGGATTGGAATGCTCTGCCAAATCATGATTTGAGAAAAAAATTGCATGAAATTAAACGAATAAAATTGTTAAAATTTTGTTGTATATATGAATTGCAAATTGTTGTTTAGTTTGATGAATTTAATTTCGAAGAGTATACGTAGTTTGCAGCCCCCCCCCTTTCCACCAGCCCTGATCCCCACCCGCCCGTTCCCACCCATAGTATTTCTATGCTTAAACTGCAAACTCTCAATAGAAGTCCTGTATAGGCTACTGTAATTTTCACCAGGTTCTTCATTCTACTGTAATACATGGGCGGAGAAACAGGGGGGTTGGGGGTTTAACCCCCCCAGTTTTTGAAAAAGGGGGTTAGCCCACACAATCAACCCCCCTAGTTTTTGCCAGTAATGTTCTGCTATAGCCTATGTTATGTGCTACAAATGGCATAATAAATCAAATTATTAAATTTGAAATTGTTTAAGTCATTTCAACCTTTTTACCGGGACAAACTAAAACGAATGACAGCGAATGACCGAATGACAATTGACTTTGTACAGGGTTAATTATCATTTACGAATGACAGCGAATGACATCGACTGTCAACGAATGACAACGAATGACAACGAAGGACAGTGGTGAGTGGAGTAAATGCGGTTATTGGTTTTCTGCGCAAAAAAGGTTTGAGGAAAATCGCATGTTACGTGGTTGCAGGGTTTTGGTGTAATTTACGGATAGAAACCACAGGGAAAGTTTTTGTGTGAGAATGCGCTTGAGTGCTTTGCTATTTACCTCTGTAGATTTATATATAGAAAGATATAACTGAAGCCGTTTCAAAATTATAGTATTGTTAGTTTCTCGGAAAAATGACGTTAAATTTACTTTTTAAAATCAGACTTACAATTTCGCTTACTTTAAGGTGCGTTTTTATCTTGTCCGTACTTTACTAGATCTAGATACCCACGAATTCTGAACTGTGATATCCTGTTGAAGCAAATGTCTGTGCTGTCATTACTGTCATTCGTTTTAGTCAACGCAATTTTTTAGTGTGTACAACATATTGTCATTCGTTATGTGTATCGCAATTGTCATTCGTTTTAGTAACACCCCTTTTACCTGGTATAGGCTACATCAACAATTAACGACCGAAAACCGAGTTAGAATTGACCCACACATTATTTCTAGCCCCTTTCCCCCACCTTGCGCATTGGAACTTGTAGCTCATAGCGCTAACTTCACCCCACAACAGGCATACACAAAATAACGTTTTGTTGCTGTTGAATAGCTTTGGAACTGTACACACTTGCCAACTTCAACGAGGTGAAGGAAGGAAAAGAAAAAGAAGAAAGAGAGAAAAGGAGAAAAGGATGGAGTAGAAAATACGGCAAGAAAACGGGAAGAGAAAGAGGAACAGTGACAAAATTATTCGAATTTGTAAAGCAAACAGCAGATATCACATCATATCAGTGAGCATGAAAATGGCGTTCCACAAGTAAACAGCCTCCAAACAATGGGCGCAGATCCTGGTGACTGACAGCAGGACGCGTCCCCACCAACTTTTTCAGTAGTGGGGACATGATATACCGTGTCCCCACCAATAGCTGCATTTCAAGTTCCCCTGTATTGAACTTTGGCCCAGTTTGATCCAGCACTGTGCAAATGACATGCAGCAGTTCTCATTTTATTGTATTTTATCCACAGTCTGTTGTTAAATATAGGACGGAAATCGCATTTGCGGCAGTCTATATTTGTTTTCTGGGAGAGGACCCCAGACCCATCGTATATACAAAAGTCTACTTGGATTATTTGTCCCCTGATTTTCTTTCTGCAGACGCCCATGTATTTCTCCAAACTAAATTTCTAAGCCATGAGATCTAAAACTTAAGGAGGTTTAGGAGAGCATCATTAGGTCTGGGAAGTGTTATTTCCGGCGATCTGGGAGGTATATTTGCCCAAAAAAAATCGTACGCTTCGCGCGAACCCATGGTCGCGCTCCGCTTAGATAGTGTCATAGAACAGACACGCGTCCCCGCCATTATCCAAGACTGATCTGCGCACATGCTCAAAACTGTCGATGTGTGTAGTGTTCGGTTTCGGAAATATCTGGTATATTTTTATTTCCTTCAACGAAATGTTTTAGTAGCCGTCTGAATTTTCGAAAATTCCCTAACCAACATTCTTCATCTTACTTTAAAGCTTTTAACACATGCACTCCCCTCAGTTTTGTATGTTTTTTGGCAATTGGAAATCTTACTCCCTAAAAATAACCAAACTTACCTCAATATAATACCACTACTCTCTGGGACCTGACCGAGTTTAGATGATCAGAGCATATATCAAACAACATCCAAAGTCAATGGATGGATAGTTAGGCTACACTTCAGTTAGCTTATCGACGAATGTGTTAATTTAGGGGTATGAAAGAACTTTATACAGCAGACATTTTCTGCTCAGTTGTAGGCCTATACGCTGCGTACTATAGGCACAGAACAATAAATACTTTGAGATCATAACATTTCTGAGGAACTACATATATGAACCAGAAAGCCACTTCGCTTGGTAATTCCTTGAAATACAATTTTCTCAAAATTGAAACAACTATCTGACTAAATGTAGAGCAAGTGAATTTTATTTGTCCAAGATTTAAATAAGAACCAGAAAAGATCAGAGATTTCAAATTATTCTTGGTAGCACTCCCTTGCAAGTGGGCATCAACCATTCATATTGGTAAGGGTAAAGATTCATTATTATATCTCGTCTAGCAAGTGCATTTGACTTGATCTTCATGGAGATGAGATCTATCATTTAAAGTTTGTAACTTATTCTGTTTCTTAAAAGAAAGAAACAAAACCACTAACATCCCCGTAAAATATGTTACTAAAGTACAATCATTGGATTAGCAATACTGAAAAGCTTGGAAAACAACAGCATGAAGACATAAAACAACAACATAAGTATATAATGCTCGCTATATATTATCATAATGAAAAAAAGAAACAAAACCACTTACACCACCCTATATATGAAATATATATATTTAGGCTATATACATATAAATATATTTATATATATATATATATATATATATATATATATATATATATATATATATATATATATATATAAATATATATATATATATATATATATATATAAATATATATATATATATATATATATATATATAAATATATATATATATATATATATATATATTTATATATATATATATATTTATATATATATATATATATATATATAATATATATATATATATATATATATATATATATATATATATATATATATATATATATATATATATATATATATATATATATATATATATATATATTAGTGATTTGAAGTAACACTTTGCATGTGGCACGATTTGCCGTCCCAGATAAACCAAAACAATTCCTTTACAATTACGACGGAATCGGATTAAAATAATCCGACCCGGATTAAAATAATCCGAATGTCTAAAACTTCTGCTCAGTTCAGCAGAAATTAGTAAGTCGCTTTTAGGCCATCAGCTGAAACTCAAAAAGATGCTGTAAAATCAGTTTCGTTCCAGCAACACTGGGTCTAGATTTGTAAAGCATTCTTGGGTAGTTCAATGCATCACAGACATTATATCAAAAGTTCTCCAAAAAATTTCCTGCAGTATTTTCGTAACGCACCCTCGAAATTGGGTATGTTATACAGACATTACGTGCTACGATGCTAAGTATTAGGAACACACTAACGTTAGATTTGGTACAGTGGTGCATACATACCACTCTTTTCTTATATGTTTAATTACGACTGATATATTTTTTTTGTATAATAGTTGGGTCAGGGTCAGGGGCGTAGCGAAGAGGTTTTTGTTGGGGGGTGTGGAGAATTTGATTTGCCGACGGATCTGGAAATGGTGACTGAAATGGGGGAGGGGTCTAAGGGGAGGGGGTGTCCCCCTCCCCTTTGGAAAATTTTTAGTTTTGAAACGTCCTTAGATGCAATCTGGTGCATATTTTAAGTCAAATTTGGCACGGAAGAAGCTCCCGTTCTCCTTTTCTTTATTCAGCTTTCCTTCTTTCTTCCCCTTCCGCTCTCTTCACCTTTTCTCCTTTTGCCGACAGACCCAAAATTTGCCGACAGCGACCAAATTATTGGGGGGGTGTGACACCCCCCACACCCCCCCCCGCTCGCTACGCCCCTGGTCAGGGTTATAAGAATGGTGGATGAGGATTCTGGTCTAAGGGTCAGTGAGGGTTGTTTTCAGGCATTACAAGTAGTGCCCTCCCCCCCCCCCCCCATTTCGCCAAAATGGTAAAAAAGCACATTCTCAACTTTGAAATATGAAATACAATTTTTACACATTATAACTTAAGGGTTTTAATTATAAAAATGTACCACTTTTAATAAACTCAGATATATTGCTTTGTAATAAATCAAATATTTTTAGATTTTCCACCTATGTTATGAATGCATTTCGTCTGTGCATGTATGCGTAAATATACACATATAATGAAAAGTTCCTCTCCATAATTGTTACACTCCCCATCCAAACTGTTTTACACATGTGATCCCCTCCCCCTCTACTTTAAATGTTGCTAAATCCCTAGTTACAGTGAGATGTGCCAATGCCCCAAGACCAGTGACCTATTTTTTTTGTATAAATCAATATATAAGTTGGCACACTAAGACGTCATGGCATATCGTAGATGTGAAATAACGTTATAGTCGGTATATATCCATTACCTTAGTACTCTTTCTACAGTCTTCTGCAAAACTAGGTACTTTCTCCATGTTACGGAAACAACATGTTTATAATTCGTATTCCTGCAAAAAGAGTTTCCAAGGGAGTTAACGTATAAAAGAAAAGATCGACAAGGTTTGGAATGGTATTTTGAATAATAATAGATCTATATTCTACAAATAATATGAATAATAAAGGTGAATGGTACAAATAAGTGAATAATGAAGACAGTTAACTTAAGCCCCAGATAGAATGAAATAATGTATCTATTAAGACTGGTTCGATACACTCAATGGTGTAGTAGAGCTGGGCCTTTGCGATGATTCAGATACAGGTTCTTCATCAAAAGGCGTGGCGCGGAATTAATATTAGTGATTAAAAGTTCATCCAAGGACAGTTGTACTAGTTATAACAGGATCCACTTCAATTCACTGCATGGAAGTCAGATATGGTATGGACAAGGGAAAGTCCATTCTGTAGTAGAGGTGAAGATAATTAGATGAAATAAAAGTCACTAAAGACTTGAATATCCTTCAGTCAAGACTTGAACAGATGCACAAAACGTATTAACAATATGAATAAAACAGGTAACGAAATGTTACGGCAAAACAATAAAGAACCGTGATATTGGAACAGGGTCAGGGGCGATGGTTCCCCAACAACAGTATATAAACCTCTGACTGGTTTCAGGACGCGGTATTTGCGTCATCGTCATCAGTAAATGTAGTTGTGAATATGCAAGAGGTAAAGCATGCCCATAACACTCTCCTCCCCCCTCCCCTCTCAGCAAAATAAGTGTGATTTGAAGAAAATGTGGATATTTATCATAAGGTGTCTGGTAGGTAGGGTAATCTACGTAAAACTACTAATAGCTAATATGAATATATGAATAAGATCATGTTTTCTGATTCCTTTAAACTCTGGGGAACAAAATAATGACAACATGACTTCGATAAAGTTAACCCTCTTCACAAAATTCAAACTTGATTAAAATTTCAGACTAAGATATCAAGATTTAACACCATCACAGTTCATCCTCCAAATCATCTTCCCCTGCATCAACAATCTCAACATCTTCTTGGAAGTTGCTGCAATTTCTATATTTACATAGGTCTGTACACGGTAGTTGTGCATTCATTCAGGAACATCTTCCTTTAAGACATTTGCCGACTCTACAGCTACTGCTGACACACTGAAGCAAAACATCTGGAGCAGGTGGCTTCGTCATCCAAGTGATTATAAGGTCCATCCATGTCCCTCTGGTGAGAGTGCATCAATCCTTTGCTGCAATGCCCTACTGTGAATAGCAGCCTGGTTGGTGCAGCGCTTAACATGCTGGATCAGAGCATCTTTTGTTGGTGGTAAACTCTGCTC
Source organism: Apostichopus japonicus (assembly GCF_037975245.1). NCBI lineage: Eukaryota > Metazoa > Echinodermata > Holothuroidea > Aspidochirotida > Stichopodidae > Apostichopus > Apostichopus japonicus. The sequence goes on along the minus strand of NC_092564.1, from coordinate 20,468,567 downwards.
TGAGGATGGAGATGAACAGAACACCTTGTACCATGAAATTGGATATTTTTGAGTCTCACATTTTATAATGGGGTACCAATATAATTACAATTCAGCTAGAAATATGTTGCAAATTACTTTAATAATTTCAATGGAAAGATTAACCTGATATTGCATCTCAAAGCGTTTAGAGAATTTTTTAAGTTTCCTTGGGGGAGGACCCCCATATTCCAAAAGTCCTAGATCCACCCCTGAACACTCAATGAACCACACATTGAAGACAGTACTTTACCTTTCAAGATCTGTATGTCTTCCTTGTCAAGAATTGTATCTAGTTTCTTCAACATAGAGAGTGGTACCTCACTTCAATGGCAACACAGTCTTTTCCTCTAATATTCATAAAATCTGGGCTCATCTTTTTTCCGCTCTGCTGCTTGTCGAAGCAATACTTTAATAAAATGAAATAAAAAAGCAACTTGTTTTGCATTTTCTGTTGATCAAAATGTAAGTTTGAACAAATAATAACTAAGACAATTTTATTTATATACCATGTGATCTGCTCATCTTCTATGGACAAACAAAGACACATTCAAATTTTGCAAACCAGTGTCATGCAAAAAAGAATTAAAACAGGCTTTTTTGACAGTACAGTACATTATCTCTTAATGTTGTGGTTTAAATTATACAATGGTAGATTATATCTGTTACTAATAATAAAGGAGTCAGATACTTGTTTATTTTGGTAAAGCTAGACAGGCTGACCATAAGACCTTGCAAACCTAACCTTATTGCACCTTTGTTACACTTATTTTTCTAACTAATATAATATCTCTATCATTCAAATAAAGGGCCACAGTAAGAAAACTATGAAGCCTGTAATTAACACTTAGGCTAGTGCCCCAGATGGAGAATTTGAAACAAATTTCCGTTCCTTCCACCTTATAACAAAACAAATCAGATGACCATGCCACTAACTATATTATGTTCCGGTCCAACACTGTGTCCTTTGACTTGGATTCTAGCCCTCAAGAGATACTGATCTTGCATTATGCAACTTCTCTTAACACTTCAACTATGCCACAGAAGTACAAGTAGAGTCGTGTAGTATGCTTAGGCTTACCTCCATCGAAAGTCGCTGCCTGCTGCAGCTTGTCCTGCACCCGTTTGCAACGCCGAGTAATGTATTGTTTCTTTTCCCACATATAATAAATTGAACAGGCAATAAACCAGCGCTTCTGCTTGGTTTCCTCGATCTTTTCCGTCAATTCTTCGTTTCAAACCATACGGGGTCTCCTCTGGTACTGTCCGTTTTCTTGCAGCAATGTGCTTGCAATCAATGAACCGCCTGTAACACTTATCGTGGAACCCCATCATACTATGCTGTTGAACACACGCTTGATCGTAGTCTAGTAGGCCATGGAGTAATCAGTAGTACGGCGATATAACTGTCTCCGCCACTGAGATTAAGCCAATCTTTAGCGCAGGATGTAACTTTAGTCCATCGTTTATTCGTCAGTGCTTTGACTGCTTCAAATTTTACAGATTCAATGTGCACTGAGCACTGTAGATTTCCGTATGTCGGAGACTGACTTGCGCCCATGGGAGCCGCCATGTTTGTTGTTTTCTACAAAGATTGCACACAAAACTCATGGCTCATTGGACAATTCATATCACATGGTAAAGATATCTCACTGGCGCAAAACTTTTGAACGTAAAACGGCAGGTTTCTTAACATACGCAATAAAAAATATAGTTCGATCTTTCGAGCGGAATTGCCAAAAACTGCAGGAAAGTACATGGAGAACTTTTGGATCATTAATCTTAGTTAATTTATGTATTCAATGCTGTAGAGAAATTTTAGACCCGCAGTTGCTGGAACGAAACAAGCGAATTTCGACCTTCAGCTGATGGCCTATTTGCCTTTACAACCATGCCGACATCTTTTCTATAAAATAGTTTCAATTCCTGCTACTCCTTGTCACTTTCGGTGATCATGCACTGAAGAAGAGCTAGTTTTGCCCGAAAGCTCTGCAAAAACCAAACATTGGCTGTTTTACTTCCAATCACTTACCTAATTCAATTATTGTATCTCACTCGAGATCCAGCCTTTCTCTAAATGCAGCATAGTTGTTTAATAGTTTTTATATATATTTTTATATTTTTATATATATATATATATATTTTCATGTCATGATCTGGTTCTGGCAGTGTTAGTGCAAATACTGTCTCGAAATAACAAATGTCTCTAAAATTTGTAATCGAACTTTTAATTTAATCTCTGAGTTTGAAATATATTTTGGTATCTGATACAACTATAAACTTCAAGCAAACCACCCTCTTTTAGAAGTCCATATCAGCGGTCTCAGTATGGTATTTCTGAAGTATGTAGAAGGAAGGTGCCGTAAAATTGGGAAAGGAGCGAATGGATATCAGCGTTGATAATAATGGCATTGGTTACAAGTTGTTCGAAGCAAGGGGAAGAACAATTTGCTCATCAGCAAGAGATCAAATGAAACCCACAGACTTTTGGAGATACGTCAGCTCAAAACTCTTTACGGTTATCTATACATTCAACTGTTATTCTCCGATCGTCGAAAGTTTCTGTGCACACTTGCTTCTTGTTCAGATGTTTACCGCCGCCGTCTTTCATCTTTATTAAAGGTTTCAAAAATAAGTTTCAAAAAGATAATATAAAGGTTCGAATTAAGAACGACAAGAACACAAGTATAGCTTTCTACCATGAGTTTTAGAAGTGTCTATCCTTACTTGAAGCTATAACCTTTCCAGATAACAACACGACATGTACAAAAAACACAAAAACTTTTTAAGGGACTGCCTAATGAGGTACAAAGTTGCTAAGCTCTTAATCTGTTTACTTATGTTGATTCTATGAAACGATTGATCCTAATCCGAGACTTTTTCTGTACAAAGGGCTGAAATGTGGAACCTAAAAACTCAAGTAGATCCTTTTGCAACATTTTTTTTTTGTAAAACTCCATCAAAGACGAAATAGTTCTCAATATCACTGTAGGAGAGTCATATCGTAACATTATAAGAACGATGAACACTTATCACTCTTCTGAAGATATCGTATTGCTCATGTTTACTTCTAGAATATTAAGTGATATATATATCAAAAAATAATTTAGAATTTGAACTCAAACGTCTAACACTGCATAACTTCCATTTTTAATATGTAGGCCTATGTCATGTAATGTTATGAGACTATACACAAACTCTGTTCCAGTCGAGATTCTTCAAATATATAGAAATCTTGTAAAATCTGCATATTACGTTACTTGTGCCAACAACAATTAATAGACTGTGGTAGTATGCCAAATATGAGATATATTTTGAGGCTATATCTCCGAATGACTATAGCTAGTTTATAATGTGCATATACCCCCTTTAGCGCAAATCGAATAATTACTGGTATCGTTTGCAAGTCTATGGTAAATGCAACTATATAGTGTTTATATGGTAAGAAACAAGAATCAATAAAAATTAAGGTTATCAAGTCTCCTGGACTGTTGCCACCTACAGGATCAGTGACGTCATTATCCTCTTATACATCATTTCGACAAGTCATTTGGATCGCTCATCTCAAAGTTAATTTTCGACGAACATTGCAATGATTAACGAAATGGCAATCGGAAAATCTGAAGAAAGAAAAGAAGAATAATACATATTTTTTGGACATTATTCATTTTCGTGATATGTATTGTACATACAGTTCCCTTTTTTTCTGTGGCCTTGGGGTGGGGTAGAGGTTATTACTAAACGATCGTTGTACAAATATAAGAGTCGATGGTCTATGTGATATTTTCTATTAACTTGAATATAACAAGCTGAAGAGCTTATTCTCAATCTTAAAACTAAGTGGTGAACAGAGTGAACTTGAAACAATTTACTACTTTCACTGTCATTAGATTTTGTATTGTTTTGACATTAATTGATATCGATTATGTGGCATCTCCTTCTAATCAATGATTCAATTCTATAATGTTTACACCAATAATCATTGAAAATGAAAAACAAGAAACTAAATACTGTACATTGCGAGACACATGGATGCTTATACGACTTAAAATCTTGCTAACGAAATAATATCACTTTACCTCAAATTGTGTCACCATAGCAACTACAAGATAAACAGACAGAACTGTCTCATCGACAAGCGATTCCAGCAGTTCTTGAATATTAAATTAAATTAATATAATTATAAATATAAAATGATCCACATACTGAATGTTTTCACGGTAGTGGCAAGACTGGTTGTTGAAAATTCCGTAGTTGTTTCGGCTGTTGATGAAAAATTTCAATTAATTGTCTTGTGTCATGCATTCCTCTCGTATGATGTACCTGAATAATCTCTTGATATCAGCCAGATGTTTACTATAGTCGCTTGTCTTAGCTATAAGACAGAAAGCGGTTCGAACAACTTGCTACATTATAACACCATTATAATTTCTGTATTGGTAGAAAATTTAATAACCGTATTTTCACTAACCCTATACTCTCTTTGAAAAGGACATCAAAGTGTAAAGGGACCCGATTGACAGCTACCTATTAATACCTATATAAACGTATCTACATACTGGTTGGTGCCGTAGTAGTGTCAATAGTGGTTGTTGATATTTCCGTTGTTAATTCGCGTATTGATGAAAATCAAATTAGAGAACAGGGGGTTAAAACAAACTTGCTACATTGATATACCATTAGAATATATTATGTTGATAAAGAATTGACCTTATTTTCACCAACAGCAATGTCTTTAAAAAGGCCATCAAATATAATGAAATAAACTTACCACATACAAAACAAAACAAAATTCGTGTCACCATAAAAACTACAAATTATTATTCATAATTGTCTCATCAACCCGCGATTCCCGCTCTTGAATATTCAATTTTATTAATATGATTTTATATAAACTTATCTACATACTGGTTGGTGTCGTAGTAGTGTCAATTGTGGTTGTTGATATTTCCGTTGTTAATTCGTCTGTTGATGAAAATCAAAATTAGAGAATGGGGTTCGAACAGCTTGCTACATTATAACAAAATTATCATTTCTGTATTGGCGAATAATTAAAATAACTGTATTTCACTAACACTGCTGTCTTTAAAAGGCCATTTAAAATAAATGGAATCAATTCACCACATTCAAGGAGAAAGAAAAAAAAAATATCTGAATAATGTCACTAAATCAAATCGTGTCACCATAACAACTACAAATTATTAATTAACATTGTTTGTGTGGTACTAACTCTTTGGCATTTCAAAAAACTATCTTTTGTCGAATTGAAGTTATATTAAGAAATTCAGTGTCAAGCCCATTACGTCAAACCCTCCAAGTCATTTGAAATCATGCAGAAATGTAATTCGACGTACCTCCAGGGGCGTATCCAGTAACCCGGGGGGCGCGAATTACTGTCTAAGCGGAGTGCCACCATCGGTTGGCACGCAGCGTTCAAGAAAATTTCTGATTTTTACACCCCCCAGATCACCGGAAATGGCACATCTCGGGCTTGAAAATGTCCAACGAAATATTCACTAAATTTGGCCTGAGAACCAAGTATTTTCCAAATAGTTTTTTTTCATCTCCGATCTTTTTGAAGATTGTCACCAGTCACACATCATATTCGACCTCATCACATCTCCTGTGGATCATTGCTTTTGTATGTGATTCTACGTCGCGGCCCACAATACCCGTTAGCTCCACTTTTCAAGGTTTCAAGCCCATTATTCGTTCAGAATTTGAATATTCACACTTCTCGTGAAATAAATTCACTTCAAAACATACCCATAATGTTGCACAAAATTTTATCCATGGACAACCAATTAAAAAAAAAAAACCTTCAACCCCTAACAGACGGGTTAAAATTGCACGAGTAGAGGAAAGTATGTTCAGGAATGTTGGTCAGGGAAATTTCGAAAATTCAGACACAGTTAATTTATTGGTGCATGGACGCAGATCAGTCTTGTATAATGGTGGGGACGCCTGTCTGGTCTCTGATACTATCTAAGCGGAGCGCGACCATGGGTTAACGCGTAACTTACACGAAAATGTTGGCAAATATACCTCCCAGATCGCCGGAAATAACACTTCCCAGACCCAATGATGCTCCCAAACCTCCTTAAGTTTTAAATCACATGACTTAGAAATTTAGTTTGGGGAAATGCATGGGCGTCTGCAGAATAAAAAATCAGGGGACAAATAATCCAAGTAGGCTTTTGTATACGATGGGTCTGGGGTCATCTCCCAGAAAACAATTATAGACTGCCGCAAATGCGATTTCCGTCCTTTATTTAACAACTGTGGATAAATATAATAAAATGAGAACTGGACGTGAAGCTAGCTCAAATTGGCAACACACAGTGTGAGTTGTTAGTGGTTGTCTTGTTCGCACTCAGTCCGTTTTGCTGACCACAATTTACCAGTCTCGTGTATAGATTATGTTTCACATGATTGAATGTGTTAATACTTCAGCGGAGAATTCACGCCTAACAGTGTCAATAGTAATAATTCTCGTCCTTTATAGCATGTCATTTGCACATGTACAATGCTGGATCAAACTACGCCACAGTCCAATACAGGGGAATTTGAAATGCAACGTTTGGTCAAGACAAATTGGTGGGGACACGGTATATAATGTCCCCATCACTGGTGGGGACGCGTCCCGCTGTCCCCGAACACTACACACATAGACAGTTTGGAGGCTGTTCATCCTGGAACGCCATTTTCATGTACACTGATATGATTTGATATCTGTTGTTTGCTTAAAAATTCGAATATAATTGAAATGAGATTGAAATATATGTTTATTGGCAATGCCCCACATTCTTCTCATTCCGAAAGACGCACAATTTTAAGTTCATTACACACTGAAGGCTTCGATTCTCTATTTGCCTTCAGTTTAGGGGAGATCTTGGGATTTTCATCCCTATAGATATCACTAGATATTGCTAGATATCCATACAGTACAGTCTCTTTGGGATTTCATGGGAATTTTCGGGTCCTGATCTTGGGAAATTGCCAAATCATGAGTGGTCACACTCCATGTAGGTCAGTGGGCGACATCTAGACGTCACTAATACACAACCCTGATCACTTGTTATCGATGAAGTGGTGTGTTGCCGGATTTTGTCAAGATCTAGGTACTACGGCGAAGGTCTTTAATACAGTTTCGTAACTCATCGGGAAGCGATTAGAGGGATGGGCCTAGGGTTGTTAGGCGCGCGTTTTCATGCAGATGGGAACAATCTCAAGAAGTGATGGGTGCGTCCTCCCCCCCCCCCCCCGCGCCCTCGGCAATGATACGTCTTTGGATCCACTACATGATATTCACAGGAAATGTGCTCAATTCTCAATTCGCATGCGGAATTTATTTTTAGATTCATTGTATGAGTTACGGTACTAGGGGTGGGGTAACAATTAGCATTCAGTTCGCGTTGTATAACATTTTATCTGTGGATGGCAGTGTTGCATCGAATGACATATGTCTAGTGCAGTTCGCATATAGATCCTGCATGGTCTAATACCGAAATACGTCATGTTCCCCGACGACCAGCCACAGTTGTTTGAAGGCGCCCATACACACACACACACACACACACACGCCATGAAATACTATATATAGTCTACACATTAGTGAGAGAGGAAAAATTGGAAACGTCAAAATGGAGTTGTCGGTGTAAGGGGTAGTCTAGCTGATGGCACGCCCCTTTCGAAATCCCCGATCCGTCACTGGCTACCCTGTGTGTATAAAAGGGATCAGCAATGTAATTATGTCACTGTTCCTCTTTCTCTTCCACGGTGTCTTGGCGTTTTTCTTCTCTTCCCTCCTTTTCTTCTTTTTCTCTTTCTTCTCTGTTTTCTTTTTCTTTTCCCTTCCTCCTCTCCTTCCTCCTTTCCCCCCTCTCAGTTTTTCCCTTTTTTTTCTCTCTTATTTTCTCTCCTCTTTTTCTTACCCGGGGGCGCGCGTCCCAACGCCCCCCCCCCCCTGGATACGCGCCTGACTATCTACACGCCTTGGCAAATAAATATAATTTTTCTGTTCCAGCTTCTGGATTGAATGGCTGGTTCATGCCGAATGAGTCATCAAGTGTCTTAGAATCCTATCAATCCAGATTACCAATCAGAATCCCTCACCCTCATTTTTGGTGACATCACTAGTGAATCTGCATCTGAAATTTCAATTAGATAAATTGTTACTCTTCAATCAAACGAGTTTCTATCCTGTTAAAATAATTTATGTATTATTCACAGTATACTAAATGGTATTGCACAGAACTGCCCTTTACGTCATAATTTGACGAAGATTGCAGCATACGCAGAGGTAAGACACTTTCGAATCCATTTAATTAACTGATATTCACAGCCTGTTGTTCATTTGTGAATCATTCAAGTAAAGCATAACTGAATAAGAAATTTTTGTATGACATGATCGGGGTCATATCCATAAAACAGGCATTCTTTAATGTTACATCAGATATTTATGTTGTTGATATCCATCTTAATCATGTGACAGAAAACTTCTCAGTGCTTCTAAAGGTCCTTTGAAAGGTGTACTACACATACATTTGTACAAGCTTTCTGGGTGCACAGCAACATGTACTGTAAGCAAGCTGTAAAATCACATAAATACTCCAAATACTCCCAAGCTGTCCTAGAATCTGAGGAAATCACTTAACGGTCTGTATGCTTGAAGTCTAGATAATCCAGCCTACTTAAGTACCTCCCAGAATCTTAGCTTCCCTCCCCCTCCCCACACCACGCCCCAGTACAAGTATATGAGTTGCAGATATGAGTTGCACCAGATTGATAAGATTTCCGCCATTTTATCAGTTAGGTGATGGAATAATGAACCGTACAAATAATTTCTTTCAAGAACTTCATGATTATAGGCACTGGCGACAGAGATCGTACATTTGAGTACTTGATAAAGATCTAAGAAGGGAGTAATTTCGAGGCAAACTATATAAAAAGCAAACTTTGTTTTCCAACATGCATGAATACTTACATTTTTGATGGATGACTCTGTTTAAAATAAACCCAAAGAACCTCATCTTTTCTGTAATTGCTTCATTAACTTGATCACAGTTGTAGCAGTTAGTTTGCCACTTGTCTCCTGGTTCATAGCACCTTATAAAAGAACAGCAGAAAAGATAAAAAATAAAGATATATGGCTTTACAATGTTAAACAACTCATTTTTCAGATTCATCTTTCAAAAGAAACTGTTAGCCTTGGTTAAAACTGAACCGTTATTGAAGTATCGTCTCAAGCTGTCTCTATGATGGATGCACTTTTGCCCTTAAGGATACTTAACTACTATGAATACATTTATGTGCTTACTTTTCTGCAACAGTGTGAAAATGGCTGGGCTATTTTCAAGTTCGGTTGGGATCCATTTGGATGGGTGCCACAAGACTATGTTTACACCTAACACTAATACATTCTGTTCATGTATGTATTGATTGACATTCATTTTATAGTAGTCCTTTAATTAAGTGAATTAAACAAGAAGCAGACGGTACATTGCAGATATTATTTGTTTATATCTGATCATGTGACATTGAAATCCGCACAGTATTAGATTTAATGACCTTGAAGTACAATACCCAGGCTCAAAAACATGTGGAACAGTAAAACAGATGTTCTGGATAAATAATACATTCTGTACATTTATTTATTGATTGACATTCATTTTAAAGTATTCTTTTAATTAAGTGAATTAAACCAGAAGCATACGGTAAATTGTAGATAAAATTAGTTTATGTGACATTGAAATCCACCCAGTATTGAATTGAATGACCTTGAAGTGCAATACCCACGCAACAGATGGAGCTGCAAAACGGGCAAAAACGTGTTTTTTTTTGGGGGTAAAAATCCCAAACTTTGAGGATGTTTTTTTTTTACAAATAAGGCAAAACATCCTCCTGATTTATTTGGTACAAACAAGGTGGTACCATATCTGTTTTAGAAAAAAACTAATCAGATTTGTTCAACATGACGGGTTTTGCGATATTGGATGTCAAAGACTACCTCTTTTGTACAATACACCTTTATAACCTCATAAATTAATATTGAGAGAAGCTGGAACCCCGAAAATCATATTGATAATTAAAGTAAAATAAATTCACCGCTCTCACATGGTTACATAATTACATTGGTAACAAATTGGCATCAAAACACCTTCCTCATGCTGAAATCGCAATATGGAATAGCAACTTAAAAGCTGCACAATGAGCAAATATACTGCCGGGAAGCGTTGTAATCGTTTATGTTGTATTGTGTGGACTAGACATCTTAACCTCTGAAAGAATCAAGTATATTCCTGCAGCAATAGTTCAGGAGCAATTAATCACTAAAATATCACATTTATTTCGCAAACAATACAAAAAGTGAATATTTTGACATTTTTAACTTGATAAAACTCCACAAGACAATGCATTTATAGCTTATACTGGGGTAGAGTCCATAGGCTTCTGTCATAGAAAGGTAGTAGGATGTTTATTGCTGAGAAATCTGACCTCAAAAATCAAGAAAATGCCACAATAGCGACAAATTGCAGAATATTAAAGTGGGATAAATCGGCCAAGTTTGAAGCAATGCAACTAAAATTTCAGAATGTGCTGATTCCATGATGTTCCAAGCATACAATAAATTTGGTAATTGTTAAAGAGGTCAAACTACACATACTCCAAAATTTGCCATTTCCTAAAATGATTACCATTAAAAATTACCTAAAAATTAACCGCAGAAATGGAGTAGATTTGTAAATTTAAACTTTAAGATCATCAGTATTGGCGCCAAATTCTCTCCATCCCTTGTATACTAATCCCCTTACATCTATCTCCATGTGTTCACCATGCTCATTAACCTGCCTGTATTCTGTGGGTGTTTTTGTCGCTTCTGTTACTGTTACTTGTCATTCAGCCTTCAATTAGCCTTTGAAGAAGATCTTGCTAGGATCGAAACGTCAGGCCAACTTACTTTTACACATGTAAATATTTGTGTCAGGTTTTCAACACAGCCTGTTACTTTTGACAAACTGCAGGTTGGTGTCTGGTTGTGTTTGGTGTAAATAGCTAGTACAACTGTTGGTTATTATTTAATTTATTGGTAGGTTCTTGATGGTGCAGAGGGTTGGTAGACAAAGCGACTCATTATAATGTACCAACATTAAAGTAGTTTGCGGTCCATTGAGTTGGGAGTATCATATCAGGTCATATTCTGATGTATTTTTATTTTTGACGTCAGTTAACTGTTAACTCGTTTACATTCATTGTAAATAAGGGGTTACTCATTGGTACCCATCATTCAAGCATTGCCTTAAAGCAGTTTGCAGTGCAGATAAAATTTGTGTGTAGAGAATTTCATGTGAACTCATGCAAGTGAAATGAAGGTATAACTTGTATTCAAAGATAGTTCTGGTGATGACAGATGATTAAATGGAAGGAAGAGTTGTTAATTGATTTGTTATTCATATTTGTATTCATCAAAACCTGTCATTCATATTTATTGGGTATATATTGAGGGGGTATGATCAAGTCGGATATAGGTTCTTTTGTGCTCTGCTTGTGACTGTTAGGATGTGAGTGAAGCGTTTGTGATCTGCTGCGTTCTGTTTAATTATTTTATTATGTTTCCACTCAGTCAATTGGGTATATCATAATTGCTTCGGATAGTCAAAAAACTTCAAAAGCATCAAACGTTACAATGGTGTGGTTCTAAAGCAATATGGTGTGTTGGGGTAATATTTCACTTGAAGATTGGTTGCTATTTCTTTTGAATTGCAGAGTGTTGGTGGGTAACTGATAGTTAGGTTAATTGCAAGGAAGCACATTGTTTATTGATGTTCATTTTATCTTGTTTAGGTGCTGTTCCGTTACTGCTCCTTGTATTTGTATCCTTTTGTATGCTGCATGTTCATCTTGGTTCGTGCGTGTTGTCGGTTAATTTGTGGAATATATTGAAGTTAAACAACTTGGACGGTTTATTGTGGCTTGTCCTACAAAAGGTCCCCCTCCAGGTCCCCAAATAGCGCTTTACAACACTCGGACCAAGTTACTAAATAATGGTAGTTCTAGTAATTTGCCAAACGAGTGAATGAAGTTTCTGTTAAATGTTACTCAATTTTTTTTTATGAACCACTTAATAAACAAAGCTTTATATGTCAATAACACCCTTCGCGGCAGGACAACTAATATCTGCGAACAGGCTCAAAAGTTTTCGCAAACAGACCAATGATATAGGTTTTCGTGAGTAACACTCATGATCACTCTGTGATTGGATGAGCTTTCAATGACGTAATGTCTCTCGGACGGTCTAGAAGGTATTTCATTCCGCTAAACTGCGCGTTCGACTGCACCTTTTTTTACGCAGCATAGCCATACAATAATGGACGAGCTGGGTGTTGCCTTGCGTTTGACAAAGGAACTGCACATTATGTTGGTAACACAACTAACTTAATGACGTGCTGATCGCATTATTAGGAACAGATTACAACAGCGTTATCCTAGTAAGGTTATGTATATCACTTTGAATAAACACTTTATTCCCATAGCTAATATATCATCTGAATCTTCATGCATTTTAAGTCGTTCAATTCGGAAGAATTTACCTGAGTCATTCCGCTTTTTTTGATATTTAAAGGAGGACGTGTATGGAAGAAAGAAGGGAGAAACAAAAGCATGATGGAGACAGAGAGCCCAGATGAAGTTGATCTGAAAGACGCTGCTACTAGCAAGACTACCCAGCGAAATATTGATGAGGTACATTTTTATTATCCTCTGTAGTATATAATCATGTGAATAAAATATTGCAACGATAAGTCATTCTTCATTGTTGGTTACGTTCAAGGGCGGCGGAAGCACTTTTAATCGGGGGGGGGGGGGCACCGACGTCAAAGGGCACTTTGCAGAAATTTGATTGGACTGATGCAGCCTGATATTGAGTACCTTTATATCTCTTATTGTATTATCTTATTGCGTATACACATCACTCCATCAAGCCCCCCCCCCCCCCCCTTCAAGGAAAAAATGCATACTAGCACTGCAATATCCAATGTGCAAATTGGGAAACAAGGAACAAGTTTTCTTTCGAGACAAAATGAGGTGAAATCATTATAAAGTGCACACGCGATCGATACATGCATGAAAGCAAATGAAATATGTCAAAATACGAAAGGATGGGGTAGGTTATGGGATATTAAAACTATACTCATTATTCATAGTAGGCTATAAATGGCTTCTGCTTATTAAAGAGTTACAATATAATATAGCAATGCACTTTTGGAAATGCATTTTTTTTTAAATTGAATATGCATAATGGCACTCACCGGCAGAATGTTAGAAGCAGTTGCGGAGCTAGGGGTATTGATCTGGGGATCGAGAATGGTCTATGGGGGCGCTTTCGACACTATCTAAGCGGAGCGCCACCACAGGTTGGCGCGAAGCGTACAGAAATTTCATGAGTCAAGATACTCCCTAGATCGCCGGAAATGACCCTTTCCGGGCCTTGCTAATTGCAGATAAACGAAGAATAAATAGGAATCATCGCCATTTTGTCAGAAAATTACACCAATAAAATGTGACAAATGTCAATAGGTAGATGAGAGCGCAATTAAAAAGTCAATAATCGCGAATAAGTGAAAAGTGGTAAAAAGCTGAAAAGGGCACAAGCAGTCCATTTGAGTCCGTTGGGGGCATCCCCCCTGACTGTATGGACGCTCCGCCACTGGTTACAAACCTTGTGGTAGTAAACATTTAAAACTTCCCGAAATATTTCATTCGACGTGGGTTTCGCTCTGTAAACTGTAGCGATGTCCCGTAAAACTAATCCGTCCGTTCTTGCTTTATGGATATGAAGCATTTGCATATTATTATACCGTTTTCACCAATTGTGCTCCGCAAGTATGTCTTTATCCGGCGTTGTACGGAGAAGGATCTCTCCGCGGAGGCTGCGCTCATTGGTGCCAGTAGGGGTATATGAGGCAGAGAACATTCGGAATAGCCAGGAATAGCCAGGCGAATGTCACTGTGGTCAGACAGGAGAGATACTAACAATATTTTCCATTCGATGTAGCTTTGAGTTTGACCCACAGAAATTCATTAATAGTTCTATATAAATTAGGATTAGATCTCTTACTGAAATATCGCTGACCTAATAAGGTGATCAAGAGTACATTTTTTATGTAGAAAAAGGGCACATTTTTAACCTGAGGAAAAGTGGGGGCACGTGCCCCTGTGCCCCCCCCCCCGATTCCGCCGCCCTTGGTTGCAACTATAGCCAGTAATTGTCTTTGATACAACTGTATATATATAGCTAGTTAATGTTTATCGAAAAGGCTGTTTTGGAACTTGGAACGCCGATCGTGACAACAACAGGCAACAAAGTGCTGCAGCTCTATACATATAAAGTTTGTTAATCAACGATAGGCCCGGGCCTACAGTGCTACATACTGGCTACGCCCCTGATAGTTCTAAATTAGGATTAGATCTCTTACTGAAATATCGCTGACCTAATAAGGTGATCAAGGGTACAATTTTTATGTAGAAAAAAAGGCACATTTTTAACCTGAGGAAAAGTGGGGGCACGTGCCCCCTGTGCCCCCCCCCCCCGTTCCGCCGCCCTTGGTTACGGTATTCGATAACATTATCTGCAACTATTGTCAAGAGTGTAAAAACATTCCGATCAGTACATTATCATTTCCTCCTAACGTTGTATGAACTGGGGAATTGAAAAAAATTGTTTCAGATTGTTATAGCTGCACGTAATTTCAATATAAATGGTACTGTGCAAAAAATATTCCATTTAAAAATGTGCTGTTTAGAGCAGGGGTTCCCTAACTGGGGTGCATGAATCTCCAGGGGTGCGTGAGTCCATCCCAGGGGTGTGTGAGACGTTTCTGAAATTCAAAACTAGAGTACCTTTTGTTGAACTAAAATCTGACATATCATATAATTTAGTAATGTACAGAAGTCGTACCTATCGACAAACTTTTTTCGCGTTCCATACGCATATGTTGCCATAGTAGTACCTTACCGTGCATGTGATAAATAACTGAATTATGAAACAGACACATCCTGTTTTATGCGTATTGTAGTTTAATAATGACTCAGATCGTGTCTCTAAAAGTTGGGAGTTCGTGGATAACTCTGACATCCACAGGGTGTTCATGGGGGACAAAGTTAGGGAAACCCTGGTCTGGAGTGATCCGTTAAGTTATATTGATGATAACACCAGCTTATAATTACAGGAATAGATTTTAATATTTAAAACGGGGAATTGTTTGTATTATTATAATCTGCTTGGTCATTCATTTTATTATAGCTATCTCAATGTCATAGAATTGCCACGGTACAAGTTAGCCTTTCTAAGTAGCAATATCGGTCAGTGTCAGCTTCATTGAAAGCCACTCTTACAAAAAAAATGTCTCTCTTGTTAAGATTGACTAATATATGAAGTTTTGTATAGTGAACCATCATCTGCCTGGGGGCGTCTCTGAGGCTCAATCCTAGTTTTATGTTGAGTAATAAACTGTAGGTAAACTTGAGGACCAAGAGGCTACTTTAATGTTATGTTAAACTAACCTAAAAATTGATATCAATATAGACACATCTGCTCGCCAAAGAGGTTTCTTCACTACATCCGTCTTGACAGTTTGGATAAAATGCAATCATGTTAAAACGTTTTTAATTAGAAGCGAAGGTTCTGAGACAATGATGGACTCGGGCGTCTGGATATTCCCGGGAGTAATGGAGACGTTATTTTGTAAATAACTTGATTTGAACATGCCTTTTCCTCCTTATCCCTTCATTTCAGATGACCGAAAATAAAGAGAACAGCACCAGTGAGTCGGAACAAGAATCTCCCGGTAAGGCGATGCGCGACATTTAGGCTACAGCTACTTGTAATATATCCCACGTACATGTAGTATGAAAATAATACTGTCCCCCTCTCCGTCTGACACACACACAACAGTACAAGATCTTTGGAGAAAGCTGTCAGCAATCCCTACTTAGAAGCTCGACCAAACTGTAGACTACCACACTAAAATATCAAAAGTATAGGGAAGGTTTCAAAAGGAACAAAGATAATTCTTAGAACTTTGACTGACTCTGAAAAAAAAGGAAAAGAAACAATTTTTCAGCTCAGTGTAATTGAAGAGGTTTAAGGCACGCATTCTACGCCACTAGTGATAATGCCGTCGCAAGGCATTCTTATAGTCCAACGCTAACTGATATTGCTGAAGCATAAACCTGATTTATCGCTCCGTCAACTGTGTAGTCGTTTCACAGCATTATGCCAAATTATAAGTAGTAGTTTGTTTGCTTATTTATTATTATTACTTTGTTACCTTTTTTATTCGGGGGGGGGGGGGGCTTTGGGTAATTTTATTTCAACCATTATCAGCAAAATACGATATATACTTTATCAAATTATAGATAGGTAAACCTGGCAGGTATATGAATATCAAACAAGGGACGGTTTACACTAAACTGCCTACACAATAATACACAAAACCCGATAGAGGAACGATAATTAGAGGATACTTATAAATGTATAAACACTAAACCAATAAAAAAGGATAAAGAGAAATAGTATAAGAAAACCAACCTTACTAGAAAATGGTTCAATCAAGATGGCTAATAAAACAGTGATTTAGAAAGTAAAAATTTAGAACAGCAATTACAAAGGATTTAAAAAAATGGAACTGCTGAACAAATTAAAAGGGAGGTTTAGTGTACGAGAATTAAATTCCGATAGCTAAACCTTTGTAGGCAAGAAATTATTTAGCTTTCATCAAATCATGAGAGCACCAGAATAAATAACAAGCGGAGATATAATTAGCAACTTATCTCTTAAAGGTCTCATATTGTTCAGTGTTGAAATAATTTCCCTTTCCATACTCGTGAGCTTCATCATTATACTCCTTCTGGTGATCAACTGCATAGTTAACTTTTAGACGCATGAAAGAGGGTAAACTTCTCTGTTCATCAATTGTTAGATCGACATTTTGCATGGTCATACCATCAAACGTATAGTAGTTGGTATTTTCTATACATGACGTTCAGTCTCGGATTAGTCCATTCAATATTTTATGCTCTGTTTTTACACCCGATACTCATAGCTACTACAGCAGCCTTAATAAAGTGTACCACGTCAAATACTCATAGACACCTTGTCCAGTCGCGCAGTTCTTTGTCTTCCATGTGAACGTGTAACAGCTTTGCAGTCATTACTATGCCACCTGTAACACATGTTACCGTGTAACGAACACAGCACAGTAGTTACTGATGCACGGTTGTGGAACATGAAGAGTAGTTACTGTACTAGCTATGAGTATCGGGGTTTTTTACTGCTCCCTTTGCCTGTCATTCCCTGTCGGTAATAAGATAATAAGGTGCTTGTACTCACTAGGCGTAAGGTTAGTTGACAGTGACGTTCTCCATCACTTCCACTCGTTTCTCGCTGCTGCAAGAACTGTTCCGAGAATAAATGTAGCAATACTTAGTCGGAAAGTCATTCCTGACCAGCAACATCGTTATTAGTTTCGTTTATATACGAGTTACTTCAAATGTTGGTATATTTCCAGATAGAGACACACATTACAATTGTAAATTGTAGATGTATCGTTTCAAATTTTATTGATTGGCTTTGAGATCAACTTATGTATACTCTTATATTCGATAGATAAAGAAACTGAAGAAGATTTTCTGGAATACTTGGAAGAGGTTGGTCTAAAGAACTATTACCCACGGAAGCTCACCCTGAAAGCGGCCACAGAGGTACGGCTGATCCCAAGCGACGATTCACAAATTGAAACAAAAGATTTACCTTTTCTGTTTATCAGCAAGCTAACCTCACTAGACAGTAGGATTACATGGAAAGAGAATCTTCACATAGAAGGAAGTGCAAGAGATTTCATATATGCAATACTTCATTGTTCCGATAATCATTTAAGACAGCAGTTGCTGGAGAAATTTGCATCTTGTCAACTTGCCGTGCCAGTTTTATTACCTGGGGTAAGAGATGATGCGAAACCAGAGCTGCTTACTTGGGCACTAAATCGTGTAGTAAAAAAATGGAAAGAAAATGAAACATCTCTTGCTCCAGAGAAACGTATGGTTAGTGAACCCGTATTTACCACTGCATTCATAAGATTTGGTGATATTTCAATCTCCAAAACGTCTGTAATAAATAATGTCATTGGTAGAGCTCAAGGTAATGAAACGTTTCGATATTTTCTGTCTTATGAAGATGAAAGAGAGAAAGTTTACCATTGTTGTGGATCTGTAGAAGCTCAATGGTATCTGCCAATGTACGGCAGAAAAGAAGAATTGTTGAAAGAAGTTACATTATTGTTGAATCTGAGAGGTGATTCCAAAGAATTTACTGCCGAAAGTGAGTTTGTGTGCAGAATAGCTAATGCTATATTCCTATTTGTAGATAGAGACAAATTGGAATGCTACAAAACAGCAATTGATGATACAAAGAAAAGATTCAAAAAGGTTTTCGTGATACATTTGATTGTACACAAACAAAACAAGGGCAGGCAAAAACGTAAGCAACAGCTCAACAGTGAGCGTAAGACACTCAAAATCGATGGAAACGATGATAGTGTTGGTTTCGGGGTAGAACGTAATGTAACAGAACTTTCAAAAATCATTTGCGAGAAGATTGTAAAATACTGCAATTACACACATCGTAAGGATTACCGTTCAATTGAAGACTGGCGAACCAGTTGTTTTAATGATATAACCGTGGATTGTGACAACGATTCTTATAACAAAGCAAAACAACTGATGCAATCCTCCTTTCCGATACCCGAATCCATTGAGGAAGTGAAAAATTCATATTTACAATTACAAGACGAATGGGTCAAATGGGTAGAAGCTGATAAAAAACCTTTGTGTGTTGGGGAACAAACTGTTGCTCATCAGTTTGAAGCAAAGGAAAACACTAAAAATGCAATGAGGCGAATACAAAGAGAAAAAGGTTTATCTTCAAAAATGAAAGTTTTCTTTGAAAGCTTACAAACAGCTATGTTTGACGAAAATGATCTCTTGCATTACTTCATGTCCTTTTTTCAAACACACATCGAATTGAAGGTCGCCCGTGAAATTCCTCCATTAGTTAAGAGAATCGACGAGTTGAATACCTCATTGCAAAAAACAAAGTCTGCCATGAGGCAAGCTTCGACCAGTGAACACAGTAAACTACAAACTGAAATAAAAGAGTTACAAAAGCAGCTCTTAAAAGAAAGCGAACAAGTTGATGCGAAAAACATAAGTTGCGAACACTTTATTCGTGAGTTAGGCCATTGGTATGAAGCAAGCCTGGAAGATACAAATATTCGCAACCGAAATGAATTACTGGTTCACATGGCATCAAAATTACTGCTTGCAGGATATCCATTGGAACTTTTAGATGGGGAAAATGCTTACATTCCTATTAAATGGATATCAGGCGTCTTAAAAAACCTCGCAAATAAGCTTAAGGACCCCAAAATATTTGTTTTGTCTATAATTGGTATCCAGAGTAGTGGCAAGTCAACGTTGTTGAATAGTATGTTTGGGGTCAGGTTTCCGGTACGTGCTGGTAGATGCACAAGAGGGTTGTACTTACAATTGTTAGAAGTGAACGAAGCATTTCATGAACAACTTGGGTTTAAGTATCTTCTGATTATTGATACTGAAGGTTTGCATTCTCCAGATCGAACTGTTCTAAACGACCACACATTTGACAATTCGATAGCTACATTGGCCATGTGCATTGGGGACCTTACCCTATTGAATATCGGTCAAGAAACTATTGGCCCAGATATGATTGGCATATTGCAAATAGCTGTCCATGCTTTGATAAGAATGAAGAAAGTAGATTTGGTTTCTAATTGCAGAATTATTCAGCAAAGAGTGAGCGACATAGCAGCTGCTGCTAACAATAAAACCAACATGACTAAAATAAAGGATGCTCTCAACAAAGTCACTCGTATTGCTGCTGCTGAGGAAAAAGTAGATCACATTCATGATTTTTCAGATGTATTTCCTTTAGCTGAGGAAGATGACTTGCAGTTTTTCCCATGCTTGTGGATGGGTTTAATGTCTCCTCCAAATCCTGGCTATAGTGATAAAATTCACGCTTTAAAAGATGCCATTTTCAAACCAACAGTGAATCAATTGGTAATCCCGCCTCAGTTTACAATGGCAAAGTTTATCAGTAGGTTGGAAGATGTATGGGAAGCAGTGAAATCAGAAGATTTCGTCTTCAGTTTTCAAAACAGTTTCGATGCTCTCAGTAACCAAAGGTTTCGACTAAAGCATAATAAACTTATTGGAAAAATGAGAACTGAGATATTCCAATGGGAACTTAATAATGGTAGAAGTATCACAAATACTACGAAAGAAGACTTTTACAGAAGGTTGGAGAATGAAATAACCAATACATGCGAAGATGTAAATAAGAAAATAGATGAATACGTAAAGGAGCATTCAGACGAAGAAGAGGTAAAAAGACGTCATGAAAGTATCAAAAATGAAACAATCGGAATTGCTAAAGATATTGAAAGAGGCATCAAAGAAAACACCGAGATACACTTACAAAATGAGGCCGATAAACAAGGATTGCCAAATTTCATCAGAAATGCAAAGGAAGAATTGAAAATTGCGGCTAAAGAAGCAGCAAACAAATTAAAGCACACAAGATCCACTTCCTATTGGAAGGAAAATCATGAGGAATTGGATAGGAACTTCGACGTACTTTGGAATAGAAAAGTTAAACAGCTTGAAAAAGGATTAAAAAAATCCAAAATTACTGAGGAAATTATCGAGAAGGATTGCGATAACAGTCTTAGAAACCTAATGCTTGGTACAGAACATAGCAAAGCGTACAATGACGAGATGCAAGGAAAATGTGACAAGATCAAACCGAATAACCTTTGGAAGAAGGGGATAGACTTTGCTAAATGGCTCGGAAAAGTTTTGCCGGGATCTAAGGACGGACTGGACAAAGTTCAAGCTGTAATATCTACAATTGTACATCATCATAAAATTGATCTTATCAACCAAGCCAAGGTTAAACCGTTTCAACGAAGTCGCGTAGATACTATATTACAAGACGTGTACATTGCATTAACGCAAAACAATGTCAATAGTGAATTTGTGGTTCGTACCCTTATTACAGTCCAGAGCGAGGTATGTGCAGTTTGCAAAGAATGTCAACTGAAGTATGAAAGTCACAATTCATTGCAAAGAATGTTTGAAAGTGAGAAGGAATGTCTAAAAAACGACTTTAAAGGCTTTGTTGATGAAACCATTAAGAGTGAAGCGGCTGTAAAGAGATCATATTCTGATTGTGTTACTGTTTTGCGAAATGTAACTTTGAATGCCTTTAATGTCAAACTCTTAGCAAAAATGAGGGATGAAGATTGTTATAATGATAAGCAGAGGATGCTTGGCAGAATTTTAGAAGAGCTCTGTCTTAAGAAAGATCCAATATTGTATTACGATTTTATACGGGACAGTGATAAATTCGTTAGCAATTGGTTGAGCCAAAAGGTTCTAACTGAAATAACAACACGGTCTCAATATTGGGTGAGAAACGTAATTGATAGAAAAATCGATGAGATACTGGGCTATGTTCAATCTGCATTACGTAATACTGAACATACATTGACTGTACGTGGAGGGGAACAAACAACAACATTTGGGGAATGGGCAAATACATTTCTGAAAAACGACAAAATTTCAGAGTATGGAATGAACATACAGTTTTCTGTTGAGGATTTCAATCTAAGTGACATTGCTGAATTTACCAACATGTTGTGCAGAATGTTCAGCTCGTACTTTAAAACAGATATTACTAAAGAATGGAACATAGACAAACTAAGTGATCTGTCAGTAGCATCTCAGCTTTATTTAAAAATGCGGGATGTGGCACGGGATATCTTAGATCATTTAGGAACGTGTAAGGAAGTTTGTCCTTTCTGTAAAGTACCCTGCCATTTGCAAATCAGAGGTGAACATAAACACAAAGCTATCTTCCATTACTCTCAGGGTGTAGCAGGATATCATAACGAAAAGTCACGAGAACTTGTATCCGCTCCATGCACAATGTTAGTGGCCTCCAACAGTAGATATCGATGCCGCATAGGGCCACCAAAGAAGTATAGACCTTACAAGGAGTATACCGAGGATTATCCTTCTTGGGATATTACCCCAATTACAGGGGAAGCTCCAATAATTTACTGGAAGTGGGTATTGCAAACTTTCAATAATGATTTTGCAAATTTTTACAATGTAAAGCCAGCAAAGCTCCCAAATGAATGGGGTACAGTTTCCGAGCAAGATGCATTAATATGTTTAAGGAAGGAGTACCATATGACCAGTAAATAGGCATATATTTAAGATACAAAAGATGATGTGAACGCAATAACACCACGCGCAGAGCACATTTTCTACAGATCTGATAGATCATTCAGTAAAGTATCGTTTACGGTAACCGTTTTAAGCTCTTGTTGAATTATATTGCAAATTTTAAAGAAAACAAGTGAAAACAAAAAAACAAAAGGAACAGAAATATAGGAGATAGTTGGTCGCATAATTTTACCATCACTGTGGACTTGAATCATTGTCCAGTTTAACTCTTCAATGTGAATTTCGATTTTGTTACAAAGTAATAATAATACGTTCATCTTTAATTTCAAAATTTTTATCGAAAGTTTTTGATCCTTGTTTCAATATAATGAAAACAATAATCTGTAATTGGCGCATCCCCAACAATATTTAAATTAATATTGTGGCTATTTACAAACACAAAGCTGTTTCGCTAAAATATGATATATTGTAAATGCATTCATGTAACGTTTCATATGAAAACAAATTCAATGGGTCTTTTTCGAAATTCCGTGGAATTTCCCCTTGGCTTTTTTTCTGAAAGTAAAACTTCAGGAGTGAACTTTTTAAGTTTTAAGCACTTTGGAATTTCAAAATCCATTAACTGATATAGCCTATATTTCCAATTTTATTTATTATTTCCAATTGACATAATCTACAATACAATATAATATCATAATAATGTGCTAAAACATGCTTGACATAACGTAGCCTTATTAGCTAGACTTGAAAGTTTTTTCTTAAATATTATTATATCTTCATATATAAGAAAGTATAGTTAGTAACTACAGTTAATTAACCTACGTTTATTCAACCTTACAAAATTATCTGTATATCAGTTTTATTGATCGATGGTAAACTTGGATTTTTTAAAAGACAAGAACTCAAAACATCCTGGAAACTATCTATTTTTTTTAGAACAATGTATAATAATTTCGTTAAAGAAAAACGTTAACTTTCATTCGAAAATATCTATTAAATTGTCATTATTATTAATCAATATTTCAAAGTTTACACTAAAGCGGTTTAAGTTTCAATTTGTAACTTTGGAAACAATATACCTTAATCATGCAAATATAATTAAGAAACAGTTTAAGTTGTTTTGCAATCATGGAAGCATTATTGTTTGAATATTCTCAACTGACAACAATTGACAATTTGCTGACAGCATTCTGAAGAACTATATTGAAGTTTAATGTAATGTTATAAAAGGACATAATTTATGACTGATTTCACATTTCCAATATGTAAATGACGTCACTTCAGCAAATTTTGAAAGTTTAACCTTTACATTTTATTATTTTATAATGTAATTAGAAACCATAGTAACCACAGTAAATTTACATCTAATCAACCTTTAGAAACTAATTGCCTATCAATCACCCTTGATCAAAATAGTAAACTATATTAATTAAAACATGTTTATCACTAAGGTGGTACTGAGTCTTTGACTTAAACACTATATTCTTCCATTTTGCTATACTTAAATAAAGCTTGGCTGTTCTTGTATGGAGGAGAAAGTTTTATGTTGTGTTATTTTTGCGCAGTACTCAAGATATTACCTATAGTATGTTTCGTGTTGATCTTCTACATATACGGCATTATGAAAAGTTGCTACAAGTAAACAACAGGACTGGCGAGTGGTGTCAGGAAGTTCAACAGCGATTGAAGAATGAATTATATTAGTTTGAACGAATTCAGTTCAGTGACTCTCACAATGGGGGTCCCAGTGGTGGGGTGGGGGTGGGGGCTCAGGCCATGTCGCTCACATGTCATCGTTATGGGTTTTTTTTACATTTAGCCGGGGAACAACTAGACAAAAGCCCCCTTTCAACCACACACAAACGAATGTAGAGAATCTTTTAGCATACTTGGGTTTAGAGTAAATTAAAACAGGAAACAGGCTAATATTTTGAAAATAACACAGATTTTCTATTACTGAGTGAACACAATGGCATAATTCCAGACAATTAACCAAAGCGGATAAACTAAAGTAGCCTGAAGCTTATACTAACCTGATCATTGAAAATTATTTCAAACCAAACTTTATATTGTAGTGTAGGTTTTGCATTGAGGTCGTCCTTACCTGGGACAAATGCTGCAACTTCAGGCCTTACGATAAAGAGAGAGAGAGCGGGTGGGGGGGAATCGTGTCATAACACTGCTACCGTGATCAATTTGGGACAACTGCAAAGGCGGGCCCACCTAGCTCTCGACGACTCGCTACAAGAGAAATAAGCTGTTGTAAAAATAATCTGTTTCTGAGATCAAACAAAGTTTCCTGAAATATAGGTTTAGACCAGGGCCGGATTTAGGTGGTGGGAGATCTGGGGCCTGGGCGGATTTAGCTGGTGGGAAGCCTGGGGCGGATTGAGCTGGTGGGAGGCCTGGGGCCTCCATTTGATTTGTTAGCTTTACGTCACCACGCACGAAAAAGTACATAATGACGCGGTTTGGTGGGAGGCCCCTGTTGGTGGGAGGCCTGGGGCCCAATTGATGAGCTGTAGTGATCGTCGCCCTGGAAGCAGGGTCTAAGGGGAGGGTGTCCCTCCCTTTTGAGAGATTTTATAATAAGAAAGTGTGCTTAGATGCAAATTGGTGCAATAATTTGCCATTTTTTAAGTAAATCTATTTTCATTATGTAGCCTTTTCGTACTTTTTAGTAGGGGGTCCGCCCCTCCCCTCTGTACACGCCCTTCCCTTGCACACTATCAGTTATTTACTGTTGCTTATGTAGCTAACATTGTTAATTGATATTCATTTCATTGATCCCAGTATTTCGTCATTTTCCGAAACATTTTCCGAATTAGTCAAAATTTCTCGAATGTCAAGCAATTCTATTGGAAGTGGAAACACTGGCCGGTACGGTACAGTTTGCACCAAGGGCCGTGTGTAAGTTAGGTACTTGGTTCTCAGACATAAGTGTACATCTGGTTGGTCATTTTCAAGCCCCAGAAGTGCCATTTCCGGTGATCTGGGTGGTATCAAAACCAGAAATTGTCTTGTACCCCCCCTCCCCCGGGTTATAAAATCCTGGATACGCGCCTGTTCATGAGTTTCAATCCATTTCAGTAGCCTAGATGCTGATCAAATTGTGTGTGTTTTTTTTAAGCTTTTCAACACACTCCCCCCAGTGTTGTATGTTTTTTTTAGCAATTGGAAATCTAACTCCCTAAAATAACCAAAATTACCTCAATATGACACCACTACTCTCTGCGACCTGACCTGTCTGAGCTTACAGGCTCAGAGCATAGCAAACAGCATCCAAAGTCAACTTGGCTGTATACTTAGGCCTACACTACAGAACTTTAGCTTATCGACAAATGTGTCAATTTATGGGAATGAAAGAACTTGACACATCAGACATTTTCTGCTCAGTTGTAGGCCTATACGCTGCGTACTATAGGCACAGAACAATAAATATTTTGAGATCATAACATTTCTGAGGAACTACATATATGAACCAGAAAGCCACTTCGCTTGGTGATTCCTTGAAATACAATTTTCTCAAAATTGAAACAACTATCTGACTAAATGTAGAGCAAGTGAATTTATTGGTCAAAGATTTAAATGAGAACCAGAAAAGATCAAAGATGTCCAATTCTTCTTTTTAGCACTCCCTTGTGGGCATCAACCATTCAGGTTGGTAAGGGTAAAGATTCATTATTACATCTCGTCTAGCAAGTATGACTTGATCTTCACGAGGTAAAAGCTATCATTTTAAGTTTGTAACTTATTCTGTTTATTATAAGAAAGAAACAAAACCACTAACATCACCACAAAATATGCTACTAAAGTACAATCATTGGATTAGCAATAAAAACTTGGAAAACAACAGCATGAAGACATCACATAAAACAACAACATAAGTATATAATGCTCGCTGTATTATCATGTAATGAAATAAAGAAACAAACCAATTACACCACCCTATATAAATATATATATATATATATATAAATATATATAAATAAATATATATATATATATATATATATATATATATATATAAATAATTATAATTATAATTAGGCAGTGTTATTGACAATCTAGAAACAATCGAGACGTGCCAGCTGCCGGTGCCATACTAAAATACAATCACCGGGTAAGTAATGAAAACTTGAAAACAACAGAACGAAGACATTACATAAAACAACAACATAAGTTTATATAATGCTCCTTATATTATCATGTAATGGTTAAATGATTACGCAAAAATCTCTTGTTTGTGTGTATATATATATATATATATTGTGTGTGTGTGTGACAAGACTAAATTACAATTTTTTATTGGTAGAAAACATTTTCATGCCATTGTCTGCTTCTGACAGTGTTAGTGCAAATACTGTCTCGAAATAACAAATGTCTCTCAAACTTTGTAAGCGAACAAATAAATATAATCTGCGAGTTTGAAATATATTTTGGTATCCAATAAAAACTGTAAACTTCAAGCAAACCACTCTCATTTAGAAGTCGATATAAGCGGTCTCAGTAGTAATTCTGAAGTATGAAGAAGGAAAGTGCCGTAAAAGGTGGGAAAGGAGCGAGTGAATATCAGCATTGATAATAATGACATTGGTTACAAGTTGTTCGAAGCCAGGGGAAGGACAATTTGCACATCAGCAAGAGATCAAATGAAACCCACAGACTTTTGGAGATACGTCAGCTCAACTCTTCACGGTTATCTATACATCCAACTGTTATTCTACGATCGTCGAAAGTTTCTGTGCACACTTGCTTCTTGTTCAGATTTTACCCCCGCCGTCTTTCATCTTTATTAAAGGTTTCAAAAATAAGTTTCAAAAAGATAATATAAAGGTTCGAATTAAGAACGACAAGAACACAAGTATAGCTTTCTACCATGAGTTTTAGAAGTGTCTATCCTTACTTGAAGCTATAACCTTTCCAGATAACAACACGACATGTACAAAAAACACAAAAACTTTTTAAGGGACTGCCTAATGAGGTACAAAGTTGCTAAGCTCTTAATCTGTTTACTTATGTTGATTCTATGAAACGATTGATCCTAATCCGAGACTTTTTCTGTACAAAGGGCTGAATTGTGGAACCTAAAAACTCAAGTAGATCCTTTTGCAACATTTTTTTTTGTAAAACTCCATCAAAGACGAAATAGTTCTCAATATCACTGTAGGAGAGTCATATCGTAACATTATAAGAACGATGAACACTTATCACTCTTCTGAAGATATCGTATTGCTCATGTTTACTTCTAGAATATTAAGTGATATATATATCAAAAAATAATTTAGAATTTGAACTCAAACGTCTAACACTGCATAACTTCCATTTTTAATATGTAGGCCTATGTCATGTAATGTTATGAGACTATACACAAACTCTGTTCCAGTCGAGATTCTTCAAATATATAGAAATCTTGTAAAATCTGCATATTACGTTACTTGTGCCAACAACAATTAATAGACTGTGGTAGTATGCCAAATATGAGATATATTTTGAGGCTATATCTCCGAATGACTATAGCTAGTTTATAATGTGCATATACCCCCTTTAGCGCAGATCGAATAATTACTGGTATCGTTTGCAAGTCTATGGTAAATGCAACTATATAGTGTTTATATGGTAAGAAACAAGAATCAATAAAAATTAAGGTTATCAAGTCTCCTGGACTGTTGCCACCTACAGGATCAGTGACGTCATTATCCTCTTATACATCATTTCGACAAGTCATTTGGATCGCTCATCTCAAAGTTAATTTTCGACGAACATTGCAATGATTAACGAAATGGCAATCGGAAAATCTGAAGAAAAAAAAGAAGAATAATACATATTTTTTGGACATTATTCATTTTCGTGATATGTATTGTACATACAGTTCCCTTTTTTTCTGTGGCCTTGGGGTGGGGTAGAGGTTATTACTAAACGATCGTTGTACAAATATAAGAGTCGATGGTCTATGTGATATTTTCTATTAACTTGAATATAACAAGCTGAAGAGCTTATTCTCAATCTTAAAACTAAGTGGTGAACAGAGTGAACTTGAAACAATTTACTACTTTCACTGTCATTAGATTTTGTATTGTTTTGACATTAATTGATATCGATTATGTGGCATCTCCTTCTAATCAATGATTCAATTCTATAATGTTTACACCAATAATCATTGAAAATGAAAAACAAGAAACTAAATACTGTACATTGCGAGACACATGGATGCTTATACGACTTAAAATCTTGCTAACGAAATAATATCACTTTACCTCAAATTGTGTCACCATAGCAACTACAAGATAAACAGACAGAACTGTCTCATCGACAAGCGATTCCAGCAGTTCTTGAATATTAAATTAAATTAATATAATTATAAATATAAAATGATCCACATACTGAATGTTTTCACGGTAGTGGCAAGACTGGTTGTTGAAAATTCCGTAGTTGTTTCGGCTGTTGATGAAAAATGTCAATTAATTGTCTTGTGTCATGCATTCCTCTCGTATGATGTACCTGAATAATCTCTTGATATCAGCCAGATGTTAACTATAGTCGCTTGTCTTAGCTATAAGACAGAAAGCGGTTCGAACAACTTGCTACATTATAACACCATTATAATTTCTGTATTGGTAGAAAATTTAATAACCGTATTTTCACTAACCCTATACTCTCTTTGAAAAGGACATCAAAGTGTAAAGGGACCCGATTGACAGCTACCTATTAATACCTATATAAACGTATCTACATACTGGTTGGTGCCGTAGTAGTGTCAATAGTGGTTGTTGATATTTCCGTTGTTAATTCGCGTATCAAAAATCAAATTAGAGAACAGGGGGTTAAAACAAACTTGCTACATTGATATACCATTAGAATATATTATGTTGATAAAGAATTGACCTTATTTTCACCAACAGCAATGTCTTTAAAAAGGCCATCAAATATAATGAAATAAACTTACCACATACAAAACAAAACAAAATTCGTGTCACCATAAAAACTACAAATTATTATTCATAATTGTCTCATCAACCCGCGATTCCCGCTCTTGAATATTCAATTTTATTAATATGATTTTATATAAACTTATCTACATACTGGTTGGTGTCGTAGTAGTGTCAATTGTGGTTGTTGATATTTCCGTTGTTAATTCGTCTGTTGATGAAAATCAAAATTAGAGAATGGGGTTCGAACAGCTTGCTACATTATAACAAAATTATCATTTCTGTATTGGCGAATAATTAAAATAACTGTATTTCACTAACACTGCTGTCTTTAAAAGGCCATTTAAAATAAATGGAATCAATTCACCACATTCAAGGAGAAAGAAAAAAAAATATCTGAATAATGTCACTAAATCAAATCGTGTCACCATAACAACTACAAATTATTAATTAACATTGTTTGTGTGGTACTAACTCTTTGGCATTTCAAAAAACTATCTTTTGTCGAATTGAAGTTATATTAAGAAATTCAGTGTCAAGCCCATTACGTCAAACCCTCCAAGTCATTTGAAATCATGCAGAAATGTAATTCGACGTACCTCCAGGGGTGTATCCAGTAACCCGGGGGGCGCGAATTACTGTCTAAACGGAGTGCCACCATCGGTTGGCACGCAGCGTTCAAGAAAATTTCTGATTTTTACACCCCCCAGATCACCGGAAATGGCACATCTCGGGCTTGAAAATGTCCAACGAAATATTCACTAAATTTGGCCTGAGAACCAAGTATTTTCCAAATAGTTTTTTTTCATCTCCGATCTTTTTGAAGATTGTCACCAGTCACACATCATGTTCGACCTCATCACATCTCCTGTGGATCATTGCTTTTGTATGTGATTCTACGTCGCGGCCCACAATACCCGTTAGCTCCACTTTTCAAGGTTTCAAGCCCATTATTCGTTCAGAATTTGAATATTCACACTTCTCGTGAAATAAATTCACTTCAAAACATACCCATAATGTTGCACAAAATTTTATCCATGGACAACCAATTAAAAAAAAAAAAACTTCAACCCCTAACAGACCGGTTAAAATTGCACGAGTAGAGGGAAGTATGTTCAGGAATGTTGGTCAGGGAAATTTCGAAAATTCAGACACAGTTAATTTATTGGTGCATGGACGCAGATCAGTCTTGTATAATGGTGGGGACGCCTGTCTGGTCTCTGATACTATCTAAGCGGAGCGCGACCATGGGTTAACGCGTAACTTACACGAAAATGTTGGCAAATATACCTCCCAGATCGCCGGAAATAACACTTCCCAGACCCAATGATGCTCCCAAACCTCCTTAAGTTTTAAATCACATGACTTAGAAATTTAGTTTGGGGAAATGCATGGGCGTCTGCAGAATAAAAAATCAGGGGACAAATAATCCAAGTAGGCTTTTGTATACGATGGGTCTGGGGTCATCTCCCAGAAAACAATTATAGACTGCCGCAAATGCGATTTCCGTCCTTTATTTAACAACTGTGGATAAATATAATAAAATGAGAACTGGACGTGAAGCTAGCTCAAATTGGCAACACACAGTGTGAGTTGTTAGTGGTTGTCTTGTTCGCACTCAGTCCGTTTTGCTGACCACAATTTACCAGTCTCGTGTATAGATTATGTTTCACATGATTGAATGTGTTAATACTTCAGCGGAGAATTCACGCCTAACAGTGTCAATAGTAATAATTCTCGTCCTTTATAGCATGTCATTTGCACATGTACAATGCTGGATCAAACTACGCCACAGTCCAATACAGGGGAATTTGAAATGCAACGTTTGGTCAAGACAAATTGGTGGGGACACGGTATATAATGTCCCCATCACTGGTGGGGACGCGTCCCGCTGTCCCCGAACACTACACACATAGACAGTTTGGAGGCTGTTCATCCTGGAACGCCATTTTCATGTACACTGATATGATTTGATATCTGTTGTTTGCTTAAAAATTCGAATATAATTGAAATGAGATTGAAATATATGTTTATTGGCAATGCCCCACATTCTTCTCATTCCGAAAGACGCACAATTTTAAGTTCATTACACACTGAAGGCTTCGATTCTCTATTTGCCTTCAGTTTAGGGGAGATCTTGGGATTTTCATCCCTATAGATATCACTAGATATTGCTAGATATCCATACAGTACAGTCTCTTTGGGATTTCATGGGAATTTTCGGGTCCTGATCTTGGGAAATTGCCAAATCATGAGTGGTCACACTCCATGTAGGTCAGTGGGCGACATCTAGACGTCACTAATACACAACCCTGATCACTTGTTATCGATGAAGTGGTGTGTTGCCGGATTTTGTCAAGATCTAGGTACTACGGCGAAGGTCTTTAATAAAGTTTCGTAACTCATCGGGAATGATACGTCTTTGGATCCACTACATGATATTCACAGGAAATGTGCTCAATTCTCAATTCGCATGCGGAATTTATTTTTAGATTCATTGTATGAGTTACGGTACTAGGGGTGGGGTAACAATTAGCATTCAGTTCGCGTTGTATAACATTTTATCT
The DNA here is from genome assembly GCF_037975245.1 of Apostichopus japonicus. Taxonomy (NCBI): domain Eukaryota; kingdom Metazoa; phylum Echinodermata; class Holothuroidea; order Aspidochirotida; family Stichopodidae; genus Apostichopus; species Apostichopus japonicus. Next base: position 20,436,706 of record NC_092564.1, on the reverse strand, counting down.
GTGGATGGCAGTGTTGCATCGAATGACATATGTCTAGTGCAGTTCGCATATAGATCCTGCATGGTCTAATACCGAAATACGTCATGTTCCCCGACGACCAGCCACAGTTGTTTGAAGGCGCCCATACACACACACACACACACGCGCCATGAAATACTATATATAGTCTACACATTAGTGAGAGAGGGAAAATTGGAAACGTCAAAATGGAGTTGTCGGTGTAAGGGGTAGTCTAGCTGATGGCACGCCCCTTTCGAAATCCCCGATCCGTCACTGGCTACCCTGTGTGTATAAAAGGGATCAGCAATGTAATTATGTCACTGTTCCTCTTTCTCTTCCACGGTGTCTTGGCGTTTTTCTTCTCTTCCCTCCTTTTCTTCTTTTTCTCTTTCTTCTCTGTTTTCTTTTTCTTTTCCCTTCCTCCTCTCCTTCCTCCTTTCCCCCCTCTCAGTTTTTCCCTTTTTTTTCTCTCTTGTTTTCTCTCCTCTTTTTCTTACCCGGGGGCGCGCGTCCCAACGCCCCCCCCCCTGGATACGCGCCTGACTATCTACACGCCTTGGCAAATAAATATAATTTTTCTGTTCCAGCTTCTGGAGTGAATGGCTGGTTCATGCCGAATGAGTCATCAAGTGTCTTAGAATCCTATCAATCCAGATTACCAATCAGAATCACTCACCCTCATTTTTGGTGACATCACTAGTGAATCTGCATCTGAAATTTCAATTAGATAAATTGTTACTCTTCAATCAAACAAGTTTCTATCCTGTTAAAATAATTTATGTATTATTCACAGTATACTAAATGGTATTGCACAGAACTGCCCTTTACGTCATAATTTGACGAAGATTGCAGCATACGCAGAGGTAAGACACTTTCGAATCCATTTAATTAACTGATATTCACAGCCTGTTGTTCATTTGTGAATCATTCAAGTAAAGCATAACTGAATAAGAAATTTTTGTATGACATGATCGGGGTCATATCCATAAAACAGGCATTCTCTAATGTTACATCAGCTATTTATGTTGTTGATATCCATCTTAATCATGTGACAGAAAACTTCTCAGTGCTTCTAAAGGTCCTTTGAAAGGTGTACTACACATACATTTGTACAAGCTTTCTGGGTACACAGCAACATGTACTGTAAGCAAGCTGTAAAATCACATAAATACTCCAAATACTCCCAAGCTGTCCTAGAATCTGAGGAAATCACTTAACGGTCTGTATGCTTGAAGTCTAGATAATCCAGCCTACTTAAGTACCTCCCAGAATCTTAGCTTCCCTCCCCCTCCCCACACCACGCCCCAGTACAAGTATATGAGTTGCAGATATGAGTTGCACCAGATTGATAAGATTTCCGCCATTTTATCAGTTAGGTGATGGAATAATGAACCGTACAAATAATTTCTTTCAAGAACTTCATGATTATAGGCACTGGCGACAGAGATCGTACATTTGAGTACTTGATAAAGATCTAAGAAGGGAGTAATTTCGAGGCAAACTATATAAAAAGCAAACTTTGTTTTCCAACATGCATGAATACTTACATTTTTGATGGATGACTCTGTTTAAAATAAACCAAAAGAACCTCATCTTTTCTGTAATTGCTTCATTAACTTGATCACAGTTGTAGCAGTTAGTTTGCCACTTGTCTCCTGGTTCATAGCACCTTATAAAAGAACAGCAGAAAAGATAAAAAATAAAGATATATGGCTTTACAATGTTAAACAACTCATTTTTCAGATTCATCTTTCAAAAGAAACTGTTAGCCTTGGTTAAAACTGAACCGTTATTGAAGTATCGTCTCAAGCTGTCTCTATGATGGATGCACTTTTGCCCTTAAGGATACTTAACTACTATGAATACATTTATGTGCTTACTTTTCTGCAACAGTGTGAAAATGGCTGGGCTATTTTCAAGTTCGGTTGGGATCCATTTGGATGGGTGCCACAAGACTATGTTTACACCTAACACTAATACATTCTGTTCATGTATGTATTGATTGACATTCATTTTATAGTAGTCCTTTAATTAAGTGAATTAAACAAGAAGCAGACGGTACATTGCAGATATTATTTGTTTATATCTGATCATGTGACATTGAAATCCGCACAGTATTAGATTTAATGACCTTGAAGTACAATACCCAGGCTCAAAAACATGTGGAACAGTAAAACAGATGTTCTGGATAAATAATACATTCTGTACATTTATGTATTGATTGACATTCATTTTAAAGTATTCTTTTAATTAAGTGAATTAAACCAGAAGCATACGGTAAATTGTAGATAAAATTAGTTTATGTGACATTGAAATCCACCCAGTATTGAATTGAATGACCTTGAAGTGCAATACCCACGCAACAGATGGAGCTGCAAAACGGGCAAAAACGTGTTTTTTTTTTTGGGTAAAAATCCCAAACTTTGAGGATGTTTTTTTTTTACAAATAAGGCAAAACATCCTCCTGATTTATTTGGTACAAACAAGGTGGTACCATATCTGTTTTAGAAAAAAACTAATCAGATTTGTTCAACATGACGGGTTTTGCGATATTGGATGTCAAAGACGACCTCTTTTGTACAATACACCTTTATAACCTCATAAATTAATATTGAGAGAAGCTGGAACCCCGAAAATCATATTGATAATTAAAGTAAAATAAATTCACAGCTCTCACATGGTTACATAATTACATTGGTAACAAATTGGCATCAAAACACCTTCCTCATGCTGAAATCGCAATATGGAATAGCAACTTAAAAGCTGCACAATGAGCAAATATACTGCCGGGAAGCGTTGTAATCGTTTATGTTGTATTGTGTGGACTAGACATCTTAACCTCTGAAAGAATCAAGTATATTCCTGCAGCAATAGTTCAGGAGCAATTAATCACTAAAATATCACATTTATTTCGCAAACAATACAAAAAGTGAATATTTTGACATTTTTAACTTGATAAAACTCCACAAGACAATGCATTTATAGCCTATACTGGGGTAGAGTCTATAGGCTTCTGTCATAGAAAGGTAGTAGGATGTTTATTGCTGAGAAATCTGACCTCAAAAATCAAGAAAATGCCACAATAGGGACAAATTGCAGAATATTAAAGTGGGATAAATCGGCCAAGTTTGAAGCAATGCAACTAAAATTTCAGAATGTGTTGATTCCATGATGTTCCAAGCATACAATAAATTTGGTAATTGTTAAAGAGGTCAAACTACACATACTCCAAAATGTTCCATTTCCTAAAATTACCGTTAAAAATTACGTAAAAATTAACCGCAGAAATGGAGTAGATTTGTAAATTTAAACTTTAAGATCATCAGTATTGGCGCCAAATTCTCTCCATCCCTTGTATACTAATCCCCTTACATCTATCTCCATGTGTTCACCATGCTCATTAACCTGCCTGTATTTTGTGGGTGTTTTTGTCGCTTCTGTTACTGTTACTTGTCATTCAGCCTTCAATTAGCCTTTGAAGAAGATCTTGCTAGGATCGAAACGTCAGGCCAACTTACTTTTACACATGTAAATATTTGTGTCAGGTTTTCAACACAGCCTGTTACTTTTGACAAACTGCAGGTTGGTGTCTGGTTGTGTTTGGTGTAAATAGCTAGTACAACTGTTGGTTATTATTTAATTTATTGGTAGGTTCTTGATGGTGCAGAGGGTTGGTAGACAAAGCGACTCATTATAATGTACCAACATTAAAGTAGTTTGCGGTCCATTGAGTTGGGAGTATGATATCAGGTCATAATCTGATGTATTTTTTTATTTTTGACGTCATTTTACTGTTAACTCGTTTACATTCATTGTAAATAAGGGGTTACTCATTGGTACCCATCATTCAAGCATTGCCTTAAAGCAGTTTGCAGTGCAGATAAAATTTGTGTGTAGAGAATTTCATGTGAACTCATGCAAGTGAAATGAAGGGATAACTTGTATTTAAAGATAGTTCTGGTGATGACTAATGATTAAAGGGAAGGAGGAGTTGTTAATTGATTTGTTATTCATATTTGTATTCATCAAAACCTGTCATTCATATTTATTGGGTATATATTGAGGGGGTATGATCAAGTCGGATATAGGTTCTTTTGTGCTCTGCTTGTGACTGTTAGGATGTGAGTGAAGCGTTTGTGATCTGCTGCGTTCTGTTTAATTATTTTATTATGTTTCCACTCAGTCAATTGGGTATATCATAATTGCTTCGGATAGTCAAAAAACTTCAAAAGCATCAAACGTTACAATGGTGTGGTTCTAAAGCAATATGGTGTGTTGGGGTAATATTTCACTTGAAGATTGGTTGCTATTTCTTTTGAATTGCAGAGTGTTGGTGGGTAACTGATAGTTGGGTTAAATTGCAAGGAAGCATATTGTTTATTGTTTATTGATGTTCATTTTATCTTGTTTAGGTACTGTTCCGTTACTGCTCCTTGTATTTGTATCCTTTTGTATGCTGCATGTTCATCTTGGTTCGTGCGTGTTGTCGGTTAATTTGTGGAATATATTGAAGTTAAACAACTTGGACGGTTTATTGTGGCTTGTCCTACAAAAGGTCCCCCTCCAGGTCCCCAAATAGCGCTTTACAACACTCGGACCAAGTTACTAAATAATGGTAGTTCTAGTAATTTGCCAAACGAGTGAATGAAGTTTCTGTTAAATGTTACTCAATTTTTTTTTATGAACCACTTAATAAACAAAGCTTTATATGTCAATAACACCCTTCGCGGCAGGACAACTAATATCTGCGAACAGGCTCAAAAGTTTTCGCAAACAGACCAATGATATAGGTTTTCGTGAGTAACACTCATGATCACTCTGTGATTGGATGAGCTTTCAATGACGTAATGTCTCTCGGACGGTCTAGAAGGTATTTCATTCCGCTAAACTGCGCGTTCGACTGCACCTTTTTTTACGCAGCATAGCCATACAATAATGGACGAGCTGGGTGTTGCCTTGCGTTTGACAAAGGAACTGCACATTATGTTGGTAACACAACTAACTTAATGACGTGCTGATCGCATTATTAGGAACAGATTACAACAGCGTTATCCTAGTAAGGTTATGTATATCACTTTGAATAAACACTTTATTCCCATAGCTAATATATCATCTGAATCTTCATGCATTTTAAGTCGTTCAATTCGGAAGAATTTACCTGAGTCATTCCGCTTTTTTTGATATTTAAAGGAGGACGTGTATGGAAGAAAGAAGGGAGAAACAAAAGCATGATGGAGACAGAGAGCCCGGATGAAGTTGATCTGAAAGACGCTGCTACTAGCAAGACTACCCAGCGAAATATTGATGAGGTACATTTTTATTATCCTCTGTAGTATATAATCATGTGAATAAAATATTGCAACGATAAGTCATTCTTCATTGTTGGTTACGTACTTACGTTATTCGATAACATTATGTGTAACTATTGTCAAGAGTGTAGAAACATTCCGATCAGTACATTATCATTTCCTCACAACGTTGTATGAACTGGGGAATTGAAAAGATTGTTTCAGATTGTTACAGCTGCACGTAATTTCAATATAAACGGTACTGTGCAAAAAATATTCCATTTAAAAATGTGCTCTTTAGAGCAGTGATTCCCTAACTGCTGTGCATGAACCCCCAGGGGTGCGTGAGTCCATCCCATGGGTTTGTGAGACGTTTCTGAAATTCAAAACTAGAGTACCTTTTGTTGAACTAAAATCTGATATATCATATAATTTAGTAATGTACAGAAGTCGTACCTATCGATAAACTTATTTCGCGTTCCATACGCATATGTTGCCATAGTAGTACCTTACCGTGCATGTGATAAATAACTGAATTATGAAACAGACACAGGCTGTTTTATGCGTATATTGTAGTTTAATAATGACTCAGATCGTGTCTCTAAAAGTTGGGAGTTCGTGGATAACTCTGACATCCACAGGGTGTTCGTTGGGGACAAAGTTAGGGAACCCCTGGTCTGGAGTGATCCGTTATGTTATATCGATGATAACACCAGCTTATAATTACAGGAATAGATTAATATTTAAAACGGGGAATTGTTTGTATTATTATAATCTGCTTGGTCATTCATTTTATAAAAGCTATCTCAATGTCATAGCATTGCCACGGTACAAGTTAGCCTTTCTAAGTAGCAATATCGGTCAGTTTCAGCTTCACTGAAAGCCACTCTTACAAAAAAAAAATGTCTCTCTTGTTAAGATTGACTAATATATGAAGTTTTGTAGTGAACCATCATCTGTCTGGGGGCGTCTCTGAGGCTCAATCCTAGTTTTATGTTGAGTAATAAACTGTAGGTAAACTTGAGGACCAAGAGGCTACTTTAATGTTATGTTAAACTAACCTAAAAATTGATATCAACAGAGACACATCTGCTCGCCAAAGAGGTTTCTTCACTACATCCGTCTTGACAGTTTGGATAAAATGCAATCATGTTAAAACGTTTTTAATTAGAAGCGAAGGTTCTGAGACAATGATGAACTCGGGCGTCTGGATATTCCCGGGAGTAATGGAGACGTTATTTTGTAAATAACTTGATTTGAACATGCCTTTTCCTCCTTATCCCTTCATTTCAGATGACCGAAAATAAAGAGAACAGCACCAGTGAGTCGGAACAAGAATCTCCCGGTAAGGCGATGCGCGACATTTAGGCTACAGCTACTTGTAATATATCCCACGTACATGTAGTATGAAAATAATACTGTCCCCCTCTCCGTCTGACACACACAGCAGTACAAGATCTTTGGAGAAAGCTGTCAGCAATCCCTACTTAGAAGCTCGACCAAACTGTAGACTACCACACTAAAATATCAAAAGTATAGGGAAGGTTTCAAAAGGAACAAAGATAATTCTTAGAACTTTGACTGACTCTGCAAAAAGGGAAAAGAAACAATTTTTCAGCTCAGTGTAATTGAAGAGGTTTAAGGCACGCATTCTACGCCACTAGTGATAATGCCGTCGCAAGGCATTCTTATAGTCCAACGCTAACTGATATTGCTGAAGCATAAACTTATCGCTCCGTCAACTGTGTAGTCGTTTCACAGCATTATGCTTATTTATAAGTATCCTGTAATTATCGTTCCTCTATCGGCTTTTGTGTATTATTGTGTAGGCAGTTTAGTGTAAACCGTCCCTAAACCAATAAAAAAGGATAAAGAGAAATAGTATAAGAAAACCAACCTTACTAGAAAATGGTTCAATCAAGATGGCTAATAAAACATTGATTTAGAAAGTAAAAATTTAGAACAGCAATTAGAAAGGATATTAAAAATGGAACTGCTGAACAAATTAAAAGGGAGGTTTAGTGTAAATTCCGATAACTAAACCTTTATAGGCAAGAAATTATTTAGCTTTCATCAAATCACGAGAGCACCAGAATAAATAACAAGCGGATATATTATTAGCAATTTATCTCTTAAAGGTCTCATATTGTTCAGTGTTGAAATAATTTCCCTTTCTTTACTCGTGAGCTTCATCAGTTTACTCCTTCTGGTGACCGACTTCATAGTTAACTTTTAGATGCATGAAAGAGGGTAAACTTCTCTGTTCATCAATTGTTAGATCGACATTTTGCATGGTCATACGATCAAACGTATAGTAGTTGGTATTTTCTATACATGACGTTCAGTCTCGGATTAGTCCATTCAGTATTTTATGCTCTGTTTTTATACCCGATACTCATAGCTAGTACAGTAGCTACTGTTCATGTTCCACAACCGTGCATCAGTTACTAATGCGCTGTGTTCGCAACACGGTAGCATGTGTTACAGGTGGCACAGTAATTACTGCAAAGCTGTTACACGTTGAACTACGTGTCCGAAAGCAGATTGCGAGGCGGCTGGGTAACGAAGACTACTCCCTAGCCATGCAATACGGAGTGCATGGTCGGCGCTGGCATAAAACACTGTGGCGGTTATTTTACTGCACGCGAGATTCAGATGTTACCTAATTTTTCTCTAATCGTATTAGTAAATCCATTTGATTGAAACATTCTTTACGGACAGGTGAGTGTGTGCAAGTTTCAAATAGATACAAAACAGATACACAAAATTGGACCTAAGGTGGGGGAGGGGAACCTAGAATAGCCTGATGGGTAGTTCGACGCCTAAATTAGGCCTTAATAAAGTGTACCACGTCAAATACACATAGACTCCTTGTCCAGTCGCGCAGTTCTTTGTCTTACATGGGAACGTGTAACAGCTTTGCAGTAATTACTGTGCCACCTGTAACACATGTTACCGTGTTACGAACACAGCACAGTAGTAACTGATGGACGGTTGTGGAACATGAAGAGTAGTTACTGTACTAGCTATGAGTATCGGGGTTTTTTACTGCTCCCCTATATATATATATATATATATATATATATATATATATATCTATATATATATATATATATATCTATATATATATATATATATATATATATATATATCTATATATCTATATATATATATATATATATATATATATATATGTATATGTATATATATATATATAATATATATATATATATATATATATATATATATATATATATATATATATATATATATATTGTTTCTTTGCGCTTTACCTTCTCTACTTTTGCTCTCTATAACACATTCATATCTCTGATTCTCCCTAAGCTAAAAAAATCATCCATATTCATTTTAGCACCACATATATCTTCCTTTTACTTGCATTCATCATATGTCTCCCGCATTGTAGAGATGTAAAATTATATAATCAGATGTGAACATTACAAGTTTAAATGCTTTAATACCAACTAGTTTTTAAAACATGGCAAATATAACTTAGGTCAGTTTGTTTAAATGACATTTTGTTCCTTTGCGCTTTACCTTCTTTACTTTTGCTCTCTATAACACACATTCAAATCTCTGATTCTCCCTAAGCTAAACAAATCATCCATATTCATTTAAGCACCACTTATCTTACTGATACTTGTGTGTGTGTCCATTACCGGGAAATATCTATATTTCTTTGCTAACCCCATAGTTGTCCGTAAACTAAGTGTAATTTGTGGGTAAAACATTCCCAATGCCGTTTGTCACTGAGGCTAATACGTAGAGTTTATTCGTGGCAAAAAGACCGTGCAAACTGTAAAGAATGTCCTTTTGATTAATGAATGATGCACATCCCATATTTCCAAAAAACGTTCTCGAATATTTGTATCGTTTTCAAACAATTCTGCTTAGTAAATCACAACAATCAGCCGGAGAAATAATAATATCCAGTTAGCCGTTATGATGTAAATGTTTGAATGAACATATCATATATTGACAGTATAATGGTTACTGTGAGAGTAAGCATGTTACGTTTGCCTAAGTCTCACACTGTTTAATGCCATTAGTGCGGGTGGTTGTACTCACTAGACGTAAGGTTAGTTGACAGTGACGTTCTCCATCACTTCCACTCGTTTCTCGCTGCTGCAAGAACTGTTCCGAGAATAAATGTAGCAATACTTAGTCGGAAAGTCATTCCTGACTAGCAACATCGTTATTAGTTTCGTTTATATACGAGGTACTTCAAATGTTGGTTTATTTCCAGATAGAGACACACATTACAATGGTAAATTGTACATGTATCGTTTCAAATTTTAACGAGTTCAGATTGGCTTTGAGATCAACTTATGTATACTCTTATATTCGATAGATAAAGAAACTGAAGAAGATTTTCTGGAATACTTGGAAGAGGTTGGTCTAAAGAACTATTACCCACGGAAGCTCACCCTGAAAGCGGCCACAGAGGTACGGCTGATCCCAAGCGACGATTCACAAATTGAAACAAAAGATTTACCTTTTCTGTTTATCAGCAGGCTAACCTCGCTAGACAGCAGGATTACATGGAAAGAGAATCTTCACATAGAAGGAAGTGCAAGAGATTTCATATATGCAATACTTCATTGTTCCGATAATCATTTAAGACAGCAGTTGCTGGAGAAATTTGCATCTTGTCAACTTGCCGTGCCAGTTTTATTACCTGGGGTAAGAGATGATGCGAAACCAGAGCTGCTTACTTGGGCACTAAATCGTGTAGTAAAAAAATGGAAAGAAAATGAAACATCTCTTGCTCCAGAGAAACGTATGGTAAGTGAGCCCGTATTTACCACTGCATTCATAAGATTTGGTGATATTCCAATCTCCAAAACGTCTGTAATAAATAATGTCATTGGTAGAGCTCAAGGTAATGAAACGTTTCGATATTTTCTGTCTTATGAAGATGAAAGAGAGAAAGTTTACCATTGTTGTGGATCTGTAGACGCCCAATGGTATCTGCCAATGTACGGCAGAAAAGAAGAATTGTTGAAAGAAGTTACATTATTGTTGAATCTGAGAGGTGATTCCAAAGAATTTACTGCCGAAAGTGAGTTTTTGTACAGAATAGCTAATGCTATATTCCTATTTGTAGATAAAGACAAATTGGAATGCTACAAAACAGCAATTGATGATACAAAGAAAAGATTCAAAAAGGTTTTCGTGATACATTTGATTGTACACAAACAAAACAAGGGCAGGCAAAAACGTAAACAACAGCTCAACAGTGAGAGTAAGACACTCAAAATCTATGAAAACGATGATAGTGTTGGTTTCGGGGTAGAACGTAATGTAACAGAACTTTCAAAAATCATTTGTGAAAAGATTGTACAATACTGCAATGACACAAGTCGTGAGGATTACCGTTCAATTGAAGACTGGCGAACCAGTTGTTTTAATGAAATAACCGTGGATCATGACAACGATTCTTATAACAACGCAAACAACTGATGCAATCCTCCTTCCCGAAGCACGAATCCATTGAGGAAGTGAAAAAATCATATTTACAATTACAAGACGAATGGGTCAAATGGGTCGAAGCTGATAAAAAACCTTTGTGTGTTGGGGAACAAACTGTTGCTCATCAGTTTGAAGCAAAGGAAAACACTAAAAATGCAATGAGGCGAATACAAAGAGAAAAAGGTTTATCTTCAAAAATGAAAGTTTTCTTTGAAAGCTTACAAACAGTTATGTTTGACGAAAATGATCTCTTGCATTACTTCATGTCCTTTTTTCAAACACACATCGAATTGAAGGTCGCCCGTGAAATTCCTCCATTAGTTAAGAGTATCGACGAGTTGAATACCTCATTGCAAAAAACAAAGTCTGCCGTGAAGCAAGCTTCGCCCAGTGAACACAGTCAACTACAAACTGAAATAAAAGAGTTACAAAAGCAGCTCTTAAAAGAAAGCGAACAAGTTAATGCGAAAAACATTAGTTGCGAACACTTTATTCGTGAGTTAGGCCATTGGTATGAAGCAAGCCTGGAGGATACACATGTTCGCAACCGAAATGAATTGCTGGTTAACATGGCATCAAAATTACTGCTAGCAGGATATCCATTGGAACTTTTAGATGGGGAAAATGCTTACATTCCTATTAAATGGATATCAGGCGTTTTAAAGAACCTCGCAAATAAGCTTAAGGACCCAAAAATATTTGTTTTGTCTATAATTGGTATCCAGAGTAGTGGCAAGTCAACGTTGTTGAATAGTATGTTTGGGGTTAGGTTTCCGGTACGTGCTGGTAGATGCACAAGAGGGTTATACTTACAATTGTTAGAAGTGAACGAAGCATTTCATGAACAACTTGGTTTTGAGTATCTTCTGATTATTGATACTGAAGGGTTGCATTCTCCAGATCGAACTGTTCTAAACGACCACACATTTGACAATTCCATAGCTACACTGGCCATGTGCATTGGGGACCTTACCCTATTGAATATCGGTCAAGAAACTATTGGCCCAGATATGATTGGCATATTGCAAATAGCTGTCCATGCTTTGATAAGAATGAAGAAAGTGGATTTGGTTTCTAATTGCAGAATTATTCAGCAAAGAGTGAGCGACATAGCAGCTGCTGCTAACAATAAAACCAACATGACTAAAATAAAGGATGCTCTCAACAAAGTCACTCGTATTGCTGCTGCTGAAGAAAAAGTAGATCACATTCATGATTTTTCAGATGTATTTCCTTTAGCTGAGGAAGATGACTTGCAGTTTTTCCCATGCTTGTGGATGGGTTTAATGTCTCCTCCAAATCCTGGCTATAGTGATAAAATTCACGCTTTAAAAGATGCCATTTTCAAACCAAAAGTGAATCAATCGGTAATCCCACCTCAGTTTACAATGGCAAAGTTTATAAGTAGGTTGGAAGATGTATGGGAAGCAGTGAAATCAGAAGATTTCGTCTTCAATTTTCAAAACAGTTTCGATGCTCTCAGTAACCAAAGGTTTCGACTAAAGCATAATAAACTTATTGGAAAAATGAGAACTGTGATATTCCAATGGGAACTTAACAATGGTAGAAGTATCACGAATACTAAGAAAGAAGACTTTTACAGAAAGTTGGAGAATGAAATAGCTAATGCATGCGAAGATGTAAATAAGAAAATAGATGAATACGTAAAGGAGCATTCAGACGAAGAAGAGGTAAAAAGACGTCATGAAAGTATCAAAAATGAAACAATCGGAATTGCTAAAGATATTGAAAGAAATATCAAAGAAAACACAGAGATACAATTACAAAATGAGGCCGATAAACAAGGATTGCCAAATTTCATCAGAAATGCAAAGGAAGAATTGAAAATTGCGGCTAAAGAAGCAGCAAACAAATTAAAGCACACAAAATCCACTTCCTATTGGAAGGAAAATCATGAGGAATTGGATAAAAAGTTCGACGTACTTTGGAATAGAAAAGTTAAACAGCTTGAAAAAGAATTCAAACAATCCAAAATTACTGAGGAAAGTATCGAGAAGGCTTGCGATAACAGTCTTAAAAACCTAATGCTTGGTACAGAACATAGCAAAGCGTACAATGACGAGATGCAAGGAAAATGTGACAAGATCAAACCGAGTAACCTTTGGAAGAAGGGGATAGACTTTGCTAAATGGGTTGGAAAAGGTTTGCCGGGATCTAAGGACGGACTGGACAAAGTTCAAGCCGTAATATCTAGAACTGTACATCGTCATAAAAATGATCTTATCAACCACGCCAAAGTTAAACCGTTTCAACAAAGTCGCGTAGATACTATTTTACAAGACGTGTACATTGCATTAACGCAAAGCAATGTCAATAGTGAATTTGTGGTTCGTACCCTTCGTACAGTCCAGAGCGAGGTATGTGCAGTTTGCAAAGAATGTCAACTGAAGTATGAAAGTCACAATTCATTGCAAAGAATGTTTGAAAGTGAGAAGGAATGTCTAAAAAACGACTTTAAAGGCTTTGTTGATGAAACCATTAAGAGTGAAGCGGCTGTAAAGAGATCATATTCTGATTGTGTTACTGTTTTGCGAAATGTAACTTTGAATGCCTTTAATGTCAAACTCTTAGCAAAAATGAGGGACGAAGATTGTTATAATGATAAGCAGAGGATGCTTGGCAGAATTTTAGAAGAGCTCTGTCTTGAGAAAGATCCAAAATTGTATTACGATTTTATACGGGACAGTGATAAATTCGTTAGCAATTGGTTGAGCCAAAAGGTTCTAACTGAAATAACAACACGGTCTCAATATTGGGTGAGAAACGTAATTGATAGAAAAATCGATGAGATACTGGGCTATGTTCAATCTGCATTACGTAATACTGAACATACATTGACTGTACGTGGAGGGGAACAAACAACAACATTTGGGGAATGGGCAAAGACATTTCTGAAAAACGACAAAATTTCAGAGTATGGAATGAATATACAGTTTTCTGTTGAGGATTTCAATCTAAGTGACATTGCTGAATTTACCAACATGTTGTACAGAATGTTCAGCTCGTACTTTAAAACAGATATTACTAAAGAATGGAACACAGACAGACTAAGTGATCTGTCAGTAGCATCTAAGCTTTATTTAAAAATGCGGGATGTGGCACGGGATATCTTAGATCATTTAGGAACGTGTAAGGAAGTTTGTCCTTTCTGTAAAGTACCCTGCCATTTGCAAATCAGAGGTGAACATAAACACAAAGCTATCTTCCATTACTCTCAGGGTGTAGCAGGATATCATTACGAAGAGTCACGAGAACTTGTATCCGCTCCATGCACAATGTTAGTGGCCTCCAACAGTAGATATCGATGCCGCATAGGGCCACCAAAGAAGTATAGACCTTACAAGGAGTATACCGAGGATTATCCTTCTTGGGATATTACCCCAATTACAGGGGAAGCTCCAATAATTTACTGGAAGTGGGTATTGCAAACTTTCAATAATAATTTTGCAAATTTTTACAATGTAAAGCCAGCAAAGCTCCCAAATGAATGGGGTACAGTTTCCGAGCAAGATGCATTAATATGTTTAAGGAAGGAGTACCATATGACCAGTAAATAGGCATATATTTAAGATACAAAAGATGATGTGAACGCAATAACACCACGCGCAGAGCACATTTTCTACAGATCTGATAGATCATTCAGTAAAGTATCGTTTACGGTAACCGTTTTAAGCTCTTGTTGAATTATATTGCAAATTTTAAAGAAAACAAGTGAAAACAAAAAAACAAAAGGAACAGAAATATAGGAGATAGTTGGTCGCATAATTTTACCATCACTGTGGACTTGAATCATTGTCCAGTTTAACTCTTCAATGTGAATTTCGATTTTGTTACAAAGTAATAATAATACGTTCATCTTTAATTTCAAAATTATTATCGAAAGTTTTTGATCCTTGTTTCAATATAATGAAAACAATCTGTAATTGGAGCATCCCCAACAATATTTAAATTAATATTGTGGCTATTTACAAACACAAAGCTGTTTCGCTAAAACATGTAACGTTTCATATGAAAACAAATTCAATGGGTCTTTTTCGAAATTCCGTGGAATTTCCCCTTGGCTTTTTTTCTGAAAGTAAAACTTCAGGAGTGAACTTTTTAAGTTTTAAGCACTTTGGAATTTCAAAATCCATTAACTGATATAGCCTATATTTCCAAACCATTTCGATAACTTAATCTAACTGTTAATGTTTCCTTTAAGACATAAATCAGAAACAATATTTAACGTATAAATTTCTTTCAGAAGCATTTATATTCGTTACAAGAAGTTAACTTTGCTTCATTAAGCAATATTTACAAATAAACACACATCGATATAAGAAACAAAACTTTCCATTTCATCTCCGAAGAAAATTGTAAGTTTGGAAATAATAAATATACCTTCATCATGTAAGATATTAGTCCTGTGATTTAGTTTTGAAAATATTAACGCACATTCATATATATATATATATATATATATATATATATATATATATATATATAACGTTGAAAGTATTTCTATTCGTAGTTGAGGTAGAAACTTTAATAAAAGTGTTAACGAGTAGAACAGGCATTTTATATTACTAATATTACAACAATTAACTTTTTTGTGTTGATTTATTTGAAGAAAACACAAAAACATATTAAATATGTTTTTCTTGTTGGTTGTATATTCTAAATTGACATAATCTACAATACAATATAATATCATAATAATGTGCTAAAACATGCTTGACATTACGTAGCCTTATTAGCTAGACTTGAAAGTTTTTTCTTAAATATTATTATATCTTCATATATAAGAAAGTATAGTTAGTAACTAAAGTTAATTAACCTACGTTTGTTCAACCTTACAAAATTATCTGTATATCAGTTTTATTGATCGATGGTAAACTTGGATTTTTTAAAAGACAAGAACTCAAAACATCCTGAAACTATCTATTTTTTTTAGAACAATGTATATTAATTTCGTTAAAGAAAAACGTTAACTTTCATTCGAAAATATCTATTAAATTGTCATTATTATTAATCAATATTTCAAAGTTTACACTAAAGCGGTTTAAGTTTCAATTTGTAACTTTGGAAACAATATACCTTAATCATGCAAATATAATTAAGAAACAGCTTAAGTTGTTTTGCAATCATGGAAGCATTATTGTTTGAATATTCTCAACTGACAACAATTGAGAATTTGCGGACAGCATTCTGAAGAACTATATTGAAGTTTAATGTAATGTTATAAAAGGACATAATTTATGACTGATTTCACATTTCCAATATGTAAATGACGTCACTTCAGCAAATCTTGAAAGTTTATCCTTTACATTTTATTATTTTATAATGTCATTAGAAACCATATAACCACAGTAAATTTACATCTAATCAACCTTTAGAAACTAATTGCCTATCACCCTTGATCAAAATAGTAAACTATATTAATTAAAAAAATGTTTATCACTAAGGTGGTACTGAGTCTTTGACTTAAACACTATATTCTTCCATTTTGCTATACTTAAATAAAGCTTGGCTGTTCTTATATGGAGGAGAAAGTTTTATGTTGTGTTATTTTTGCGCAGTACTCAATATATTACCTATAGTATGTTTCGTGTTGATCTTCTACATACGGCATTATGGAAAATTGCTACAAGTAAACAACAGGACTGGCGAGTGGTGTCAGGAAGTTCAACAGCGATTGAAGAATGAATTATATTAGTTTGAACGAATTCTGTTCAGTGACTCTCACAATGGGGGTCCCAGTGGTAGGGTGGGGGTGGGGGCTGAGGCCATGTCGCTCACATGTCATCGTCATGGGTTTTTTTTTTAACATTTAGCCGGGGAACAACTAGACAAAAGCCCCCTTTCAACCACGTAATTCCAGACAATTAACCAAAGCGGATAAACTAAAGTAGCCTGAAGCTTATACTAACCTGATCATTGAAAATTATTTCAAACCAAACTTTATAATGTAGTGTAGGTTTTGCATTGAGGTCGTCCTTACCTGGGACAAATGCTGCAACTTCAGGCCTTACGATAAAGAGAGAGAGAGAGCGGGGGGGGGGGGGAATCTTGTCATAACACTGGGACCGTGATCAATTTGGGACAACTGCAAAGGAGGGCCCACCGCCCCAATTGTTCCGGAGTTCCGACCTAGCTCTCGACGACTCGCTACAAGAGAAATAAGCTGTTGTAAAAATAATCTGTTTCTGAGATCAAACAAAGTTTCCTGAAATATAGGTTTAGACCAGGGCCGGATTTAGGTGGTGGGAGACCTGGGGCCTGGGCGGATTTAGCTGGTGCGAAGCCTGGGGCGGATTTAGCTGGTGGGAGGCCTGGGGCCTCCATTTGATTTGTGAGCTGTAGTGATCGTCGCCCTGGGAGCAGGGTCTAAGGGGAGGGTGTCCCTCCCTTTTGAGAGATTTTATAATAAGAAAGTGTGCTTAGATGCAAATTGGTGCAATAATTTGCCATTTTTTAAGTAAATCTATTTTCATTATTTAGCCAAGTTTCGTACTTTTTAGTAGGGGGTCCGCCCCTCCCCTCTGTACACGCCCTTCCCTTGCACACTATCAGTTATTTACTGTTGCTTATGTAGCTAACATTGTTAATTGATATTCATTTCATTGATCCCAGTATTTCGTCATTTTCCGAAACATTTTCCGAATTAGTCAAAATTTCTCGAATGTCAAGCAATTCTCTTGGAAGTGGAAACACTGGCCGGTACGGTACAGTTTGCACCAAGGGCCGTGTGTAAGTTAGGTACTTGGTTCTCAGACATAAGTGTACATCTGGTTGGTCATTTTCAAGCCCCAGAAGTGCCATTTCCGGTGATCTGGGTGGTATCAAAACCAGAAATTGTCTTGTACCCCCCTCCCCCGGGTTATAAAATCCTGGATACGCGCCTGTTAATGAGTTTCAATCCATTTCAGTAGCCTAGATGCTGATCAAATTGTGTGGTTTTTTTTAAGCTTTTCAACACACTCGCCCCAGTTTTGTATGTTTTTTTTTTAGCAATTGGAAATCTAACTCCCTAAAATAACCAAAATTACCTCAATATGACACCACTACTCTCTGCGACCTGACCTGTCTGAGCTTACAGGCTCAGAGCATAGCAAACAGCATCCAAAGTCAACTTGGCTGTATACTTAGGCCTACACTACAGAACTTTAGCTTATCGACAAATGTGTCAATTTATGGGAATGAAAGAACTTGACACATCAGACACTTTCTGCTCAGTTGTAGGCCTATACGCTGCGTACTATAGGCACAGAACAACAAATACTTTGAGATCATTACATTTCTGAGGAACGACACATATGAACCAGAAAGCCAGTTGGCTTGGTGATTCCTTGAAATACAATTTTCTCAAAATTGAAACAACTATCTGACTAAATGTAGAGCAAGTGAATTTATTGGTCAAAGATTTAAATGAGAACCAGAAAAGATCGGAGATTTCCAATTCTTCTTGGTAGCACTCCCTTGTGGGCATCAACCATTCAGGTTGGTAAGGGTAAAGATTCATTATTATATCTCGTCTAGCAAGTATGACTTGATCTTCACGAGGTAAAAGCTATCATTTGAAGTTTGTAACTTATTCTGTTTATTATAAGAAAGAAACAAAACCACTAACATCACCATAAAATATGTTACTAAAGTACAATCATTGGATTAGCAATAAAAACTTGGAAAACAACAGCATGAAGACATTACATAAATATATATATATATATATATATATATATATATATATATATATATATATATATATATATATATATATATATATATATATATATATATATTTATATATATAAATATATATATATATAATTATAATTATAATTAGGCAGTGTTATTGACAATCTAGAAACAATCGAGACGTGCCAGCTGCCGGTGTCATACTAAAATACAATCACCGGGTAAGTAATGAAAACTTGAAAAACAACAGAACGAAGACATATAATGCTCCTTATATTATCATGTAATGGTTAAATGATTACGCAAAAATCTCTTGTTTGTGTGTGACAAGACTAAATTACAATTTTTTGTTGGTATTCTAGAAAACATTTTCATGTCATGATCTGCTTCTGACAGTGTTAGTGCAAATACTGTCTCGAAATAACAAATGTCTCTCAAACTTTGTAAGCGAACAAATAAATATAATCTGCGAGTTTGAAATATATTTTGGTATCCAATACAAACTGTAAACTTCAAGCAAACCACTCTCATTTAGAAGTCGATATAAGCGGTCTCAGTAGTAATTCTGAAGTATGAAGAAGGAAAGTGCCGTAAAAGGTGGGAAAGGAGCGAGTGAATATCAGCATTGATAATAATGACATTGGTTACAAGTTGTTCGAAGCAACTTGGGGGAAGGACAATTTGCTCATCAGCAAGAGATCAAATGAAACCCACAGACTTTTGGAGATACGTCAGCTCAAAACTCTTTACGGTTATCTATACATCCAACTGTTATTCTCCGATCGACGAACGTTTCTTTACTCACTTGCTTCTTGTTCAGATGTTTACCGCCGCCGCCTTTCTCCTTAATTAAAGGTTTAAAAAAAATAAGTTTAAAAAATATAATGTAAAGGTTTAAACTAAGAACGACAAGAACACAAGTTGCTTTCTACCATGAGTTTTAGAAGTGTCTATCCTTAATTGAAGCTATAACCTTTACAAGTAACAACACGACATGTACAAAAATACAGAAACTTTTTAAGGGCCTGCCTATGGGGTACAAAGTTGCTAAGCTCTTAATCTGTTTACTCAAGTATAGATCCTTGTGCAACATTGTTTTCAAAAACTCCATCAAAGACGAAATAGTTCTCAATACCACTGTACGAGAGTCATATCTTTCCATTATAAGAGCGATGAGCACTCATAACTCTTCAGAAGACGGTTGCTCATGTTTTCTTTTAGAATTATATTAAACTATATTTAAAAAAAAGAACTATTTAGATTTTGACCACAAATGCCTAACACCGAATAACTTCCATTTTTAATATGTATGTCATGTTATGTTATGAGACTACACATAAACTTTGTTCCAGTCGAGATTCTTCAAATATCTTCATATTAAGTTACTTGTGCCAACAACAATTAATAGACCGTGGAAGTATGCCAAATATGAGATATATTTTGAGGCTATATCTCCGAATGACTACAGCTAGTTTATAATGTGCATATACCCCCTTTAGCGCAGATGGAATAATTACTGGTATCATTTGCAAGTCTGTGGTAAATGCAACTATAGTGTATATATGGTAAGAGACAAGATTCAATAAAAAATAACGTTGTCAAGTCTCCTGGACTGTTGCCACCTACAGGATCAGTGACGTCATCATCCTCTTTTTATACATCATTTCGACAAGTCATTTGGATCGCTCATCTCAAAGTTTATTTTCGACAATTCAAATTTGGATTCATCATTTGCTGTCGGTGGTACCAGCTCGTTTCCCACATCTTCGACGCTCCGGATCCACTTCGTGTCTCTTCAGAGACAGTAATTTTTGACGAGCCAAATGAATAGAACCACAAACAAGAAAGTAACAATTGCAATGATTAACGAAACGGCAATCGTTAAATCTGAAGAAAAAAAGTATAATAATTTTTTTGAGACATTATTCATTTTCGTGATATATATGTATTATACAAACAGTTCCCTTTTTTCTGTGGCCTTGGGGTGGGGCAGAGGTTATTACTAAACGATCTTTGTACAAATATCAGAGTCGATGGTCTATGTGATAGTTTCTATTAACTTGAATATAACACACAGAAGAGCTTATTCTCAATCTTAATACTATGTGGTAAACAGAGTGAACTTGAAACAACTTTCTACTTTCACTGTCATGAGATTTTGTATTGTTTTGACATTAATTGATACCGATTATGTGACATCTTGTTCTAATTTCTGATTCAGTTATATAAAATAATTTTAAAAAATTATATAAAAAAAAAACGAGAAACTAAATTCATTGCGAGACACATGGATGGTTATACGACTTAAAATCTTGCTAACGAATAATATCACTTTACATCAAATTGTGTCACCATATATAACTACAAGATAACAGACAGATTTGTCTCATCGACAAGCGATTCCAGCAGTTCTTGAATATCCAATGAAATTAATATAATTATAAATATAAAATGATCCACATACTGAATGTTTTCATGGGAGTGGGAATACTGGCTGTTGAAAATTCCGTAGTTGATTCGGCTGTTGATGAAAAATTTCAATTAATTGTCTTGTGTCATGTATTCCTCTCGTATGTACCTGAATAATCTCTTGATATCAGCCAGATGTTAACTGTAGTCGCTTGTCTTAGCTATAAGACAGAAAGCGGTTCGAACAACTTGCTACATTATAACACCATTATAATTTCTGTATTGGTAGAAAATTTAATAACCGTATTTTCACTAACCCTATACTCTCTTTGAAAAGGCCATCAAAGTGTAAAGGGACGCAATTGACAGCTACCTATATAAACGTATCTACATACTGGTTGCTGCCGTAGTAGTGTCAATAGTGGTTGTTGATATTTCCGTTGTTAATTCGCGTATTGATAAAAATCAAATTAGAGAAAGGGGTTAAAACAAACTTGCTACATGAATACACCATTAGAATATATTATGTTGATAAAGAATTGACCGTATTTTCACCAACAGCAATGTCTTTAAAAAGGCCATCAAATATAATGAAATAAACTTACCACATACAAAGAAAAAGAAGAAATTCGAGTCACCATAACAACTACAAATTAGTATTCATAATTGTCTCATCAACCCGCGATACCAGCTCTTGAATATTCAATTTTATTAATATGATTTTATATAAAGTTATCTACATACTGGTTAGTGTCGTAGTAGTGTCAATTGTGGTTGTTGATATTTCCGTTGTTAATTCGTCTGTTGATGAAAATCAAAATTAGAGAAAGGGGTTCGAACAATCTTGCTACATGAATGCACCATATAGAATATATTGTATTGGTAAGAATTAACCGTATTTTTACCAACAGAAATGTCTTTAAAAATGCCATCAAATATAAATGAAATAAACTTACCACATACAAAGAAAAAGAAAATTGTGTCACCATAACAACGACAAATTAATATTACATAATTCTCTCATCAACCCGCGATTCCAGCTCTTGAATATTCAATTATATTAATATGATTTTATATAAAGTTATACATACTGGTTGGTGTCGTAGTAGTGTCAATAGTGGTTGTTGACAATTCCGTTGTTAATTCGTCTGTTGATGAAAATCAAATTTAGAGAATGGGGTTCGAACAGCTTGCTACATTATAACAACATTATCATTTCTGTATTGGCGAATAATTAAAATAACTGTATTTCACTAACACTGCTGTCTTTAAAAGGTTATTTAAAATAAATGGAATCAATTCACCACATTCAAGGAGAAAGAAAAAAATATCTGAATAATGTCACTAAATCAAATCGTGTCACCATAACAACTACAAATTAACATTGTTTGTGTGGTACTAACTCTTTGACATTTCAAAACAACTATCTTTTGTCGAATTGAAGTTGTATTAAGAAATTCAGTGTCAAGCCCATTACGTCAAACCCTCCAAGTCATTTGAAATCATGCAGAAATGTAATTCGACGTACCTATACATTTTTTTGTCAGTAACAAGGAAGCACCTTTTGTGCTGTTTCAGGATCGACCGGAGCTTCCCTTTTCGCAAATAATGAAGTTTTCGATCAGATTCGACATATAATGTAGGGTGTAGACTGTATCTAGGAATTACGTGTTACTATGACCATTCCCTAAGTTTGACACAATTGTGAGTATTGTCCCAACGATATGTTTCTTACTTATATCCATATCTATTCTAAATTTCTGCCTTTTATAGTGTACTGGTGAGATACAGATGCAGGAGTTTGTGCCACTGCGTGTAAAAATTGTAACAATGATTGATTTGAGTATATATATAAATGTTTCGTACTTCTGAAACAATATAAATCATACAGTCCGTCTTCCCATTTGTCCGGGTTACACAGGTATGTATCGTCGGGACTAGACAGTTGGTAGTTTTCACTAGTATTACAGGAGCAAGTCAGTTTCGATCCGTCACCGTAACACGGGGGTGCTGTGTTGCCTTTTTGCTCTGCAACGCAGATAACAGATGAATTCATCCGGGCATCATCGAGAAAACACTGTGTGAACATGTCGCAGTCATCTGAACTCCAATAAAGAAAATTAACACAAACGTTTTTAATGCATTGGTGATTGGTATATATTTATATAGAAGTATAGCTACGGTATTGATTCATCTCAAACAGTTGTTACTACTGACTATTAACAATCGCTATTTTGTACATTAATGCAGACTATATAATATTGTAGTACGACGAGTAGTAAAAATAAAATCTTCTTTGGTAAAGATACAAGGATGTCGAGTACAAGGGTCTAAGAAGGAGTATAAATGTACATAATGTTGTACTATTTCCTAATTGTCATTAACTTCTATATATATAGCTATACTATTGCAAAGTGCTCCCGAATACAAGAGTAAAGGTATAAGTTTGCTAGAAAACGAGAAAAAAGGAATCACTATTTAGAACTTTGTTAGAAGAAAATAAATTAACAACAATCACAAGCCATTGAAGTGTTACTTTACAGAAGGTAAATACGTTGTTCATTAAGTCACAGACCAAGTTTTTGGAGGACTTTGCAACTGAATTTGGTATTCTAGCTTCTCTGTGGCTTACGCAGTATGTTCGTTAGTTATATTTCATAATGGGGTGGCTTGTTTTGATCGATAATATCCAGATCAATAGTGATATCCTTCATACTCTTTTCGAATTCACTTGATATTTCGAACAACAATTTGAATTTCACACTGTACTATATCAGAGGCGTATCCAGGATTTTCTAACCCGGGGGGGGGGGGGCGCGAACTACTATCTAAGCGGAGCGCCACCATCGGTTGGCGCACAGCGTACAAGAAAATTTCTGGTTTTGATACCCCCCAGATCACCGGAAATGACACTTCTCGGGCTTGAAAATGACCAACCAGATGTACACTTTTACCTGAGAACCAAGTATTTCCCAATAGTTTTTGTTCCCATCCTTAACCTTTTTGAAGTTTGTCACCAGTCACACATCATGTTCGACCTCATCGCATCTCCTGCTTTTTGTAGGTGATTCTACGTCACGGCCCACAATACCCAACAGCCCCACTTTTTAAGGTTTTAAGCCCATTTTTTGTTCAGAATTTCAAAATTCACATTTCTCCTGATTAAACTCACTTCAAAACATACCAATGATGTTGCAAAAAATTTCATCTATGCACAAACAATATAGAAAAACCTCCTTCAACCCCTAACAGACTGGTCAAAATTGCACGAGTAGAGGGAAGTATATGATGAAGAATGTTGGTCAGGAAATTTTCGAAAATTCAGACAGTTAATTTATTGGTGTACAAATATTGAAACCTCCTATAACGGCTATTATAAAAATTTGTTGAAGGAAATGAAAAAAATACCAGATATTTCCGAAAACGAACACTACACTCATAGGTCAAGGACAAGGGCGTAGGAACCGGGGGGCTGGGGGCGCCAGCCCCCCAGTGAAAAATGTGGAGGGGCGGAAGTATCATTCCGCCCCCCGCTTCGCAAGTCAGAAAACCCCTTTTTCATTTCCAAATGAGAAAAAAATCTCATTTGGAGCACCAAATTGCATCTAACGCTTGGTGAAAATACAAAATTAAGTTTACAAAATGGAGTGGGTGTTGAAGTGTGCTATATTGCACCAAATTGCATCTAAGGCTACCTGGAAATGCAAAAAATTCCAAAGGGGAGGGGGACACCCCCTCCCCTTAGACCCCTCCCCCAGGCCGGCCATCAGTCTTCAGCCCCCCACTCAAAAGTACCTTCCTACGCCACTGGTCAAGGAGACGGGGGGGGGGCTAACGAAATATTTCTTTCTGAAAATTCGGGCAATATGCTGAGAATTTTTCGGGCACCTATACTGAAAGAAAAATACATTGCAATGATGAAGCTAAACGGGAAATGAATAATTTAAAAATTATCTCCTTGGTAATTAAAATAAAGTTCTAAGCTTGGCCGAAAGCAGATAGAGAATCGAAGCCTTCAGTGTGTAATGAACTTGAAACTGTGCGTCTTTCGAAATGAAAAGAATGTGGGGCGCAACTCCTATGGGTTCCTATGGGCCCTATGCTTAGGTTTGATAACTGTATTTGTGCAGTAGTCTCCATTATACTCCAAACAGTAGGGGGGGGGGGACTTGCTCACCCCTGGAAAATTAAAAATAAGTTAAGCATTTGACATTTCAATGATTTCCCTCAGCCAACAGTTCTCTAGTTATGTTCATTGCATACTGACCCATAATGCATTACTGAAAGTCAAAATCCTAAGATATGAGATCTCAAAATAACCGATGTGTAAATGCAACCTGAACGGGAAGTGTCTTTTCCGACGATCTAGGAGTATTTTTTTGGCAAAAAAATCGTCGTACGCTCCGCGCCAACCGATGGTGGCGCTCCGCTTAGATAGTATCAAGTAGTGTGTTACACCTATATGACCTACTGACCCCCCTTGTACTACATTTCTGCGGACGCCCTTGCTAGGCCTCCTAATGGGGGCCCCTTTGGGCCAGGAGCCACCCCCAGGCTCATCGTTACGCCACTGGTGGAGCATTGCACAATAAACAGATAATAGTTATTTATTTCAGTCTCATTTCAATTATTCGAATTTTTAAAGCAAACAGATACCACATCATATCATTGAGCATGAAAATGGCGTTCCGGGATGAACAGCCTCCAAACCGTAGATGTGCGTAGTGTTCGGTTCCGGAAATATCTGGTATATTTTCATTTCCTTCAACGAAGTTTTATAGTAGCTGTTATAAGAGGTTTTAATATTTGTACACCAATAACTTAACTGTGTCTGAATTTTCTAAACTTTCCTCACCAACATTTTTCTCCATACTTCCCTCTACTAGTGCAATTTTGACCGGTCTGTTAGGGGTTGAAGGAGATTTTTCTATATTGGTTGTCCATAGATGAAATTTTTGTGCAACATTAAGGGTATGTTTTGAAGTGAATTTATTCACGAGAAATGTGAATTTTCCAATTTTGAACAAAAAATAAGCTTAAAACCTTAAAAAGTGGGGCTGGGGGGGGGGGGGGTATCAAAACCAGAAATGCATACGATCATGCACAGCATCGTCACTGATTGTTCTTATATCATATTAAAAAGCTAGTCCGAAAATTTTATATTTCAGATTTTACTTTTGAATGTTTTTTATTAACAAAAACTGTAAATATGCCTGAAGGAAACTCTTTTCATTAGATGTACTGCCAACGTGGCAGGAATCATGCTTGTCTTGCTTTTGAAAGTACATACATTCAGAAAATGTTGTACGAAGGTTAAAATTTTACTTGATGTTCATGTCAAATAAGAACACTAAAACATTTAAGTAAAATTTACTTGAATTTACTTAACTGCTGTTTTGTAAAGTTTTACATGATCAGCATGTAACGCAACTACAAATTTTTTATGTACAAGTTTGCCAGCGATTTCAACATAGCACCCGTTCATAAGTGTTTCATACGTTAATTATTAAAAGCAGCTTGATTCCTTGTTCTTTAAGTAGATCACAACAGAAAAGCACATTTAAGAGACAACAAAGAGGAATGACAACACAAATAATTTAGAATATTTGATGAATTCAACCTTTTATTTCAACAGTTAAGAGGGTTTCCCGAGCATCTACAATCATGCATGAATAGTGAACTACAGTCATGATATTTTAACCTTTGTGTCCAGTTATGGATGGCAAGGTATCAAGGTACTATCTCTTAAAGGTGCATGCTTACGAAAATTCTAAGATGCATGTACAAAAAAGCATTGGTCGACTTAGGAATTTTCACCCAACTCCCTCAACATGTAAAAATAGTTGAAAGCTCCCAAAAATTAACATAATCAACTGTCTGATTGCAAAATTTGGCAAAGATTCAACTCTACGCGCAGCATTAACTAAAATCTCTTGCATGGATACGTAAATGATCTGTTCATAGTTACTTTAGTTTAAATAACAAAAAATCTTATTACAAGAAACATGATAATCGTTCTATGTCATATGAGCTTTGCAACTTAAAAATGCTGGTATATAAACTTTACTCCATCTGTCATTGGGATAAGCTATGTAATGAAATGCATGGTGTGCCCCACCAACTTCACATGATATTGATCCATGGACTTTAAGAGTACAGTGCACCCATTGACACTAAACGGCATTTCCGTGTTAGTGTCAGTGTTGCTAAATCTTTAAAAGTACACATTCACCGAGACGCCACTAACATTCTCCTAAACATATAATTTGGCATATGATTAGTAGCGGGATGTTGCCGGAATGTGCTTATCTTGCCTGTGAAATAGGATGTCGTAGGAACCATATATGATGCAGTTAACAATTAAATCGAAAATCCAATTGTTCCTTACTAGCTATCCGGTGAACTTTATATACCTTGAAAAAAAATAATGCGTTCCTCTTAAGACACATTACCATTATGATAATAGACAACCACCGTATGATGTATGCTGTGGTGTGCGATATATGGTTTATAAGTGGGGCGAATTGATTATGTTTGCCTGTGTATGCAAACGCGAAGAAAAATCTCGTCCATTGGTGACTGCAACAAGATTGAATTCAGCCCATATGACACTCTCAATTGATTCATTAAAATTGAACTTAATGAATATTAAAATATATTACGAAGTGACGTATTGTATGTACCCGGTACTTGTTGAAAGACAAAATCGAGGAAATATTTGTGGAATAAAAAGGGTATTTCTATCACTTTTAGTGACTGAGTCACAATATCACTTCCTTCTCCCTGTCTTACCTTCCTTCCTCATCTCCCCTCCCCTCATCTCCCCCTCATCTCCCCCTCCCCTCCCCCTCCCCCTCATCTCCCCTCCCCTCCCCCTCCTGTCACTCATCTTCCTTTCCCCTCCCATTTATCTCAAATACTTTTCACCAATGTTTTTAAGACGCCATATGAACGGATGACAATGTCCGTTGGGTATTTTGTTAAGAAATATGGGAATTTAATTCTATGTTCAATGATAATATAACATTGTCCATCAAGCGTAAGATAATCAGACATTTACATGTTATAATTATGATTCAGTCGAGAGAAAAGTGCCTGGGCAATGTGCCATTACCACTCATAATAGATTGAATATTTATTTCAATATTCTTTTGGTAAACTGACAAGTATTTTCTTTGTGTTAAAGTAAGTTGGCCTGACGTTTCGATCCTATATAGCAGGATCTTCTTCAGAGGCTAAATGACAGGTAACAATAATAGAAGGGACAAAAACACGCACAGAATACAGACAGGTTAATGAGCACGGTGAACACAAAGAGATAGATGTAAGCAGATTAGTAGACAAGGGACGAAGAGCAGAAAGAAAGAAACTAAAAATGCTGGTATATAAAGAGCATTATAGTACTTTTCCAACAAGTAAAACTTACTATAAGCGCTTTGATAGGGTTATGATATAATACTATAAAGCACAATGGATCAATACTTATACATCCTCAAGTAAGTTGAAGGATCTTGAATATTTGGTATTAGCCAGTTAAGAAATTAGTTTCCTTCTCTTTTCACATAAATACCCCACCTCTTCAACGTTTATAGTAAACATCATTTTATAGCTAAAGTTAAATCATAATCAACTGTCGGTTTTGAAGACAATTACAAAGATACAACTCTTCCTGTAGTCACCCATATATAAGCAGCATTTTCATAATCTGCTGCAGATAATAGTTTAATTTCAATTAAGAGTCAACAATCAACCAGTACCAAATAAAGAAATGAAGAATGAAATGAACCGATATAATCTTCTTGAAAGAAAATGGAAAAATAGTGAACTTTGTGACCTGAAACATATTTGTATTAAACTGACCATTAGCATTCTTGGGACACTGAATGCTATGACAGTATATCAATTTCATGTTACTGTTTGTGTAATAAATGTTACATTCACCATGTTAAACACACAATCATCACATTGATTGGATTTATTATTGTACTGCTGAGTATTAAGTACAATGTATGTAACACTCTTACAATAACTGCAACCCCTCAAGTCATGATGTGACGGGTCTAAATATGTCATGACATGGAAACAACGCTACGACACCGGGAAGAGAAAGAGGAACAGTGACATAATTACAGCGCTGATCCCTATTATATACACAGGGTAGCCAGTGACGGATCGAGGATTTCGGAAGGGGCGTACGCCTCAGCCTACCCCTTACACCGACAACTCCATTTTGACGTTTCCATTTTTCCTCTCTCACTAATGCATATAATTATACCATATATGGTCTATTACGCGTGTGTGTATGGACGCCTTAAACAATTGTACAATTGTGTTATGAAACCAACTGTGGCTGGTCTCGAACATTTTCGGTATTAGACCAGGATCTATATGCGAACTGCACTAGACCTATGTCCTTCGATGCAACACTGTCATCCAAAGATAAAATGCTATACACTCCGACCTGAATGCTAATTGTTACCCCCAAATCTAGTACCGTAACTCGTACAAGGAATCTAAAATAAATTTCGCATGCGATTGGAGAATTGAGCACATCTCCCGTGAATATCATGTAATGGAGGGGGGAGTGGGGCGGACGCACCCATCACTCCTTGAGATTGTTCCCATCTGCATAAAAACGCGCGCCCCACAACCCAGAACCCTACGCCCAGCCCTTCTGATCGCTTCCAGATGAATGACTTTTGCCCGTTGTACCAAGACCTTGACAAAATCCGGCAACACACCACTTCATCGATAACAAGTGATCGGGTTGTGTATTCAGTGGCGTAGGAAGGTACTTTTGAGTGGGGGGCTGAAGACTGATGGCCGGCCTGGGGGAGGGGTCTAAGGGGAGGGGGTGTCCCCCTCCCTTTTGGAATTTTTTGCATTTCCAGGTGGCCTCAGATGCAATTTGGTGCAATATAGCACACTTCAACCCACCCACTCCAATTTGTAGACTTAATTTTGTATTTTCACCTGGCCTTAGATGCAATTTGGTGCTCCAAATGAGATTTTTTTTCTCATTTGAAAATGAAAAAGGGGTTTTCTGACTTGCGAACCGGGGGGGCGGAATGATACTTCCGCCCCTCCACATTTTTCACTGGGGGGCTGGCGCCCCCCAGCACCCCGGTTCCTACGCCCTTGTGTGTATTAGTGACGTCTAGAGGTCGACGTCCACTGACCTACATGGAGTGTGACCACTCCCGATTTTGCAATTTCCAAGATCAGGCCCCGAAAAATGCTAAGGACACTGAACTGTATGGATATCTAGCAATATCTAGGTATGAAAATCCCAAGATCTACCCTAAACTGAAGGCAGCCTAAGAACCGATGCCTTCAGTATGTAATGAACTTGAAACTGTGCATCTTTCGAAATGAAAATAATGTGGGGCATCGCACAATAAACAGATAAAAGTTATTTATTTCAGTCTTTTGTTTTCAAGTACTCGAATTTGTAAAGCATACAGCAGATATCACATCATATCAGTGAGCATGAAAATGGCGTTCCAGGATGAACAACCTCCAAATTGTATATGCACCCAAGCCGAAAAGGTGTGAGCTTATATTTGTTCTTAACGTGTATGCATTTATATGCCAGGGTGTTATAACACACTAACACGTGTTATGTTTTGGGAGCATGCGAGAGCTAGATATGTTAAAGATACAATACAGTAAATCGTAGTGGTATTATATTTTTTATATTTTTATATCTTTTTATATTTTTATATAATATAAAATATTTTTTATTTTTTATATTTTATATAATTTTTTATTTTTTTATTTTTATATATTTTTTTAACACAGGCCGCAATAAAAAGGCCTGTAGCATAACACGTGTTATCATGTTATAACACAGATGCATATAAATGTAATGATGCAATATAATGTACAGATGCAATATATTCAAGTCGAAAACGCTATTATAAGCAACTGTACAATTCGGTTCGGGTGGTATATGTATGTAGTGTTCGGTTTCGGAAATATATGGTAGTTTTTCATTCCATTCAACAAAGTTTGATAGTATAGACGTTATAAGAGGTTTTGATATTTGTACACCAATAAATAAACTGTCTGAATTTTCGAAAATTCCCTGACCACCATTCATCATCATACTTCCCTCTACTCGTGCAATTTTGACCGGTCTGTTAGGGGCTGAAGGAGGTTTTTCTATATTGGTGTCCATAGATGAAATTTGTGCAACATTATGGGTATTTTTGGAAGAGAATTTATTCACGAGAGTGTGAATTTTCAAATTCTGAACAAATAATGGGCTGAAAACCTTGAAAAATTGTGCTTACGGGTATTGTGGGCCGCGACGTAGAATCACCTACAAAAAGCAATGATCCACAGGAGATGCAATGAGGTCGAACAGGATGTGTGACTGGTGACAATCTTCAAAAAGGTTATGGATGAAAAAAACTATTAGGAAATTCTTGGTTATCAGGCAAAAGTGTACATTTGGTTGGTCATTTCAAGCCCGAGAAGTGCCATTTCTGGTAATCTCGGGGGTAACAAAACCCGAAATTTTCTTGTACGCTGCGCGCCAACCGACGGTGGCGCTCCGCTTAGATAGTAATTCGCGCCCCCGGGTTAGAAAATCCTGGATACGCCCCTGAGCTTGCTTATATGATATTGACAATTAACATGTTGAACGCGCGCGGAGCGTGCGAAAATGTTGGTTATATTTTTCGGGCGAGTCGTTACAGCTCCCCAAATCAAATTGGGCTCCTTCGCCTTTGACTACGCACATAGACAGTTTTGAGGCTGTTCATCCTGGAATGCCATTTTCATGCTCACAGATATGATGTGATATCTGCTGTTTGCTTTACAAATTTGAACAGGCGCATAGCAAATAATTTGACAATGAAGGGGCGAAGCCCGTAGGCAAACTATCTAAGCGTAGCGCCACCATGGGGTTGGCGCGAAGCGTACAAGAAAATTTTGGCAGAAAATGCCTCCCAGATCGCTGGAAATGACACTTCCCATGCCTTGTAAGTTGCATCTAAGCATTTTCTATTTCGAATTTACTAGCGATATCATAAAAAAAATATGCTCGGGGGGGGGGGGGTGGTCGTCCCAATTCCGAAATGCGTCATGCTCCCCCACGACTCGATCGAGTTCGAGACCAGCCACAGTTGGTTTCATAGCACAATTGTTTAAGGCGTCCATACACAAACACGCGTTATGATAGACCATATATAGTATATATTTAGATACATTAGTGAGAGAGGGAAAATGGAAACGTCAAAAATGGAGTTGTCGGTGTAAGGGGTAGGGTGAAGCGCTCACGCCCCTTCAGAAATCCTTGATCCGTCACTGGCTACCCGGCCATGTGTATATAATAGGATTCAGCGCTGTAATGATGTCACTGTTCCTCTTTCTCTTCCCGGTGTCTTGGCGTTTATCTTCTACTCCCTCCTTTTCTTTTTTTTTCTCCTACTTTTTCTTTTCCCTTCCTTCCTCTCCTCCTCCTCATTTTTCCCCTTTTTTTCCTTTTTCCCCCTTTTTTTTCTCTCTTTTTTCTCTCCTCTTTTTCTTACCCGGGGGGTGCGCGCCCCCAACGCCCCCCTGGATACGCGGCTGTATATATATGGTAAAGTAAATTGCCTTAGTTTATTGCAACATTTAAAGCTTCAATATCAGCAAGTTTTCTGCAACCGATGAAATATGCGACATTACCACCGTTTCAGCCACAAAGAGAACTATGTTGTTTCTCATATACACAGTGTGTTTTGTAACTTAGAATGTTACTATATATAATTATTCAATATTCTTTCTTAAGTAAACAAAAAATACATTTTTCCCCATAAAAGTATTAGTATTTTAGTAATATTGAATAGTTAACCAACAATTACAAATCAATATATGACTGACTTCGTACGAGTTTGCATGAGCCGTTTTCAAGAACTCACATTTCTACAAATGATAGTTTCATTTCAAATGCGTTTGGTTTATGCCATTGTCTGCTAATCTATATTTGGTGATTATCCTTTCGAATAAACACATGACTGAGCAAAGTCTATAAGTCATAAATGTGTATAGCAATCGCTCAACGTAGAGAATAAGCTACTATCAATCGCAGCTATACTCTTGTAGCTAATTTGTCATTATGACTTATGGCAAGATGACTTGACTCGCTAAAGACGTTATAAAAACAAAACAAGAAGAAATTTCTTACCAGAATTGGCTTGAATCCAGCAGAATGAAGATAAAAGAGTGAAAATCACAATCAAGTTTCGATAAATTCCCATTTTGAGTAGACAACTTTTCCTGATTGCTTTTAAGTAGTGTTCCGTATATAGCTGACTTCTTTCTGGTCATTGAGCTGGTAAAAAACAAGAAGTAATATTGATCAACGGAAACAATAACGCAACATGGATGGAATCCCCAAAATGGCGAGAAAATTAAGGTTTTGCTACTCACACCAAACCGCATACTAGTCATGGATACTAAAAAGTTGAAAACAAATTTCATAATCATTGCATGCGTCGGGACCCCATATTACGACAACAATGATTTTTCCTGAACAAGTGTGTTCCACCTGCACAATTCGAACATTATAACCCAAGACATTTCAGCAAATTTGGACAAACGCTTAGGCTCGGAGGGAGTAACAATTATGACCTCTCGTGACCTCCAATGGCCTTCAAATTTATCAAATATGATCGCATGTATGAAAACCTCACTCACTGCACAAACCACTCACGAAATTTCAGCCAAACTCGAATGAAAACTGACGAAATTGCAGCCAATGAAACACGCCGTGGTAGAATGTGACAGAATTTCGGGCTGAGCTAAAAATTGACTATACAAGCAATACCGATATTGACATATCAATTGTTCGCCTTTCTCGGAACTTTTCAAGATCAAATATTAACATAGACTTACCTTCCTTCTTGTTGGACAGGTTCTGCTATCATGTTGAATTTCAAGGCGGTAGTGTGTTAACATGATAATACGACTTGACAAACCTACCATGTAAATATCGAGATAACTTAAGTATATACTAGTATGTTTCGTTGGCGTAGAATTGAGTGCAGTGTATAGCCTACTTGATCGATAGCCAACAAGTACTTGTTAGGTTAAAGAGTCATATGAACCATGGCGTTCTTTTCGTCTCATTATTTGCACATCCAGTGTTCATATATACATAACCGTTAAAACAAATATTTTCGTCACTATTATTCACCAATATGTATAAGCTCCCCCTTGAGCCTATTTTTAATTTTTGTTTTAATGTTTTTATGATATCGCTAGTTATTTCAAAAGAGAAAATGCTAAGATGCAACTAACAAGGCCTGGGAAATGGCATTTCCAGCGATCTGGGAGGCATTTTCAGCAAAAATTTTATTGTACGCTTCGTGCCAATCATGGTGGCGCTACATTTAGATGGTATTCAATGCCGTATCTACAGCTCTGAACATGTTTCTACATTTTCGCCCCTCCGTTGGCAAATATCTGGCTACGCGCCTGGCTTATGCCACCTATTATTATACCTAATTGGTGAATAAATGGTAATACAACATATTTGTTTGTGACCTTTAATCATATTTAATGAAATGAAAATTTTGTTTCGACGCTGAAAAATCCAAAATAAACGCCAAAGATGAAACAAAAAATGTGAATTAAAGACAAAGCTAGTGGGCTTATTGTGATTCCTTGCCAATTGAGATTATGATCCCAAGCTTTAGTCATTGTTGAATAAATTGATTATCAAGGTTCTTTCACTGACTGTGGACCTACCTACTAAATATGTTAACTTACCATGTTTACAAGCTATTTTTAGCAAAAATCAACTCAAGCCCTGCCTCCTAATAAATGTGCATGATATCAGTTTGAACATACATTATTATATTCCGGTTATATCTATCAACACCTTCACACAAACTATGATTCAATTCTGAAAATGTTTACATTTGACCCTGTGACCCCATTAACATTCTTGAGATGAGCACCAAAATCAATAGGGCTCTTCTACTCACTATGGCGCATCTATGTACCAAGTATGACTATAATCCAACTTGTTGTTCAGTTACCGTGTTTACAAGCTACTTTAGTGAAACTAAACTTAAGCCCGCCTCCTAATAAATATGCATAATATCAACTTGAACATATATTACCATGTACCCACTATCTACCAACACATTAATACCAAGTATGAATAAATTCTGACTCTCGGTTGCGGAGTTATTAGCATTTGATTTTCACGTTTGACCCCGTGACCTAATAATTATTCATGAGATGAGCACCAAAACCAATAAGGTTCTTTTACTCACCATGGTGCATTTATGTACCAAGTATGACTGCAATCCAATTTGTCGTTGTCCAGTTACCGTGTTTACAAGCTATTTTAGTGAAAATCAACTTAAGCCCCGCCCCTAATAAATATGCATAATATCAACTTGAAAATATATCACCATATACCCGCTATCTACCAACATACCAAGTAAAAATAAATTCTGATTTTTGGTTGCGGAGTTATTAGCATTTGAAGATTTTAACGTTTGACCCCGTGACCTCATTATTATTCATGAGATGAGCACCAAAATTCTCGAAAGAAGGGATTATCTCGAGACATGCGTAGATCAAGCTAAAGGCAGTAAAAATAATTTCTGAATCGCGAATTTCTGAAATTTCTGAAAGGCGAAGTGTATATTTCACCCAAGAGGCAATTTTCGCCCTACAGCTCATTTTTTTAGCAGATTTTCCCCATAATCCACAATTAGCAAAATTTATTTATTTATATAAATTATTACAATAGAATAGCCCAACCCACCAAGGCAAAGAAAAACCGAAAGAAACAATTGTTTGGTTCAACCTCCCCCCCCCCCCCTCCCCCTTGAGTGGAAATGTCAAAAATAACGTTGTCGCTATTTTCTCGGGACACATCCTACACAAGATCGTCAATAAGAACAATATGAAGATCTGTGACAGCTGTTTGGAGAACATGCAGCAGATATGCTAAAATCCCATAATGTGGAAATCATGGTAAAAGCCAATCATACTCCACCCGAAAATAAACCTGCCACAAAAGACAAATAGACAGTTGCCCTCTACATGGGAATTGCTTGGCCAGTGACGTTGTTTACAAACAACAGTAACTGTCGATGACCAACCAACCTTGTTCATATGTCATTCAGGTGCCCCTTCAAAACAAGCTACTACAACCACACCAAATCCTTTAGAAATCAGAGATAGGAGAAACAAAACCGAAATGGCTAAATATATGGTGACGTAACAGAAAACTACACTGTTACAGAAAACAATCTACTTCTTTTGCTTTAAGAATGAAATATTTGCTTGATATATTTTGGATTCTCTGTATAACAGTAAGGATATTCCATCCTTTCATGTGAGTTTAATGGAATTAAACGTCATACGACGGTACCACAATTTCAGAAATTTGTATAATTATGTATTGAAGACTCGCCGCAAACCGCGTGCGGCCATCTGAAAAAGTTAACTTTCTGTTGCTTGCAAGGGACGTTTTGTTCGTGTCGCTACAAAATGCAGACAGTGATGAAACGTGATACCTTAATTGTTATCTTTAGTTGGACCTGAGATGTCCATCGCTGTATCGTTAGTATACTGTGCTGTGTGTATTGACCGCAGCTGTATGTACTGACTGTACACTAGTGTCTAATTACCGACGGTAGCAAGCTGTGTGTATCCTCTGGGACCGATGGTGGTGTCTATAACACTTCTGTTACACCTCATTCGAAACTAGGTCAGATTACCGGCATTAGACGTTTCTTTTTGCGCGAGTCTTCACACCCTTTAACACCTATATCATTCATATTTAACACTCATCATATAGCACATGTTACGTGTCTCCAAATATTTCATTAATACACATTCACAAAAAAAGTTACCCGCAAAGTTAGTAATTTTTTTGCTTGGCAAAACAGAAGGGAAGGTTTCAAAAGATGTTTATCGTAGCCATGTAGAAGTCTCAGATAAACGTAAATCTGGAACAACTCCGTGAAACACTATATTCATCATCTCAAATTATCATTTTTTCGAAGGCTATAGTAGCTTTATTCATTTTGGATGGAACTTTACAAAATTTTAAAGTCTCTCTAAAATCCACATTACGATTGATCCTGACGCATCCCGGCAAGACACAAGTTCTGAATATGTTGCAACCTTGTCACAATTATTTTTTCAGTGTCGACTCTGAGGCTTGCAGAGTACCTGCATGCACTTCATCTGTCGAGCAACGTATTCAACCTCAGATGAGACTGTTATACTGATCTGAATCATATTTAAGTACATTTCCTATACTGTGTGTAACTCATATGGCCTTAAAGTCTTACAGATAATTCTAGGGAAATATTGAATAATGTAGCCGCTAAAAACATTTCTCGAGCCACATATTCAAGAAACTGATCTTGGCTGGTAGAAGTTGAAATATTGTATAAAACATTTTCTACCCCTTTTGACCACTGGTGAACTCAAACGACCATTGACCTCCGCCCACAACATTATACTTTATTTAACTAACAGAACTCAGTCGGTGAAACTCAGCTATTCGTGCCTCTCCGATGTTATTCTTTCAAATACAGGGGCACCCCAGGGAACAGTTCTAGCACCGTTCCTATTCACACTTTACACGCGTACGATGCCAGGTCATCAGAACAAGGGTGCTCACTCATCAAGTTTGCTGACGATACTGCCATGATTGGCTTAGTCAATGGTAATGGTGATGAAGCATACTTACGTCAAATTCAGTCTTTTGCGAACTACTGTGATCTTAACTTTCTCCAGTTTAATGTTGCTAAGACCAAAGAAATGATTATTGATTTTCGTCACAATACTAATCCTCCACTCCCTGTTTTTGTCAAAGGAAGTGTAGTTGATCGTGTTACGTCACAAAAGTATCTTGGGGGTAGTGCTGAATGATCACTTGGCATCGGGAGATCATATTGATATATTGGTTTAAAAGTTGAATTCTAGATTGTACTGCCTCCGTAAGATGTCGAATTTTGATGTTCGTCATGACATCCTTGAAATGTTTTATAATTGTACCATTAGCGGGGTTTGGCGTTATTGCTTGGTTTGCTGGGGTGGGAATGTCGACAAACATGATAAAGATCGTATTAACAGCATCATTAAGAAAGCGGAGAGAGTAGTCGGGGAACCCTTGCCTTCCATTGACTCGGTTTACCACAGCCTTCTCGAGTCCAAACTGGACGCGGTATGAAAGGACAATACCCACCCCCTCCATGAGCTACTTCATAGTAGTCAGATGTGCAGAGGCAGTGACAGGTTGAGACTTCCGTGTCTCAAAACCAATAGATACAGAGATTCTTTCATACCCCGTGCAATTAAGCTTTTCAATGAGGTTTTGTTACGTTGACTCTCATATATCTTGACTTTTTCTTATTATTCTTGCTGTCTTATTGTATAATATACACATCTATTTTTTGTAACATTTTAATTTTTTTTGAGCGAGTGCCTGAATTTCCCTTTGGGATCAATAAAGTTTTACTTACTTTTTGTACTCAATGTGGTACAATCACATACCAAATATGCGATCTGTCCAAGCTTCCCTTGCGATATTATGTTTAGGAAGGTGCGATAGTGTAGAGAGACAGGTAAAAGGGGAGTGAAGTAAATACTTCAAATGACCTTTAACCTCCACCAAAAGCAATAAAAGGCTCCTTAAATTTGATATGGTATATCTACAAGCCAAATATGAGTTCTGTCCAGGTTTCCTTCTTGCAATATCATGTTTACAAGGCTTAGAAAACTTGATATGTGGTCCCCAAATGACCTTTGACCTCCACCAAAATCAAAAGGCTTCTTTTACTTAATGTTATACACCTTCAAACAAGTAAGAGATCTGCCCAAGATTCCAATATGGATATATCATGTTTACAAGGTTTGCAAGATTTGACCTCTGATGACCCCAAATGACCATTGAAATTTTACAAAGCATATAGGCTTCTTGTACTCAACGCTGTTCCTATACATACTAAATATGACATCTGTCCAAGCTTACCTTATTGAGATGTTTTATTACAAGGTTTTCACAATTTGACATCTGGTGACCCCAATGATCTCCACGATACACAATATAGGCTTCATGTACTCAATGTGGTTCTTCTACACACCAAATATGAAAATGGTCCGGCCTCCCTTCTTCAGATATCGTGCTTACAAGCTGGGCGTCACAAACGCACACACACATATGCCATCATGAAAGCAAAGGTTACGATTATCATCGAAACCAAAACGTTAGGCGATAGGTTTGACACCTGTCTGATAACCATTATCAGTGTTGCAAATCAACTTAACATGTTAAATGAGGTGAAAAGCAAACCGTCAGGAAATAAAATATTCGTAATATTGTAATCTGATATCGAACATAAACCAATCACGGTTCAGGAACCAGTGTTTTACTGGGATTTTGAAACGTGCGTCCCAGGGATGTACGCATCTCCTCGAAAATGTTTGAATGCAACAGATTAAAACTTGCTTCAGCTCATACACTTCTTTAAAAAAACCTCAAGCCAACGAGCTGTTATATGTATTTATATTATATGTTGTTGAATTTTGACAACTCTTGACCTCGGGCGGTCTTGCCCACCCCCCACCACCCCCCAAATAAGAAACCCATATCGGTGCTCTGATTACCAAATTAAAGGAGGAATGTAAACATCTACTTCTTTAACGTATAAAGCGATGCAGAAAGTATGACACTAATCTAAGTTTAGTTTTCCATGTATCATTCATCATGAATAATTGATCATTGTTTCTTCATCAAATGAAAGTTGAAAGAACAAAACAAACACAGACATTCTGTAAAGAAACTAGGTGAAACAATGGAGATATCCAGGGTTACTTTGCCAATTGTATTGAAATCTGAGTAAGTAGTCAAATAACGTTTGTATAAATGCTAACATGATGAACATATCATTATTGTGCATAATGCACAACATGATACAGTCTATGGAAAGTGGTTATCAGAAGATTACATACACGCAAATAGCTGTTCTAGCTATTGCTTTCTGTTATGAACTGATACTACACCCCTCTCCCCTCCCATCCCCTCTAGTAGCATTCATTAACAACTGACAGTAAATTAAGATTAAAATTAAGACAAGATTTAACATTCAGCCTTCTCCAATAGCCCTCATCACAACAACTTGCACACTGTTCAATAGTCACGTCCGTGTTCATAATTGGGAAGATCACATTTAGCATGCCTCCATCTTTGATACAAGGTTACCCTGTTCTGACTTCCACTTTATAAACACTACTGGCCATGTATACTAATACACTACTAGACACTTCCATGTTCATGATTGGGATGATAATTACAATACTGGCCATGTACACTAATACACTACTAGACACTTCCATGTTCATGATTGGGATGATAATTACAATACTGGCCATGTATACTAATACACTACTAGACACTTCCATGTTCATGATTGCAGAATGATAATTACACTACTGGCCATGTATACTAATACACTAATAGACACTTCCATGTTCATGATTGGGAGGATAATTACAATACTGGCCGTGTACACTAATACACT
Organism: Apostichopus japonicus; assembly: GCF_037975245.1. Taxonomy (NCBI): domain Eukaryota; kingdom Metazoa; phylum Echinodermata; class Holothuroidea; order Aspidochirotida; family Stichopodidae; genus Apostichopus; species Apostichopus japonicus. The sequence continues at coordinate 20,396,268 of NC_092564.1, read as the reverse complement.
ACTAGACACTTCCATGTTCATGATTGGGATGATAATTACAATACTGGCCATGTATACTAATACACTAATAGACACTTCCATGTTCATGATTGGGATGATAATTACACTACTGGCCATGTATACTAATACACTACTAGACACTTCCATGTTCATGATTGGGATGATAATTACAATACTGGCCATGTATACTAATACACTAATAGACACTTCCATGCTCATGATTGGGATGATAATTACACTACTGGCCATGTATACTAATACACTAATAGACACTTCCATGTTCATGATTGGGATGATAATTACAATACTGGCCATGTATACTAATACACTAATAGACACTTCCATGTTCATGATTGGGATGATAATTACAATACTGGCCATGTATACTAATACACTAATAGACACTTCCATGTTTATGATTGGGATGATAATTACAATACTGGCCATGTACACTAATACACTAATAGACACTTCCATGCTCATGATTGGGATGATAATTACAATACTGGCCATGTATACTAATACACTAATAGACACTTCCATGTTCATGATTGGGATGATAATTACAATACTGGCCATGTATACTAATACACTAATAGACACTTCCATGTTCATGATTGGGATGATAATTACAATACTGGCCATGTATACTAATACACTAATAGACACTTCCATGTTCATGATTGGGATGATAATTACAATACTGGCCATGTATACTAATACACTAATAGACACTTCCATGTTCATGATTGGGATGATAATTACAATACTGGCCATGTATACTAATACACTAATAGACACTTCCATGTTCATGATTGGGATGATAATTACAATACTGGCCATGTATACTAATACACTAATAGACACTTCCATGTTCATGATTGCAGGATGATAATTACAATACTGGCCATGTACACTAATAGACACTTCCATGCTCATGATTGGGATGATAATTACAATACTGGCCATGTACACTAATACACTAATAGACACTTCCATGTTCATGATTGGGATGATAATTACAATACTGGCCATGTATACTAATACACTAATAGACACTTCCATGTTCATGATTGGGATGATAATTATAATACTGGCCATGTATACTAATACACTAATAGACACTTCCATGTTCATGATTGGGATGATAATTACAATACTGGCCATGTACACTAATAGACACTTCCATGCTCATGATTGGGATGATAATTACAATACTGGCCATGTACACTAATACACTACTAGACACTTCCATGTTCATGATTGGGATGATAATTTTTAAAGTTTAGGCTTGATTCTTGGTTACCATATTTTTATTTCCGCTTTTCTCCAATCATATCTTTTTAATGTGCATAATGTACAACATAATACAGTCTATAGAAAGATAATAATCAAATAATTACATAAACTGCAATAGCTTTTGATTATTTGCTTTTATAAACTGATAATTCTGCCTCCCCCACCCCCTCCCCCAAGTCTACTAGCATTCTTAAACAACTTACAGTAAACATGAAGATATAACGTTAAAGCACTCAAAGTAACCTTCATCACATCATTAACCTTGTCAATGCACTGTTCAATATGAAAATTAGTAAAAACACCAAGAAGTTGTAAAAGTGAAATTAAAGTTTATAGGATAAAAAACCTCAAACCTGCCCGTCACAATTCTTCTGTCATTAACTAACAGTAAAAATTAAGATATATATGTAAAGGCACTGTTGAGTATGAAAATAATTGTAATAAATCCAAGAAGTTGACAAATTAAAAATAACCGTAATAGGAAAAACCTCAAACCTTGTGTTTATCTGGCTATTTACATCAGCTGAACCTGCTTTTGTTATTGAAATCAAAAGAATAAAGTATTGCTATATGCTAATGATGCTACTTACTCTCGTGCTAATGGATGCAATATTTAGATAAAAAGCTCTTCATTTACATACAATATCTAAGGGTTTGACAGTACTGTGAATAAATCCCTCACTTAATTGCTACTACTGCTTATGATTTTATATTCACCAGTAAAGTCTTGTTACGTATTATTTACTCATGAAAGGAAATTATTTCTGTCTTTTATTTTAATAACATCCTTACGCTTTGGAAATCTTTTAGTTTGGTTTGTTAGGATTCTACTCCTGTTGGTCTAAATAAATGGTCAAAGCACTGATCTCTGGCAGTGTGTTTACTTATTTACTTTCTACTCTCTGGCTGCTCTTGTAGCTTTTATTCGAATTGCTCAAAATCGTCCCTTTTAAAGTTCCTCTATGAGCCTCCTCTATTTGCAAATATTACAGCAGAGACTTTGACAATGACACCATGGGAAGTAAATATTTAAATTCTACGGGCCCATGTATACTAATACACAAATCATCAATTCTGTGTTCATCATGTTCATAATTTGGAAGACCATCTTTATCATGCCTTCATCTTAGAAACAAGGTTACCGTATTTCCACTTCCACTTTCAAACAGTATTGGACATGTTTACTTAATACACTACTTGGCACTTCTGTTTCCATAATTGTGATGATAACTTTTAATGTATTGGCTTGCATCTTGGTTACCTTATTTTTATTTCCACTCCCTCCATCATATCCACAACCATTTTTTGCTGAATGATTTTCGTTTACATTAGCTTAAAAAATTGACCAGGATTAGTTCCAAAGTTTGGTTATGATAACATTTTCAAAGGTACAGTCACAGGGGTTCAAATTATTCTCAGATGTTGAACAGTATTTAGTTAATAGTGAATCACATCTTTCAGAACCTGGGAACAGCTTATTCCAGTTGGGAACTGAGATACCAGCATTTGAATTTCTAGCATATTGAAGACTGTCCTTTGCATCAGGCATATCAAGATATAAAGTCACATTTTTATATGAGTGCAACCATAGTTATGTTGTTTAGTTTATAGTTATTTTTGAAAATGCAAAGATTATTATGGCCTATTCTAAAAGCCTATCCATTTAATGATGAAAGCAGTGTCACCGTGTTATGTTTCTGTCCAACATTTGACTCCCCCCTGCTCATCCCCAACCCACACTCCCCCCACAGTGTGGTCAAATTTGATCATTCATGGTTTTATACTGAATTTTAAATTGCTTACATGTAAAAAAAATGAAACCTCATACCACTATAGAACTTAAAACAAACTAACTAAACTCAGAAATACCTTTTATTTGCGCTGAGATTACCAATTTCATGACATATTTCAATTGTGCCAATGCAGAACTACAACTCAAATTTGTGTCTACATATTTGTAGCCGATATTATCCATTTGTATATTACTATCTTTACACTTAATATTGATTAATTGTTCTTACATTAGTTTTCATTTTGGAAGCCAAGTTGGTAAGGCTATCAATTGGCCAAGTTAAAATACTGACTTTGACAACTTCTGGACATTACATTAATACATCTAACAACAAAACAATCAGTTTGAATTGTATTTCAAATATGGTAAATCGAGAATGAATTTGGATGCTGAACACTTGATAAAAGGCAGAGGTTGATCAGATGGTCCTCGTTGCAATACTGACGTGGACCATTCATCATGGAAACATCTTAAATCCACATCGTAATCACTTAATTTCAGGTTTATGAGTATTAAACTTATAATTCTCGTTAATGCATTGTCACTCAATATTCTATTTTGATATACCACTACATAGCATATCAGTGAAGGAAATAATGGTCACAACTGATCTAATCTTTTACTATAGTTAACAGAGTCTTCATTTAATCCTGCAGCTCCATCTTAGAAGACAACAGCATATTCTTCTGGATTGTTAAGATGATCTCTTAGAAGCTCATAACAAAGAAGATACTCATCCTGGGAATGAAAGGAAAATGGACAACTTGTAAAACTTACATAAAACATTTACTTAACATGGAATGCCACAATAAACCTACACTGCCACACTAACTCTAAAAGTTTGTATTAACCTCAATTATATGAACTAATTACCAAGCTTAGCTACAGAGTAAACAGTCAGGGCAATACTATTAATGATTCACCGATCATGTCCTAGTCAAGAGTATCACTAAGGGCTACTCCTACAGGTAATTGAATCACACTCACTACAATTGGTGAAAGTTACATATATACTCTAGACAATGGATTATAAAAGTTACCCTGCCCACATATTTACCTTTCTAGTAAACAGATGTTAAGCTATAAATTAAGAAATGACCACACTATGACATCATTGGTAATGACATCCACACTAGGTTACTTTACTGGCCGAGGTCTGATATCAGGAGTTGTTATGGATCAAGTCCCTGTTGATATTAGGTGCACAGACAGATGTAGGGCTTCTGTTGTAGAGAGTTACTGTGGAGGTCAAAGTGTAAGTCATCTACTGGTACATAGAGGTTGGAAGAGTTTTTATGTTTCTTGTTGGCTTGTAAATAGAAAGTGTTAGTCATCTTTTTGGAAAGTATGTAGAGGACTTCCTGACTTTCTCTACCCATGAAAGACTTATACACAGTAATTTTCATTGGTGTTGGTGTTATTGGTTTGGTAGCTCCAAGAGTGTCAATGTAAAGTCCTGTGTATTCCTCAGAAATCTCAGGGACTTCATATTCTGGCTGTGGAACGCTTGGTAATTTATGAGCATCTGTTTCTCCAAGGTTGACATCCTCATACTGGTAGTTACTAGTCGGTCTGTCTCTTAATGCCCTGACGAGGCATAGCTTTGGCTGTTGCATCAGCTGTTTTAAGAATGGTTCTCTCATACCCTGATACTTGTGTGGGAGCTACTTTGTCTGTGAGATCTTGATACTTTGGGGCTGGAGTATTTCTGGTTTGTTCCTCTAGAGCTATGTAATCTTTAGGATCATCGGTTACTCCTGGAATTAATTTCAGGTCCATTGTTTAGTGGGAGATCTACTATTGTCTAAAAACATTTCACGTTTACAAACAAGCTTGTAAGTTATTTCTCAGTGTATTAAAATGATTTCCTTACCAAAAAATAGAAAAAGGATCCTTGTGGTCTATTTTAAAATCAGTTTATAGTAATAGAATATTTCAATTATGAAACATGTTAAATTAAGGTCAGAAATCATTATTAAAAGGATAGAAATTATCAAATCATTTAAAAAAAATGGTTCAATCCACAGACACTCAAGAATTTATTCGTATTTAATGGTGAAGGTTGAACTCTAGAAACCTGATTAAAAGTAGTGTATAACATGTTTTAAGTGATAAAGTATTTTAAGATGCTAGCTGAACTAACGAGACACATACTCACCAGCATTAACATAATCAACATCTTACATCTACTGGT